>NC_056730.1:1140429835-1140748821 GCF_019279795.1 Protopterus annectens
TAACCATTAGGCCACCCTCCTGCACTTAACTTATTCAATCATGAATTTGCAGGCAGGCAGGCAGTCCTGTTACAAAATCAACCATTTGTTTAGTCTTGACATTGAGGATAGGCAGCCCTATGGAATTCATTCACATGCTCTGCAGTCCCAGAATACAAGCAGCATGCACATGTCAGCCCTAAAAGATAAAAATAACAAAGCTAGCAAGTCGATATAAAACAATGTAAGCACATGAAAGTGCTTGCAAGTAAATATGTAAAAAACACAATGCAAGTGCAAGCATATGGAAGCACATTTCAGTATTGGGAAGGGTTGCATATTAATCTTAAAAACAAATTTTTTGATCATTTGTAGTCATTTAAAGCTGTTTTAAGTGTATTTTTTACTGTTTTTGCCTTATCTTTTAAAAAAAAAAATCCTTATTTCCCACCTTTCTAAGCTAGTATAGTCCAGTTTTCAGGCTAGTACTGAATTCAGGACTGTGATACTAGTTTCTGAGTTGCCCATACCTTACTTGGATAGAAGGAAGTTTCTCTGTTCACCTGTGAGAGAGGGGAGCTTTGAGCAACCTATCTGTCCCTGGAGGAGTGGTTCCAGCCCAGACATTTGTAGTTTATTAGCCATTTTGGGCTAATTTCTATCTCTTTCATTTCCCTACTACAAAAAATGCATTTGCACGGTTTTGCACACTGGGCAGTGCCGGTTAGCTACGGTTAAATTATTCCCAGATCCACTAAGTCTCCTCTTCAGTTTTTCCTTTGAAACTAGTCTAACTCTCAACCTAAGCACTCAAAAAGCATCTTAGAGCCCAGCACTTGCTCAGACCTAATAGTAAGCACTAATATACCCTGACACTGATTGCCCAGCAGGGCAAGGCTCTTTATTCACCCCTCACCAACCAAGCCACTAAGCAGCTCACCCTACTATTCAGGCATGACCAAAGGGCAACTTCAGGTGCACTCTCCAGTCCAGCTGGTGAATCTGGGTATCCTGAGGCAATGTTACAACTGCCTCATGTACACAGACAACCCTCTCCTCCTACCACAAAACACTAACATATGCGAGAGATGCCATTATACAGCCATACTGGAAGCTAAGCTGTCTCCACCCAAGACTAGAACAGACAGTCAAGTGGAGAAGGTTAACACTTGCACCACAACTCCAGCTGCACACAGACCTACTAAAACAGCACTGGCAAAAAATATACATAAATACACAAAAATCATACTTGGAGGCTCTAAATAAAAACCTGCAAAAGCATCAGAGACTTCCAACGCAGACACCCAAACAACCTGCATTTCCCGTCACAAACCAGACAACACATAAAACACAAAATTAGTGTGCCGCACAATCACAGCCCTTAAGGCGAAATAACATACCTAACACACTAGTAATAGGTGACTCTATAGTCAGGCACACTGACGTCCCACTCACTAGGCTGGACAAGCAGAAGGTTACTGTTAGCTGCCTGTCAGGAGCCAGAATCCGCCACATAACACAAGCACTCAGGTCACTCCAAAACAAGTACAAATATGACTCTGTCATTGTTCATGTTGGTGTGAATGACCTGAGACGTACCTCCCTGGACTACATGAAAAGAGACATGGAAGAGCTCTCTGATCATGTAGCCCAGGATGGTATGACCCTGACCCTGAGTAGCATCCTGTACTCACCAAGAATGATACCTCAGTATAAAGAAAAAAAATGATCAATTTCAACAATTGGCCAAGCTTCTGGTATCATTCAAAGGGGATCCAGTGTCTGTCAGCCTGGGACGACATGCTCAACAAGCCGTGTTGCTTCATAAGAGATGGCTTGCACCTGTCACCCCTAGGCTTTCGAATACAGGCCAAGGCTCTTGCTGCCCCCATAGTGCCATTTTTAGGCAAGGCTCAAAAGTCAAAACCACCTCCGTAAACAGCACAATTAACAAAAAACTGAGGGTTATGCTACTCAACGCCAGGAGTTTAAATCTCAAAATGCACGAGCTTGAAGCACTCCTCAGTATGGAGAACGTCGACATGTGTGCATTAACTGAAACATGGTTCAAGGCTCCAGAGAGCACCTCAGGACTACTGGGCTGCAACTCATACCATACATTTCGGCCACAGAACATGGACCGAAACACAAAAGGAGGGGATGTATCCATTTTCATCAAGGATACCTACAACTCCAGGTTAGTGGCACAGCATGATACCTCTGAGATCATCCATGTGCAACTGACATTGGGAAAATCTGCAATGCAAATTGTGGCCTCCTACAGATCACCCTCCATGACCCAGGACCACCACTCCACCTTTCTGGAGACACTGGAAAACACGAAAGTCCTACCAAACAGCCTGATATTGGGTGATTTCAATTACCCTACCATTCACTGGGAAAACTACTCAAGTACAAATTCCCAGGCCCAGCGCTTCCTGGAATTCATCAACTCAAATGCCCTGGATCAGCTGGTAAACTCCCCTACCAAAGGTGAAAACATATTGGACCTGGTCATCACCAACATGGGCAACAGGTGTTCCACACCGGAGGTCAACTCATCACTGGTTAGATCAAACCATAAACTAATCACTCTGGATGTACACACCCCACCACCACCCCCAACTAAGGAAACCACAGTAAAAAACTTTTCTAAAGCAAACTTCACCTTACTTAAGACAGAGGTGGTAAGTTTCACTGCCCCCACGCTAAAGGATATCGCTGCCCAAGATGCAGTAACCTTTACAAATGCACTCTATGAACACCTACAAGGATACATGGATCGTGCCATCCCTAGCAAAACCAAGAATCACTCCTCTAAGAGAAGGAAACCAGTTTGGTGGACCCCTGCAATAAACAGGCTATACAATAGAAGGAGGAAACTAGTTCAGAAAAAAAGCAAATCCCAAAAAGGAAAGACATCCCTGATCAGTATCAGTAAGAAACTGAGGTCCCTCATGAAATCATCCAAGCCTAACTTTGAAAGAAAAATAGCCAAGGATTCAAAAGATAACCACAAAGCCTTCTTTAGCTATGTTAAGAATCTAAGTGGCAACTCGCAGATATGCACTGAACTAGTGCAAAATAGCACAAAATATACTGAACCTACTGATATTACCAACATCCTGGCAGATAGATTCACTGCAAACTTCACCCCCCTCTCACCTCCAAAAGGGCTCACAACAATACCAGAAAAGTGTAGTGTCCCAAAAATAACAGATGCACAGGTGAAAACAGCCCTTTCAAAAGCCAAAAATACAGTGTCAATGGGACCAGGCTGCGTCTTGCACGAACTACAAAACGAACTAACCCCCCACCTAAACACACTGTTCAAACTCAGCCTCTCCACAGGCTATGTGCCCATAGAATGGTGCACAGCAACAGTTATTCCTCTCCACAAAGGAGGGGCCACAACTGACCCTGGTAACTATCGCCCCATAAGCCTAACTAGCCTGGTATGCAATGCTATGGAGCGCATCAGTTTGGCTTTGTTAAGGGCAGATCATGCCTACTAAACCTGGTTGACTTCTTCAAGACAGTCACCAAGGCCATAGACGAGGGAAACGTGGTTCACACAGCCTACCTTGACCTCGCCAAGGCTTTTGACACCATTCCCCACTCAGTTATTACAGAAAAACTCACCGGCCTGAACATAAACCCCTATGTCACAAGATGGGTTGCCAACTGGCTTACAGACAGAACTCACATGGTAAGAATAGCAGGCTCCAGGTCAGACTCTAAACCAGTCACAAGTGGTGTCCTGCAAGGCTTGGTCCTGGGACCCCTACTGTTCGGCATATACTCCTCAGAAGTACAGGCAAACACAGAAGGACTCTGGCTAACCAAGTTCACCTATGACTGCAAACTGAGAGCCATAATTGACTCTCCGGCTGACACGGACATCCTCCAAAAGCGCCTTACTGAGATGGACACCTGGTGCCAAAGTCATAGCCTCAAGCTAAATGCCAAAAAATGCATAGTCATCCCGTTTGGGAAAAACAAAACACCCACGAATTACCACATAGGTGGCAGCCCCCTTAATACAGAAGAGATAATAAGAGATCTGGGGACCCAGGTAGATAATAATCTCTCCTTTGACAATCATATTGCCAAAGTAGTTAGGAAATCCTTCTATGTGGCCCATCTACTTACTAAAGGGTTCGCATCTGTAAATAAAGAGGTTATAGTGCCCCTTTACTCGTCACTCATTAGACCCATCATGGAGTACAATGCCCCATTTGGGATGTAACTCACAAGACACTTCCAACAGCTGGAAAGACCACAAAAGTACCTCACCAAGAGGATTACTGGTCTCAAACATATGTCCTATGCAGCCCGACTGAAAAAACTCCGGATGTATTCAGTGGCATATCGCTTACTCAGAGGTGATCTCTGCCTGACTTACAAAGCCATGTCCAACTCAGAATTGATGGACATGCTCCACCTAAAGAAATCCAAGTCATTGCGAGCCACGCGCTCTAGTGAGCTAAACCTTGCCACAACAATAAATAGAACATGCTGGAGGGATAGATTTCTGTTACAGAGACTCCCCATGCTTTGGAACAAAATTCCAAATTACATCAGGCAGAGCCCTTCACTAACACTCTTCAAGAGAAACCTTGACGAGTGGATGGGTAACAGAATATACACCCCTGGTATCACTTCATTGGCTCTGCTTGACAGAGGATCAGTTAATTAATCAATGGGGTGGCAAAAGCCGACACACTCTGGTTTGGCTTATAAATGCCCTTGGGCAGATAGCCTAGTACCTACCTATGAACCTATGAACCTATGAAATAATGCCTTTATATTATAACCAAGGCATTCACTGGGGCACATGCCCCTGTGGACCGCAGTGTAGAGTCACCACTGGTACTAGAGGTTTAATTCCATAGTCATGTTTTGTATAATAGATAAAATGGCAGTTATGATACTCCACAGAGGAGAGAAGAGCTGGAAGAAAAAGTTTATAAACCTCTGTACATACCCAAAAGTCCTGTCTATAATCTTGATGTACAGAAGGTAAGTCAGATACAGCAATCTCTCAAATGGCAACTGTATAAATATAAATTGTAGCATTGCCAACAAGAAGCCTGCCATTTAGCATGAGCACCTCAAGAAACTGATTTTTTTTCTGAATTATTTTTTATTACTTTAAAATTGTAATTTTTAAATACTATTCAGAAAAATAATTTCTCAGAAATACTCCTTTTGAAGAGTGCAATTTTTATGCATATAAATATGGCAGGACACAAAATTTTTCAAACAAATCCATTTTAGAAAGGTAAGCTATGGCACAGAGATGGTTTCAGGATAATGTCTGGCAAAATGCCTTCTTTGCTTCCTAATCTTAAATGCTGGTTCCCCTTGACACTAATGAACACTCCACTATAATTAATGCTGTTGAATCACTGATGCTTTTCTTATAGTTATTTAGTACACTAGAGTGGTTGGATGAGTCAAACACCCATCATCCAATTTGGGCCTGCAGCCTGACATTTTCACTAAATTTGTAACTCACCAGTTCCTTACTTGTCCATAATCTGGCACTTTCAAATCAAATATTTTAGGATACATCTTGGACAAATAGTGAGTTCTGATCACAGTACTGATATGCTAAACATTAAATGTTGATTGTTTATACTACTTTAAATATTGAGTTGACTTAAATGTAGTGTCAAAGATTTCTCTGACATTTAGAGAAGTCATAAAATATTTTTTCTTGTGAAGTATCAACATATTCAGCATTTTCATGCATCCCCCAGGACTGATCTGCAGGAAGAGAGCCAGGTGGCAACCCTCTCTAGTTTAAAACTCAGTGCACTCATAATGTTTATAAAAAGGTCTTTTATCCTTCCGGGGGGGAGGGGGGGGCATATCTGATGCATAGATGCATGGGAAGACACATCTACTGACTTTGAGTCAGTCGTTACACAGATGGAGTGCTTTAGCATTTTCCAGTCTACACAGAAAATGTGACCTTTGACAGCAACCACAATATACTGCAGAATTTACTTTAGCATAGGTGTGCTATATGCTGTTTCATTAAAAACATTAAGAAAAGGAAATTAGAAGTAGTTTAACCATCTGTAGACATGTGTGTGTCAGTCTGTGTTCATGTCTGCCTTTGTGGTGTGCACATGTGTATTACATATCAAGGACTCAGGTTTGTAGAAGAGTGATTTTGTTTTAATTTAAATACTAGAATAACAGGAAATGCTAGAAAATACAATGCTACAGGAAATTTCTGCATCAGAAAAAATAGTTATTCAAAGTAAAAGAAAAGAAAGTTGGTCATATTTTGTTGACTTAACTTAGTAAGGGGAAAAAGAACTTGAAATTAATTACCCACTCTAATATCATCCACCCCATCGAACCACTACCTTTCTTTCAACTCCACTAACTACCTTGATTATAGCAAGCTCAGATGCTCATAAGCCTAGTACTTATACAGCAGGAACTTCTTATTTTAACATTTGTTAATGTCTGTTATGTACTTCACAGATAAAGATTCTAGTTGTGTACTGATGTACTATGTTCTTCATCTGTAAATATGTTGTAAGTAATTGCTATGTAAATTGTTAATTGCTATGTAATCCAATGTAACTACTGTCTATTTTAACTGTGGAGCTTTTCTCCCCGGGCCTCCGCTGAAAATGGACCTACGTCCAGTCAGACACTCCTGGTCAACAAATATAAATAAATAAATAACACAAATGAAAATGTCTACAACATTTAGGGGATACAAATCTTCCCAGTGTAGGTATTGGGAAACATAATTATTTTCAAGCCCCTTTTTTCTAGCAGTGACTGTCACTTACACATGATACTCCAAGTATCTCTCAGTGCAGTGAAAGTTTTGACACCTCATGAAGTGTGAGTGTGTGTGGAGAGGGGGGGTCTATCAATTTATCTTGGACGATAAAAGGATACTTTGAACAGAGGGCTGCAATTTAGCCACTATTTTTTTTGGCTGCAGCTGTATAACTCCTTAGGGTAATGTAAAACAGGTCCGGAGACTCAAGATAAATGATAGTCACTCCAGAAGAAAAAGCAGCAGTCCTGTTACGGAAGGTCTATAGGATGACAGTGGCTGACACTAATCCCATTACATGTCAACAGCATGGGAATACATCACTACTTCCTTATGTCTGGCATGACTCATATAAAGCAAACCTGAAATGGATTATAGGAAAGAGAAAGGGCAGAAGAAAAACAAGATCACATTAATACGTCAAGTCCCACTGGCAGCAATTTATGGAAAAACATATTAAAATTGCATAAGACGCATTTAGGGGGCTTTTGGAATGTTAAAATAGCTCAGAAGACAAAGACAGAGAGAAAAATAGATGTTGTTTAGTTATAGGGTGGAGTTTTCCATTAATCTGTTGTTGCACGTCTATATAAATGACAAGCGTATATAATGATGCATTAAATTTGTACCAGAGTAATTAAATGTTAATCAGAAATATTGTCATATATATCTGCTTCAGTAACTTTTATCTATTTCTAGTCTACAAAAATATGACTTCATTTTTTATAACTAACTGGATAGTTTAATCTGATAAAGCACTCATTCTGTACTTTAAAATGTATCAGAAGATGTCACTGGCATTAAAATCCATAATACTGCACAGTGAAGCAGAAAGATGATGGATATTGTGCTAAAAGGTTTAAACAGCTTGAGTACAAAGATTTTTTTAATAAAAAAGCCAAAGTAGTCTGGTCTTTCTCTTCCAGTATAATGGAATTCATGCTTAGTGGAGCAATTATTTTCCTCGGTTGTTCACTGGAGTGTAAAGTACTGTTAATATGTAATTAAACTGCACTGCTTGCTCAGAATGAAGACTTACAGTAAAAGAATACCTGCTATGTAGAAAATGCCAAATGCCTTCTTGTTTCCTGCTCTTTGCAGCTCAGCAGTGCTCACATCCTAATATTCATATCAGGGGTACAAAGTGTGCACCTCTCTGTTTTCCTGCCCAACACTCCTCCAACACTTGCATACAATAATTTATTCTGGGCATCTGTACCTTAACGTTCAAAGCTTTAAAATGTCATGCTTCCATTATTTACCTAGTTATTCACCTAATAATTCACATGTTCTTCACAGCATCTACAAGATAATATATTTTAATGATAACATTTCCTTAAAGATAATGATTTTACTTTTTAATGCCTGCATTCACTGACCTTCATTTATCCAAATGTTCTTTTTCCATCCTCATGTCAATGTTTTTGAATGCATTTAATTTTCCTTCTATGTACCACTTCTGGATTCTTGAGCTCCTCTCTCTCTCTCTCTCTCTCTCTCTCACTCTTTCTCAATTTCTGGTTGATCAGTTGCAAAACCTCCTCCAGGGGGTATACTGGAGATTTTCAGAATAGTACACCATCCTCTAGAATGTAGTCCCCTCCCACTCCAAATTTAGTCCTCTGCACTCCAGACAGCACACGTTCTAGAGAGTGGTTCCTTTTCATGTCTGAAGAAAAACCTTCCTTAAAAAAAAAAAAATGAATAGCCAACCTAGCACTCTGAAAAAAAAAACATTTAGCAAAACATATAACGAAAAAAAATAAAATAAAATCATTGCTAACATGGCAGGATACTGATCCATTTAAATTCTAGCATAGGTCATTTCATAAACAAAATTAATTATTCAAAACATAAAGTATACTCCATAGTGAACATTCAGTATGCTTAGCTACATCATTGCCCTCAATCAATATCCTACTTATTATCACGCTGTGACCAGTAGGAATGTTTTATCTTAGAATGGATTACACTGGTCAAACCATCTTTAAGGTGCCTACTCTTACCTCAGTCTTCATAACTATTAGTGAATTTCCCCATTGCTTTCAGTTCGATTTTATAGGGATCTCTATCATTGTTCAAACAGATTCAGACATCCCATATTTTGCGCACATCTATGTACACTCTGTGCTCCCTAAGCCATTCCAAATGTTCTTCTTTCTGCCAATGCAGGTTTGCAGATAATGGCATTTTATTTAAGAAATGGTAATAGTTTCCTAGTGGTGCTAATAAGGTATAGAAGGTGCATAGGGCATTGCAGATCTTCAGTGAACTGATGTTGGCAGTAAAGAAAAGATGTTTATTATACCCTTAGAAATTCAGACAGATTGCAATGTAGCAAATGTAAAGTATTTCATAATATTCACATTTTATGCTGGTACTGAGCTTAAGTAGCTTGGAGTGTACCATGTTCCAGATGAGACTGTATGATGTCAGTTTCCTGGGAGCAGCATTTCTTATAACCTGCATAGATGTACCTGAGCAATAGCTATACAGAGAGCTCCCTTATAATGTGTCATAGCATTTCTGCTACAAACAGCATGGCTCCAGTTACATATTTTTGACAGAGCTAGGTACTGAGAACCAAAAGGATTGGACCAAAAATGTAAAAGTAGTCACTGTGAAAAAAATATACAAAACATTTTTTTTTTCAGTTTAGATGCTGCAAAGATGTAAAAAGGGAATAGTTATATAAAATCTACATGTGTTTGTTTAATAATGATACAGCAATGATCTGAAATGTGAAAAGCTATACAGAAAAAGTATTTTTTCCTTTTGAAATGCAGCAGAGCTTTGAATAGGATAGCAATTTCATGCAGACATGCACATGCACGCACACACACGCACACATGTGCAGTACCAGAGTCTCGAGACTCTTTAGTCTGCAGCTTCTTGCCAAAAGCTATATTACCTTATTTGAAGATATAACTTTCTGATTATCTAAGTAACTTTCCTTTGGAAATGACTGTTTCCCAGTATTGACTCATTCAAGGACACCCCTCTGGTAGTTCTTCAAATGAAGTGACTCATTCTTTGAAAATCTACTCATCAATTATTTTAGTCAGTCTCTGCTTTCTTCTTGGAACATTTGAGTGATGTTTAATAAGCCTGACAGCAATGAAGAAAATCCTTACATAGATTACAGATGAGAAAAGATGCAGCCTGCTACCCAGAATCAAACAGTTTATATATAAATATATATAAATATTGTCAGCTTGCTTTTCCAACTGCTAGGTGCCCATGCATGAAATATTTGTATGTATGTATGTATGTATGTATGCATGTAAGAAATTTAGCATTAGTTTAAGTATTGGCTCAGGTACCTGTAAAAGCTGGACAAGGATTATGGGAGTGAGTGAACTTTTGCTGGCTGGGGGGTGAGGAAGGCAGTTCTGGTTTGCCTCAAGAGTAGCACCTAACTGGAGTACTAGATACTTAGCACCAGTACAGCCGAGGGAAATCCAGCATATACAAGCACTCTTCCTCTCAGGGAGCAGCAATAGTGGGTTTGGAAGAGCTACCAATGGGTAGGGGGGCCCCAAAGGGGATAGGGTAGGCCACCTCCCCCCAGGACCAACAAGCTGGTCACTCCCTGCCACCCAATTCTCACCAGGTAATGGAAATGTGGATCATGATTCCTGAGCAGAAATGAATGGGCCAAAAGGTTTTTGTCCATCCCAGGGATGCTCATCTCCCATGTCAGAATGAGTGGACCGAATTGGCATCGGTGGAGTCATCTGGCAAGTTCCTGGGGTGGGTGAAAAAAAAAATTCAGAAGTAGATAGATTATTTTTTGCTAGTCATGGTGATAAGACATCTGACTGCTAATCAGTGCCTTTCTTAATCAAAATCTCTAGTCAATTTTTTTTTTTTTTTGCAACTCGTATGTTTAATTTTTCAAAGTGTATTGCCTAATTTCCTTAAGTAAAGAATTGTATTATTCTTTCTGTAAAGGTTGTAGCTGGATTATTGATGTGTGTAAGAGTAATTGCACAAAACTGATGAATTTTAAGTGCTGTCATCTGTTTTTTTTTTAAAGAGAGAAAAGTATGTTATTAGTACAGCTAGCTCACTTTAAGAGTGTACAGCAATTATGACCTTGGAGTGACAGGTCGATCTGGCTGGTTGTATTATGCTACTGTAAAAGTAAGAAGGGGTATCATCATTGAAAGGATATAGTTAGCCCCTCCTGAAAAATACTTTGTGTGTGTGCATGTGTGTGTGTGTGTGTGTGTGTGTGTGTGTGTGTGTGTGTGTGTGTGTGTGTGTGTGTGTGTGTGTGTGTGTGTGTGTGCAAGTGAATGAGGTATACTTTAGTCAAGATGCACTTACTGCTGGGAAGATAAAAGTAAAAGGTAATGGGATGAGAATGAGAAGGGTGAAATTCTGTGAAACAATTTTTCATAACTCCACTTTTCAACTGTACAGTGTGAAGCTTATTTGGGTTTGGCTTGTGTAGGTCATAGTTGAAAGCAGCAGTGTTCATTTGTAAGGCCAAGTACCAGTACCTCAGTATGATTTTTAGGGCCTTCCTTGTCTCTCAAAACACATTTTTTCCCTGTAGCGTAAAAAATTTCTGACTCCACAATACCAAATGGAAAGCTACTAATTAGAAAGAGTCAGGTATTCTGAAGTATGACACAGAAAAAGAACTTCCTTCAACAGCATGTCAAACTTGCAAACCAGAGTTGTCATTAAACCCTAATGCTTCTACAAGCATGTGAGTGAACTGCCAAGTGTTTTTTTTTTTTTATGTATGCATATCTTAACACTTTGTACCACTGTAAAGCCTTACAAACTGCATATGCAGATGCAAGCGTTAACCTTGACATGTCACACTCCCATACCTACTTCTACTTAGCATAAGCAGAACATAACTGTGAATGCTCACTGCGCATGGCACTAGTTATTGCTTTCTTAAACTTGTAAAAGTCGAGTATTTTGGCATGTGATGTTACTGCCGACTTGTTGGCTAGCACAGTGACTCAATGATCAGTGTTTATGCTTCATATTGCTAAGGCTCTGAGTTTATTTTTAACCTCATAATACTGCCTGTGTAAAGTTTGTGTACTCTCCCTCTTCCTGGATGGCTTTTCTCTGGGTAATCTTTTTTTTTTCACAAAATATGCTGGTTGACTTGACTACTCTAAATTCTGCAAATACAATAAATGTAAGCCCTTGTGACACAGATCATGAGTGAAAAGTGTCCACATCAAACTGGTTAATAATAAATAATAAATAAAGAAGTAAAATAGCTACTCACTTTATGTTTCAATTGTCATAATTAAAAAATAAATATATCAGTAAATGACCAAGCTCCATTAATACCTATATCTTTAACTGTCAGTTTTACTGGAAGATTCTGAAAACATGCTCTGTCGGGCTGCAACAGTCTGATACTTAGTACACATGCTTAAGGCTATGAAGCTGTTAATTAACTGCTTCTGTAGAGCACAGTTTGATTCCTGTTCCTGGGCTGCACATGAAAAGGGACACTTGTGCCCAGTACTCTGTCCCAAGCTGTTAGCAAAAGCATTATACGTTTGGCTTTTGAATTCTAGCACTCTTCACATAGTCCCTAATTACTGCTTCACTATATGCTGTTTGACTATGATTCCCTGCATGTCTGTTGTACCTTAATGGGTTGTCAGATGCATTTTCAGTGTGTGAGTTTCAGTCAGGGGAAGAGAAGTTTACTGCAGCTCATGCTAAGTCTGTTTTCAGTGTCAGACTGTCATGTGTCATTTTGTTTAGCAAATATATCTCAGTGTTTTGCTGTAAAATATGATGTAAATGTTTGATTTAAATACAAATATGTGATTATTGTAAAAATTAAAAAGAAAATAGTATACACATTGACTGGTTTGAACATTTTCTTCTTAGAATTGTGGAGAGACATCCAAGTAATTGGTTACTGGGGTCTACTTTATTTACGCAAAAGCGTAAAACCGCAAATACATATGGATCGAACCATATGCATCGAAAGTGCAAGCCATCCAAAACTGTAAACGGAAACTCCGTAGCTGGAGATTTCCATTTACTTCAATGTAGGGCGATCTCGGAGTTGGTATATTTAAGTAGCGGGGGGTGTGGGGGGGGTGCAGCCCCCAAGTGGGGGGTGCAGGGGGGCTTGCCCCCCCTGCCTACATCTTTTTTTTTTCGGTGTATTTTTTTAAGAGTTCAATGCATATGTGTCAATCTTTATGCATTCAAACTTTTGAACGTTCGAGTTAATAAAGTAGACCTGGTTATTGGTATGGCTGCGGGAGAGGGGTGGGGGTCAGTACATTAACCTGACCATTTGAGTATGATAGAGCTTGCTTATTATATGTTTTTTCCTTACCCAATGCTTTCTAAAACTTTGTCTTCTCATTAACTGCAACACCACATTGACAGACTGGTTTAGCCTTCTCTGCTCTGAATTAAACACTCATTTCCCTTGTTTCTGCAACTGTGTGGCACATGATACAGAATGCAGCTACTCTCTCATGTTTACTGCTCTTAACATGGTTCCTGTCTTACATTAAATTTTTAGTCCCACATATTAACCTGTTCCCCATGGGTGCCTTCTTGTTGTATCTTCCAGCATTTATGTATCTATTAATTTTTTAACATCATTACTAAACCTTAGCAGGCTGTCTCCCTTAGGCTGAAGATAACCAGTAATGTCATCACTTCTGCTAAAAGTTTTTTTTAGAGGATCATAGGTAAGTACTAGGCTAGCTGCTGTTGTGGGCCATTTTAATAATTAATTTCCCTTTTTAAATGTTGAAAATCAAACCATTTAACTTGCAATTGTGAGGTAAATATTTTAACCATTATGCAGCCTCCAGACCTTTATTATTTTCTAAGTATTGTGATATGAGCTAATAATAAACATTAATATTAGAAAATATTCATTTCTATGCCCCATTCTCATGATGACATTGTAATTCTAATTCATTTGTTTAAACGTACTAATGAAGTAACATTTGGAAGAAACATATAGGAAATGTGGACAGTATGCAAAGCTAGGGAATAAAACCTGAGTTTCCTCTAAACATCATACTCAGACAACTGAAATCACTGCATACAGAGAAGCAAAACACTGCCAGAAGCACAACAAAAAATGAGCAAGGAAAGAAAGGTGATTGGAAGCTTTAAGGTGATGACAGTCCGAGAACATTTATATTATCAACAGTGAACAAAGAGCCAATTGCCCACAGTGGTGAATCCCAGTATAAATCGTCCTGATGTGCACAGCTCATTAATGGTGTCCAGCCTGGTGAAAACAGCAAAGGTACATGTGAAGTTCCAGCTTTCACTGCTAGATGTGATAACATTCATGGAGGAAGGTGACATGTTTTTGTTGTTTGAGGCAATTGTTCAGAGAGGTTAAGGCAATTAATTAAATCAGCTTTCAGATGGTGATCCAGAACAAAAGAAAAAAAAAAGATGTCAGGAAGACCAAATGAGGCTGTCAGATTGACAGTGGAGGCACAGTTGTATCTAGCAACTGTAAGTTACATTAATAAAAAGACAGTTTTAGTGGTAACAAGTAAAGCTTTGCTACAGACTTTTCTTTCCTAAACCAAATAAGTGTTTCAAGTAAGGACTGAGTAAAATAATTGCCAATGGCAATCCTTAGTATAAAAACTGTATATTTTGTTGTGAGGGATGACACTTAGTTAAACTAACTAGAGAAACAAGAGGTTTTAGAGAAATAACAACAATATTTCATTTATTAATCTCTTATTCATTGCCTATTATCTATCTAGCTTGCAATGATGCATAAGATAGGTAGCCTTGGAAATAAGTATAACTTTTGAAGTCTGATACTCCAAGTAAACCAGAGTATATGAAGATACTGACTTCATTTTAGAGTAAAAATGCTTGTGATATTTGAACATCATTCCTCAGTTACAAGGTGATCTGCTCATGATGGAACCTCCTCGCTGAGTTTGCAGTGTGGCTTAAGTTTCCCTACAGTCATCCTCATGGGGAGCTGATTATGTAAGACCCTTCCCATCTCCCTAAAATATTAAACGTCATGCTTGCTAATAGGATTCTGATCATTAGCTCCTATTTTCAAGCTACTTTCAGCCTGTGTTGGTATACCACACTCCCTGTCTGTGGCAGAAGATGAAGGCCTAAAAGAAAAGTGGAATAAGTCTTGAAAAGTCTGGTCCTTGTTTGGCATCTACTTCTCAGAAGTCCAGGCCAACACAGAGGGACTCTGGCTGAACAAGTTCACTGATGACTGCAAGCTAGGAGTCATTATCAACTCCCCAAGTGATGCAGACATCCTACAAAAGGGCTTCTCTGAGACCAATGACTGGTGTAGGAACCATGACCTTAAGCTTAACACCAAAAAATGCATTATCATTCCCTTTGGAAAAAACTCAGTTCCCATGAATTACCACATCAATGGGAGCCCACTAAAGACTGAAGGGGCCATAAAAAATCTGGGCACCTCAGTCTTCAGCCACCTCACCTTCGACCACCACATTGCCACTGTGGTCAGAAAGTCCTTCTATGTGGCACATCTTATAACCAAAGGTTTCACATCCAGGAAGAAAGAGGTCATCATCCGTCATTAGACCAATCATTGAATATATTGCCCCATTTGGCATGTACCTGACCAAACACCTACAACAGCTGTAGAGGCCACAAAAGTACCTCACAAAAAGGATCCTAGGCCTTAAACACATGTCCTACATGGACAAACTCAAGAAACTTCAGCTGTTCTCAGTCTCTTATCATCTACTTAGAGGTGATCTCTGTTTGACTTACAAAGCCATGTCTGACCCAGCCCTACCGGAACTGCTATACCTAAAGAAATCCCAATTCCCCTGCACCACATGCTTCAAAAATCACAACCTCATTACCATAATCAACAGAACATGCTGGACAGACAGGTTCATCTACCAAAGACTGCCTATACTCTGGAATAAGCTTCCCATTCATGTCAAGCAGAGCACCTTGCTGGCCCTCTTCAAGAAAAATCTCAACAAGTGGATGGGTAACAGAATATTCATCCCAGGGATCACTCCAGTTGCCCTATTGGATAGAGGCACTGTGAACTAACATTGGGTGGCATGGTGCCAGGGCAAGTTTTTGGGGATATGCTTGTAAAGGCTCCAGGGCCATTAGCCCAGTACACAGCTATGAACCTATGAACCTAAAACCACTACTTAACCCCAGAAATCCACTTTTCTGAGTCAGCAGGCTTCTTTTTCCTTCCATATTCCACTTTTGTCTTACAAAAGATGTGTTTCAGTGATATATAATAACATAACCTGGAGCATCACAGAATTATGGAGAGCCCACCATACAGTGTCCCATGTTAAGTATTTTATTTCTCTTTTTACTAATTCATACCCCCCTTATAATAATCAAGTCCCTCATTTATACTCCCTTCCCCCAAAACAGACCTTCCTGTTTGTCATAGCATCTCATCTTTGCCACTATTCTAAATTTTCACCTGCCACTGCTCTTTTCAGCCTCTCTAGGTATCGCTGTGTTTTCTGGGAGTGAACCTTTGCCATCTAAACACATGACACCATACTGAGCTTTGAAAAATCACATCAGCAATATCTTTGGTAATCGCTAGTTGACTGTGATTTATACATTTTCCCTAGCATAAAGTATGCTAATAAGTGCCATTAGAAGGGACTTTGATTGTCAATGACTGACCCTTCCACCGAGTTACATTGCCACTAATCTAGAGCTTTCAACAACACCAGCTCAGTTTGCTCCTCAGCTGTCAAAGAAATCAGCTAATGCAAGACTTATGCAAAGGAGGCCATGTCGTAACCTGGCCAAGGGGCTTATTCTCTTAACAGACTGAAGGAAACTGGCTGTGTAATGCACATGGTCCACTGTTTACCCTACCTCTTACTACTATTCAGAATACATACTGTGATTATTTGTACAATGATTACAACTGTTGTTGTAGTAAAGGTTAATGAACTTAAAAAGCTCAGTTCTAAACTAAGGCATTTGAATACATTGCTGAAGTTGATTAATATTTTAAATATCAGAACATGTTTACTTCTTACTCTTGTTTTAAGTACATCTTAAAAACATCTCTCAGTGGGTTGACTGAACAGCACAAATGAGAGTTGTTATCTTACAGTACATCACTTTAGTACTATTACAGAAACATTCACAATGGCAGCAGGTCAACATCCACTTGTCCTACCAGGCTTGTTCATTTCCCTCTGTGCTAGATAAGCTATAACCCTGCTTAAGCAGCAACTATTTTCTTACATCTAAGCCCATTAACATCAGTTTAATCTTTGTCCTATGAATTCTTAAACTTTATCACTGCTCACTTTTTGTTTTGTACAATCATTCCCCTTTTCCTTTTTGTACTTTGTTGATTTCAAAGGCGCACATGAATGTATCTCTCACATGTTTATGACTTGTAGATTAGACTGTGAGTCTTTGCTGCATTTGGTATTTTTTACAGAGAATTAGGGTGATGAGCTACTAATAATTTTTACCATTTAGTCTTGGGTTTCATTTCCTGAGTCTACTTTATCTACTGTGTGATGCTGAATAAGTCACTTAACTAACATTGTTCAGTGAGTACCCCTGAAAAGTGATATCTGTGCCTAGCTGGCTTGCACAGCCAAATAAATTCTACATTTTTCTAATGTCTCTTTTCTTTTTTGATCTTCATATAATGATAACTGAAGATCTGCATACAATACTGCAGATGGGGTTTTACTAACTGTCTAAAAAGTGACCTGTCAACACGATTTACACCAGATGCCTAGAAAATAGTTACTATAACTCCTCCATACAAGGTTTTCCCTTCAACATTCCTGGCTAATTGTAGGCATAAGTGCCTCACTAGCCTTATATGCAAAGCTGAAAAATGTATCAGAACAGAACTAATTTATGCAGACATAGTCAACTTCCCTGATCTAGACCCTAATCAGTTTTGTTTTGTGAAGGGCAAGTCCTGTCTCCTGAACATAGTAAGCTTCTTTGAAGAAGTTACAGAAGCTGTGAACAGTGGTTATATACACAGCTTATTTGACATTGTCAAGGCTTTTGACGCAATTTCCCATGCTGGTATTACAGTAATACTAGACAGACTTAATGTAAATTCCTCTATTTTCCACTAGATTGCAAATGGACTATCTGATAGATAACAAGTTGTAAAAGTTGCTGGTAGCCTCTCTCAATGACATTTGTAAGTAGCAGAGTGCTACAGGGATCACTGCTGGGCCTTCTTCTGTTTGACATTATTTTGCAGACATCCAAGCCAGTATCCTGGAAGTGTGGTTGATCATGTTTGCTGATGAAATCAAGCTGCTCACTGTTATCTGCTTATCCATTGATAATTAACTGGTCTAGCAAGGTCTGGAATATGCATATGCCTGATTTACCAAAAATGGTCCCAAGCTAAATACAAAAAAGTACAGCATAAAAGCATTCTGCAAAAAGAAAGCTACTTCCATCTCATATTTTATAAATGAGACTCTTTTTCAGACACATACAGTCATAAGAGACCTGGGTACTTGTCCTGGTAGCTCTTTTTTATTCAGTCATCATGTTTCCACAAGAATCAAGAAATCCTTCTATCTGGCCCAGATAATTTTCAATGAAATATCTTCAAGACGCAAAGAAGTCATCCTACCCTTTGGTATGCACAAATCAAAGTATATCATGCAACTGGAAATGTGCCAAAAATTTTGAACCAAGAAAATTAAAGTCTTAAATCATCTTTCAACTCTACAATTAGATTACAGGTAAGTTCATAGGCATGCAGTCCAGGAGACCATTGAGGAGCCTAGCCCAACTTTTCCAATGTATTTCTGGTTAAATGATTTGCTCAAGGTTATACAATAGGCAGATGGTGGCTCAGGGAATGGAGTCTGGTACCACACAAAGCAGCTTATAGCCTTAAACCACTGCACTAACTGCCAGACAGTACTTATACTCAGTAGACTACTGGCTTCTCCAAGGTGACCTGCATCTTTTGTGTTTATTTGTCTGTCTGTTTGTTTTGAGTCACAAAACAACCAGTCCTGTTTGACCTCCTATTTCTTTGCAAACCCTGTGGCTCTACAAACACCGGTACTAAGGACCTAAATCTACACCAACAAATTTTCAAGAATCACACACACACACACACACACACACACACACACACACACACACACACACACACACACACACACTCACACTCGAGGGATGGGTTCCTAACTAAAAACAATTGCCAGCTCAAGGAATAAGTTGCCATTATAGGTCAAACAAAGTATTACTTTGGATACCCTTATGGCTATTGCTGATGACTTGAATGTTTAGACATAAATTTACACCAGGGTTATCATGTAAGATCCTGCTTGATCTGAGGGGTGAACTATATTAAGTGCTTGAAAAAGGTAGCAAGAAAAAAACTTTTACATGTGTTTACTTAAAGGTGTTTATGGCTAGTCATCTTATGGTCCCCATGATCTCTTACATGGTATTGCTCCTATGTTGCTGTGTTTCTGTATAGAATGGCAATGCTGTGTTTACTCTGATCTGCATGGTGTTATGTATTTCTTTAGCTCAACAGCCTTTTTTCTGATGCTGCTTGCTCATATTTTTCACCACCTAATATAACTACCCTGTCCATTTCCACTTTTGTTGTTTCAACTGAATCCACTCTAGCTATTTAATCATTTTGTTTACCTTTGTTACGTAGATATGTTGCTCTATACTTTATACCAAATTTTAGTAGCCATCCTTAGGCTATTTATTCTGCTTTGTCAAGCTATCCATACTTTCCACACCTTCTCCTATATCATGCATATAATGTGTCTTATGATCATCAGAAAAGCACACCTGTCCTTTGATACCACTTGCAATGTTACTTATGCATTGAAAAGCACAGGATTAGTAAAACCTTTTATCTCATTGCACTAGTAACGATGCTTCTTTTGAGAGGGCTCCATTTCTAATTGGTCTTTTGCATCCTGCTATCCAGTTACTCTATTGCTTATTTTGCTGCCTTAGGACCAACACCAAACTTATCTAACTTCTTCAGTAACTTTGTGAAGAGCATAGCAGCCTCGGGGTTAACATGTCACAGTTACAGCTCCATGATCAGGAGTTCAGTCCTGGCCTCTAGTCACTGCCTATTTGAAATTTGTATGTTCTCCTCATGAGTGCATGAGTCTTCTCTAGATGCTCTGGTTTTCTCCTCTGTCCCAAAATCATTATGGTTGCTTGTCTACTCTAAAGTGTCCCAGGTACTAACCTTTAGACACTGACTGATGTACACTACCTTAAAAAAGAACAGTTTGTAGTTTCAAGCTGTCACTAAATAATATTGACAATTTGAAAACTAGCAGAACACTTTCATTTAAAGGTAGCTGCAGGCTGGCCGTATGCAATTGTGCACTTAATGACAGTTTGTAAACTGACAAACTGTGTTTTTTAAGGTAGCAGAATGTCATTAGGTTGTAGAATTAATAAGTGCACTTTTATGAGTTTTCTACACTTTCATTGTTTGATAAGTGGCTTGAGAATGAAAATACAGAAGGTTTATAAATAGCATATTTATTAATGTAGCAACCTAATAACTTGCTACCACCTTAAAGTTTGACAGCTTACAAACTGTCAAGCTGTCATTAAGTGATTGCAATAATTTACTAATAACAAAGGCGTTGAATGGGAGTGCTGACCTGGGTGCCCAGCTCATTTCCTACAGCTCTCAAATGTTTGCTGCTTCTCATAATGAACAAATTCAATCTACCATGGTATTATAAGTCTGCATTTCTCCAAGGGAATCTTCCCACTGTAGTGAAATCAAACATCATAAGTCTTTACAAGTACTTTAATCTTTTGCTGAGCCCTATGACACAGAATGCAAGAGCCTCACTCATACCTTGGACAAACAGCACCTCCACTAATTCTGCCATGTGCATTACTCGCCTAAAATTCAATCCTATTTGATTAAATGTCTTGACCATGCTTTCATTCATTTCCAAGTTACAACCAGAAAAAAACAAGTAGGATCCCAAGCACCAGTGTATATTAAGAACAACCAAAAAACTAAACAAACACTATAGGAGCAATGAAGAGAACACACCAAAAGTATATTTTTAGCACAGTTAATCCTTTATTATTTGCTATTCATCCATAGACTTAATCAGAAACACTTAGAGCACAAATCTTTCATTACTCATTTTTATATACAAGTAAAATTCAAATTGCCCAATTAATAAGCAACATCAATTAAAATAATTAAACAATAATCCAATAAAGCAATAAAACTTAACAGCCTCGTGAAAAAACAGTTTTAACCCCATACTGACCAGATATTTAGATAACCAATTTTCTATTTATTAAAAAACATTTTATATTTATGTTATCATTGAGGCCAGGCAGATTGTAGGCAAATAAACACACCTGCCACTCAACTTCCCTTTTTTCTACATGGTTCTTAAAATTACCACCCCTCAGATCTTCCTTGACTGTATCCAAAATGGCAAAGTAAACCTCTTGTAGGCAGAACAATTAACAGAATATTTATATAAAGCGTTGTTTTCATTTTTAACCTTGATGGCATGTAAATGTTCCTTAATTCTCTTGCTCAGACTTCTTGTGGTCATACCCACATAAAATGCTGGACAGCCTCAGCATAAGGCAATATAGACCACACCCGAAGTATTACAACTAAATCTGCCTGGAACTCTAATGTTATAGTCATGATGTTCTAGTGCTACACAAGGACCTTCGTTTATATACCTACAGGTCTTACAACTATAACACTTTTATGTACCATATGCTTTTTGGGTAGAGGTGGAAGTGACTTAGTATCATCACATTCAAGCAACTGCTTAAGGCTGCCATGTTTTTTATTTACAAAATTAGAAATACCATTTAACACTTTATCCAGGTCCTCATTTCCCATTATAACTTCCCACTTGTTACAAATGATGTTTTTTTATAGTAAGATTATCCACACTCATATCAAGACAATATCTAGGTGCAGTATCCAAGCTTGTTTTCACAGAAATAATTTCCTTTTTATTCTTTTTTGTAAAACCATTAAAAAGTATAGGGGAGAATTATTTTTATCTTTTGGTACGTATTTCAGCTGCTAAACTTTCCAGTAAATCAGCTGAGTAATCTCTTTCAAGAAATAAATTGGTAATAAAATTGATTTCAGTTTCAAAATCACTACCACGACTCACCATTCATGAGGCGCTAATAAATTGAACACGTGGAATATTTTTCTTAATATGTATGGGATGACTACTTTTGTAATGCACACAACTATTAGAAAAAGTATGTTTATGATGCATTTGACTAATAAAATTGTGCATATTGCTATTCCAGCTTAAATCAACATACAAAAAACAGACCCTTTTCCCATGGTCACCTAATGCAAATTTAAAAAAAAAATTGTTCAAAACATTTATAAATTCATTTAAATTAAAGCCATCATTTTTAACTACAAAAAAACTAACTGTTGACAAACTAACAATAAAAAATAATATTACCTTAATGTGGAAACTTAGTTAAAATCTTCATCTCCCACTAACTTAAAACTAGGTTGGAGAAAGCGGGAGCTACTGTAGCACCCATCTTTATACCTTTTAACTGTTTATAATATTTTTTGTTAAACATAAAGAAGCTGTTTTCTAACAATATTTCTAAAAGAATCATATACTCTGATCATCTGTGTTCATGTACTTGCTAAAAAAATCTCCTGACATACTCCCTGACATACTCCACTCCTTCTGATTGAGGGATACTAGTGAACAATGATACAACATCTACTGTAAACATAAAATAAACTTTTTCCTGATATAAATTTTCCGAGTGGAATAATCTAATTTTGTTTAAAAAAATCCCACGAATCGCAAATACATAATGTTAATTGCTGAATCAGAGGGTTAAAAATGTAGTCCAAATATAAAGAAATACCCTCCGTACTACTACCAGACGAAGAGACTATAAGTCTGAAAGGGAGGTGTGTAATATCTTTGTGCAATTTTGGAATACCAAATAGTATACCAACTCTGGGATTTTCAACATATAAAAAATTATACAAATCAACCTGAATGTCATTATTCATGAGAAGTTCATACAAACCATTACATATGAAAGCATTGCTTCTCAAAATATCCTGCCAAAAAACTTCTAAATACTCATCTTTGTTATTTAACATGCTTTCTATAACAGAATTGTACTTATGGACGTCCATTACAACCACCCCACCCACCGTATCAGCTTTCATAAATCTCAAATTCTTATTAGCTTTTAGTTCAGTAAGCGCTTTTCTTTCATCATTTTGCAAATTATAAAAATAATAATTACTTTTGCTTTTTAAACATGCTCTAATATCATTCCAAGCTAAACTATTTTCTCTGCATTGGCATTTACATCCAGCTGGCTACTCCCTTTTTTAATTTTTCCAAATCTTTTGGGTTTCTAACACCATGATAGGAACAGACCCCATCCCTAAGTTAAAGTATGATTAAAGTTCATAAAATTAGTATTGTTTTTATCTTTGATGTTAGCCAGAAGTGCTCTTCGCAGCATCCACAATGTGCCCAGAACTGATTTCTTATGCAATTCACATGGAATTACATGTATTGGTAACATATCCAAGTATGATTGTAAATTATTTTTTATAAGACCGGTTGCTCCTATAACTATTGGAACTGTCAGGGTATCCTTCTTCCACATTGCCCTCACTTCTCCCTGCAAATCCTGGTATTTTATGACTTTGTGTCTCTCTGTACGTAAGATACTGTAGTCACTGGGTATAGCAATTCCAGTGACAAATGCTACTTTTGTCTTCTTTTCGTGGACTACTATATCTGGTTTTCCCACATCTGTTTTTTTAACTGTTGGTAAGGAGTGATGACATGTGATATAAACTTCATAATTTTCTATAATGCTTTGTGGCTCATGTTTCCAATGTTTTTCAGCTACTTCAGTATAATAATGTTTGCACAATCCTCAAAGCAACAGTCTTGCCACATTATTTTGCCTTTTAGTATACAGCCCTTCTGCCATTAGTATATCACAACCATCAACAAGATGTGCAACTGTTTCCAATTCTGTTTTACAAAACCTACATTTGTCTGTTTCTCCCACATGTTCAATGGACTTTGTAAACCAATGTGTATGTATTTCACTATCCTGGGCAGCCAATATTAACCTTCTATCATTTGTTTTAAATTCACCTTTCGTTAACCATTCCTGCATTTGATTCTGATCAACATGAGGTTTTCCAAGAGTTTTCTGAACTTGCAACTATATTTATGCATTTCCATATTTTTTGCCTTCTCATCTGATCCTTCACCATATATTCTTTCTTTTGTTTTTTGGCACATTCAGTTGCTGCCTGATTTTTATCTACTTCTGGTTTGATTTCCATTCCTGCTTGACACCAATATACTTCTGCTAAACTAAGCAGAGAAGACATCTTAGACTTATTCTCCTCATGTTTTAAAACTTTCACTACATTTGGGTCTTGTGAGGTCAGCAGATACATATGCAGATCTATACATGTAATCAATTTCAAGGAAGACCATACCTCCTTCAGAATGGGGAATATACAGTTTTGGTATACACTGATTTTTATAAATCAATTGATAAACATGAAGCATCCTTTTTGTTTTCCTCTCCAGCAGATCCAAAACCTTTTGGGGCCAGTCAGTCACTCCAAAAACTAGAAGTTAGGACAGGAAGAGCAAACTGGATTATAGACTGGGCTTTGTTCCTAGATGTTAGTGCTGTTTTCGGTATTAATTTTAGTCTTCTCAAATATTCCTAAGTTTTATTTACATTTGTTTATGTTTTATTGTTGATCCTTCATCAGTTCACAAATATATATACTCCCTTTTGCTCAAGTTCTTTTATACAACATTCCTGTCCAAGGCTGATGTTTTCTTGGTGCTGCAGCTTTCCTGCGTTAAAGGTTGCTTCTGCACATTTATCAAGAACAAATTACATTCTTATAACATCTAAAAACGTTTTGACCACTTGCAGTTGTGCTTTCAGTTCCTCATCTGATGAACTATACAGTTTTAAATCATCTACAAAACGAAAATGAGAAGCATTTATACTTTGTTGATTTCTGGGAGCCAAACTGTAGCCATGACCTAATCTGTTAAGTAGAAAGATTAGTGGGGTAAGGGCAAGACAAAAGAGCAGCGGTGGCAAAGAGTCACCCTGGAATATTCTCCTTTGAATTTTTATTCCTGGAATAATAATTTGTCTTTTATCATGGCTTAGCTGCAAAGTGGTTTACCACTGTTTCATGGTTACTGTAATGTAACTGATCACTGTAGGGTGTATCTTATACATTTTAAGCACTCTTTTATCTTTAAGGTGAGATACTGTCAAAAGCTTTTTTATAGTCTATCCATGCCATACTTAGATTCTTCCCCTTTTTACAGTTCTCCATTATAACTTTAACAACAAATTATCTTTTGTTCCATATGACTTTCTTTTGTTGCCCTTTTGTTCTATTACCATGATTGAGTTTTCTTTTAAATGACTATAAACTGTCAGCATCAATTCCAGTGTATAGCTAATATGTTATCGGGAGGCAAGTTATTGGTGTATAGTTTTTAGAATAGCTTGCTGGTTCACTCTTGAGTAGGAGTATTGTTTTTTGTGTTGTTAACCAGGTTGGTGTCTGTGGCGTATAAATAGTTCCTACTACAGCTAAATCTTTATATAAAGATGTTAATTCTTTTAGCCAGTCATTAGGTACTACATCTGGGCCTGGGGTTTTCCAGTTAGGAGCTTTTCTTAACTTTGTTTCAATCTCTCTCTGGCTGTTGCTTCATCCCATTTCATATCCTGTACATTTTAACTTCTTATTCTTACTTTCTTTTACTTATTCTGTGCATTAAGCATATTTATGCTCCACAGGATCTTCAAAGATATTTCCCCAAAATGCATTTATTTCTTCTTTTTTTTTTTTTTGGTAGTGTTCCAATTTCTTTTGCCTTGTCTCCCAGTTCTCTATAAAACTTTTTAGGATCATCAATAAATTGCTTATTTTGTACTTTTCCTTTATATGTATCTGCATATTGTCTAAGTTTTACTGACTGTGCTGATATTTTTAGTTTATTATTTACAATAATGCATGACAGATCCTGATCTGTTCTGATATTGCACATTGCTTTTATCACATCTATCCTTCTGAATGTTTTTCATAGGTTCATAAGTTCATAGGTAGGTACTAGGCTATCGGCCCTAGGGCCTATACAAGCCTAGCCAAAAAGGTACCCTGGCTTTCGCCACTCAAGAAAATTATTTTCCTGTGCCCCTGTTGATCAGAGCCACAGAGGTGATACTACACAGTTTATTGATGATTTGAATAAATATGGAGAGAATGCTGGTACAGTGGATATACTGATGGTGACCATGGATGTACAAAGTTTATTTACTTCCATACCGAATGAGTATGGCATGGAAGCCATAAGAGCACTTTTAAGTATGCATAGTATGTTTGACAGGAATGAGGTTATTTTGATATGTACTTTGCTTGAGCTGATTCTTTCGAATAATGTATTGATGTATGAAGAACAAATTTATTTGCAGCGATGGGGTGTCGCTATGGGCACCCCTTGCGCTAATTCCTATGCAAACTTGGTGGTACACTTTTGGGAGACACAGTGTTTGTTTACTAGTGATTTTTGTACCCACATAAAATTTTATAGAAGTTTCGTGGATGATATTTTTATGCTGTGGGATGGGGGGATACCCCTCCTTAATGAATTTATTACGTATTTGCAAAATACAACAGATTTTTTTAAGTTTGTAGCTACGTATTCATTTGAAACCCTGGATTTTTTGGATGTGAAATTGTATAAGGATAACCTGGGGAAAATAGCTACAGGCTTGTTCCGTAAGGAATGCTGGCATAATAGTTTGTTGGATCATAGCAGCATGCATCCTAAGCACATTTTCCCCTAACATTATGAAGGGTCAGTTGAATAGGGTGAAGAGGCTTTGTGGAGATAGATCTGTTCTGCAACAGGAAGTAAATACTTTGGAACAGTTATTTTTAGATAGAGGCTACAGAGGGTCTGATTTTTCTAGGTTAAGGGATTAGATTATCAGTGAGAGGGTGAGTTCCCATAACAGTGATATTTTACTACATAGAGGTACCACACGATGTGAAGGAAAATGTGGAACTCGTTTGGTAACTAGATATAATACAGATAATAAGAGGGTACATGAAATTATTAATAGAAACTGGCATTTTCTTATGGGGGATAGGGATACTATGAAATTGGTTGGAGAACAGCCTAAGTTTATATATAAGAACAACCGGAATATGAAACATATATAATGTGGTAATAGAACTTGCACTTTAACTCAAGAGGGAGAACTTGGTACTTTCCCCTGTAAGAAGTGTAAGATGTGTAGTAGTTAGACATGAGTTCAAAAGTTTAAGCATCCAACTCTATGTTATGAATTTGAACTGAGATTTCATGCCTCCTGCAATACTGCTAACCTCATTTACCTGGCTACATGTGATGGGTGCAGCTGTTTTTATGTTGGCAAAACCACGAGACGTCTTAGGGATAGAGTGTACCACCATTTATATGATATTAAGCATAGCAATTTATGCAATGCTTTAGTCAAGCACATAGTAGAATTTTCACTTTATAAATTTAGTTTTAGAGTTTTACAAACTGTTGCATTGAATAAGAGAGGTGGTGATAATAATAATTTTATTGAACGCATGGAACTGAAATGGATTTTTAAGCTACAAGCACACATCTATCCTGGTTTGAACAGTAGCATTTGTATTAAACCAGAGTTGGATGCACGGCGCCTTAAGTAAATGGTTTTAGCTTTTTATATGGAAGGTAATTAATGTCAGTTGTTCTGTTATTTAATTGTTTAATTATTTAATTGATACTTGGACTGTGATTTTGCTGCTATAAAATGTTTTGTATTGGGGTATTGTTTTAAGGATCTGAAAAAGCGTAGAGTGTCTACGTGAAAGTGCTTGTCTTATGCAATAAATTGGATTTTTTATCACACTGGAAGCTGTGGTGGTTTTGTTAAGTCTTTGTTCATTTACAATTTGTCTTTTTCAACAAGACCTTTGGGTGGTTGTGGTGTTATTTTTTGCATTTATTATTTACAATAGTGCATGACAGATCCTGATCTGTTCTGATATTGCGCATTGCTTTTATCACATCTATCTTTCTGAGTGTTTTTCATAGGTTCATAAGTTCATAGGTAGGTACTAGGCTATCAGCCCTATATACAAGCCTAGCCAAAAAGGTACCCTGGCTTTCGCCACCCAAGAAAATTATTTTCCTGTGCCCCTGTTGAGCAGAGCCACAGAGGTGATCCCAGGAGTGAATTTCCTATTTCCCATCCAATCATCAAGATTTTTCTTGAAGAGTGCTAATGAGGAGCTTTGGTTGATATAGATAGGTAGTTTGTTTCAGAGTATGGGAAGTCTCTGGGACAGGAATCTGTCCCTCCAGCATATTCTGTTTATTGTGGTGACAAGGTTTAGGTCCCTAGAGCATGTAACTCAGAGGGATTGGGATTTCTTTAAGTGGAGCATGTCCAACAGCTCTGGGTTTGACATAGCTTTGTATATAAGGCAGAGATTGCCTCTGAGTAGGCGATATGCAACAGAGTAAAGCTGGAGTTTTTTGGGATGGTCTGCATAGGGCATCTGTTTGAGGCCGGTAATCCTCTTTGTGAGGTATTTCTGTGGCCTTTCCAGTTGTTGTAGATCTCTTGTGAGGTACATACCAAAAGAAGTGTTATACTCTATAATGGGTCTAATGAGTGATGAGTAGAGGGGAACAATGACCTCTTTTTTCCTGGATGAGAAACCTTTTGTGATGACATGTGCCATGTAGAAGAATTTCCTGAATACTGTGCCAATGTGATTATCAAATGAGAGGCTACTGTCCACCTGTGTCCCAAGGTCTCTTATCACACTTTCAGTGTTAAGTAGACTACCACCTATGTGGTAGCTCATGGGTACAGAGTTTTTACCAAAGAGGATGACAATGCACTTTTTGGCATTGAGCTTGAGGCCATGACTTTGACACCAGGAATTTGTCTCCGTGAGGCCCTTTTGTAGGATGTCCACCATCGTTAGAAGTTTTGATTATGGCTCTGAGTTTGCAGTCATCTGCGAACTTCATTATCCAAAGACCTTTTGTGCTAGCCTGTATTTTAGAAAAGTAGATACCAAACAGGAGAGGACCCAGGAATAAACCCTGTGGTACTCCACTTGTCACTCGTCTGAAGTTGGATTTGGAGTCTGCTACTTTCACAGTGTGGGTTCTGTCAGTGAGCTAGTTGGCAGCCCATCTTGTGACATAGGGATTTATACCTAGTTTAGTGAGTGTATCTATAATTCCAGAGTTGGGGATGGTGTCAAAAGCCTTGGCAAGATCTAGATAGGCTGTGTGAACCACCTTACCCTCGTCTACAGCTTTGGTGACTGCTTCAAAGAAGTCAATCAGGTTTAGGAGACATGATCTGCCTTTTACAAACCTGAATTGCGTGGGGTCCAGAGTTTAGATATTACCAATGTCTTTGTTTATAAGTTCCATGATGATACGTTCCATGGCCTTGCAGACCAGGCTCATTAGGCTAATGGGGCGGTAGTTCCCGGGGTCCATGGTGGCTCCCCATTTGTGGAGTGGGATAACCATTGCTGTGCGCCATTCAGTGGGCACAAAGCCTGAGGTGAGGCTATGACTGAACATGGTGCTTAGGTGCAGTGCCAGTTCATTCTGTAGTTCATGTAGAATGCAGCCTTGGATGTTGTCAGGTCCCATGGATGCTGTGTTCTTGGCTTTGGAGAGTGTGGCTTTTACCTGTGCAGCCATGATTACAGGAACTTTGCATTCTTCCGGTATAGAGATGGGCCCTTTAGGAGGTGGGGGGGGGGGGGGGTAAAGTTAGCAGTGAACCTATCTGCTAGGATGTTGGCAATATCAGTTGGTTCTGTATATTTAGTGTCATTGTGCTATATCTCAGAGCAGATCTGAGTGTTGCCATTGAGATTCTTGACATGGCTATAGAATGCTTTGTGGTTGTCTTTTGAATCAGTGGCGATTTTGTTTTCATAACTAACTTTGGAGGATTTTATGAGGGATCTCAGCTTCTTACTGAGGCTGACCAGGGAGTTCTTCCAGTTATGGGATTTTACTCTTTTTTTTGCAACAGTTTCTTTCTTCTGTTGTAGAGTTTGTTTATGGCAGGGAACCACCAGATTGGCTTCCTTTTTTTGCATCTTGGTTCTGTTAGGGATAGAGCGATCCACGCACTCGTGTAAGTGCTTGTAAAGTGCATTTGTGTAGGATTCAGCAGTCGTACCTCTATTGTCCATCTGCATGGGTGTCATGAAGTTTGCCACTTCTGTCTTAAGAAGCATGAAGTTGGCTTTGGAGAAATCTTTTACGGTGATTTCCCTAATGGGGGTTGGGGGTGGGATGTGGATGTCTAAGCTGATTAGCTTGTGGTCAGATCTGACAAATGAAGAATTGACCTCTGGGTTGGAACACCAGTCGCCCATGTTGGTAATGACCAGGTCTAGGATATTGCTGCCCCTGGTGGGGGGGGGGGGTGTGGATAAGTTGATATAAGGTGTTGGAATTTATGAATTCCAGAAAACGTTGAGCAAAAGAGTAGGCACATGAGTAGTTTTCCCACTTAATGTTGGGGTAGTTGAAATCACCCATTATTAGGGTGTTGAGTTGTACCCTAATATTTTCCAGTGTATCAAGAAATGAGGAGTGGGAATCCTGGGGCATGGTGGGGGGATCTGTTGCAAGTTACAATTTGGATTGCGGTCTTGCCCAGAGTTAGTTGCACTTGGATAATTTCAGATTCATTATGCTGAGCAACAAGCCTGGAGGTGTGGATATCCTTAATGAATATGGACACACCTCCACCTTTAGTGTTTCGGTCCAGGTTAGGTGGCCGAATGGTGTGGTATGAATTATAGCCTGGCCTTGAACCAGGTCTCTGTCACTGCACAGATGTTAATGTTCTCCATTTTAAGGAGTACCTCGAGTAAATACATTTTGAGGTTTAGACTTCTAGCACTGAATAGCATTACCCTCAGATTTTGCTTGCTTGCACCTGTTACGGTGGTGAATTTGTCATTTTAACCTTGCCTAAAAAAGGCAATATAAGGGGTGGCAAGAGCCTTAGCCAGTATCCGGAATCCCAAGGGCGACATGTGCAGGCCATCTCTGACAAAGCATCGTGGTCTGTTGATCATGTCATTTCAGGCAGACAGATACTGGATCCCCTTAGAATGACACCAGAAGCTTAGCCAATTGTTGAAGTCAATCATTTTGTCCTTGTACTGTGGTATCATTCTGGGTGATGGCAGGATGCTACTCAGGGCTAGGGTCATACCTGCATGGGCTGTTACCTCTTCTATACTCTTCTAACAGTGACATGTCTTGTCTTAATTGTTTTATAGTTTCCTCTATTCAATATTTCCATGATGGCATTTGATTTCTCCCCTTCCTGTCCCTTACCGCCCAGTATTTTTGTGGTAAGACTTTATCTGTTATTAGTTTAGCTGCACAGTAATATATCCTATGTACTTCTATTATATTGCATTAATTTCTATGAAAAGTCCTAATTACTGTGTTCATTTGTTTTATCAGACTTCTAACTTTTTGGGTTTTATTGACTTTCTGTAGTCAATTTCTTTCATTGATCTTAATATGTCTGTCCATTTCTATTAAACCAAGCAACTCTTCTCGTAGATCATTCTATTCTAAACTGAAGGCACATTCTTCGATCTCCATTTCCTGCAGGCATTCTACAGAAAGTTCAAGAGCATCTTTCTGTGCCACAATCCCTTCAGTTTCATCCTGTGTCATCCATTGCTCTTTCATATGGGAACTCACTGGCCTATCACTCCACTACATTGATTGCATCAGAGTTGCCACAGTTTCCTGTTCCTTCCCTTGCTGTGCAACTCCAACTGAACTTTTGTACTGGTTTCCAAAGTATCTTCATATGACAACTGATCAGATCTTTCCCTCTCCACTGGTTTCTCCTTAATTTGGGGATCCATTGCTTTATCCTACTGTGATGTTGTTATCAGAGTTTAATTTTCTATACTAAATCATTCACTTCACAGGTAATCTATAACAACCTCTCCATTACTAATCCTCTCGTCTAATTTTCCTTTTTTTTTTGCATTGTAAACTTTTCCATGTCCAGATGCCTTGGCCTATATTTCACTTCAAATATCTTTGGTGCTGCTCTTTTTATATTGATTAGTTTTGCTTTCTCCTTTGTATAAATACTACACCATATTCAATCTCTTTTTCTTTCCCATGTCTATATTTCCTCTTCAGGTGTCTCCTGCTCCTCCCGTTTCTCCTTACTTGGGGAACTCATTGTTCCATCATGCTGTGATATAACCTATGTTAGACTTTCTACACTAAATCCTTCACTTTGCAGGTATACCATAACTTCAGCTTCTATTTTGTTAACTTCTACTTTATTAATCTTCTGTTGTATGTTCCCTCATTGTGAACTTATTTTTTGTATTGTGAAATTTTACATATCTGGATGCTTTTGCCTGTACTTCTCTTTGAATATCTTTGGGGCTGAGTTCAATTCCAGCAATACTACTCATCTTTGCTTGCTGATTTATGACATCTCCATTCAGACCCAATCATCTCTCCATTTGGACCCGATCATCTCCCATTCAGACCCCATCATCTCTCCATTCAGACCCCTTCATCTCTCCATTCGTACCTTGTCATCTCTCCATTCAGACCACCTGCTACTCTGTGCAGTTATTTCCATAATCCCAGAGATTTGCTCTTTGTTCTTCCCAAACATAGCATCAGATGAACACCTTGTCTCACTATCCCTCCTCTCCCAGTAATCTTCCCCAGTACAAATGGAATCCGCTAACAGAATCTCATTTCTTCTCTTATTGGTTATCATGCTATCTTCCTGTGGGGTTCTACTCTGCAAAATGCCAGCATTTCTTTAGTGTCATTTTTTTAAGGACAATACAAGAATTAGGGCAACACAGTTGCAGAGTGTTTAGCTTGACTGCCTCTCAGACCCTGATTCTCCAAATTGGTCTAATGTCTTCTCTAACCAAGATGTTACCTCTTCCATTGTCCATCCAGCCTTTTGTTGGCCAGTGTGATTCCACTTGCCATCATACCTCTCAACCTATTAGCACAAAAAATCTGGACAAAGACAAAAATAATGGGGAAACAAAGACCCTAAATTGGGACAGATTTTAAGTATTGCCCTAACTTACAAAGATACTAGAGTAAAAGGACTCATGTTACCATGCATTTTCTGAAGGATATGAAGTCTGAAACTCAAATGCTTGTCATTATTGTGAATTCAATCCTCACTGATTTCTTACAAAAATCTAGAAAATCAGAAATTTCACGAGGAACAAAAAATAAGAGGCAAAAATCAGGACAATTGAGAGTATGCTTCACATCCAGAATTAGTTTTTCTACCTTTAATCCAGTGAGTGCCAGAATAAGTTGAAGCAACCTCATAACCATGAAATGGATTAAGAGGGTAATTGGATAATTAAGTAATGAATGAAATGAGTGAAATATAAGGATTGCAGATAGAAACTTCTTTATTGATGCCTCTCAGGTTTAACTTACAGAAATTTGTAAAATCCTTTTTCATTGTTTTATATTCCCAGTTAGATTTGTATTACAAATCCATGGACCCAGATTTAATTGGTACTACTGACACTTTGAAACAGTAGAAAATCCAACAGCTGTCTTTATAGGCCATAGTTTGTGCCATAAAAATGTTACTCAAAAGCTAAAAATGTAATTAAAACAAAAAATAAATGTGTTTACCAATTGTCTATGGAAGCCATTGAAAAGGCTCGTCTGTGTTTCCATGTTCATTACTGCTCCAAAAATAATGAAAAACTAACCTCCATCTCTTGATACCAGTATATGGTATGCCATGCTGTTAGGGCACATTCTTTGTGTAAATATACTAATATGGCTTTGGATGTCCCTAGGAAGTGTAACGCTTGTTATAGTTAGATATAGTTTATAAGGAATGACTTGTGAAACTGTTCTGGTACGACTAGGAATATCTATAGGAGTATAAGCATAATGAATTAACAGACTTAAAAATAAAAATAACATACAATATTAAATATTTCTGTCTTTTCTTTTAGATGTGGGCTATACTCAGGGGATGAATGATATCGTAAGTCGATTTCTAGAGGTACTGGATTCAGAAGAGAATGCTTATTGGTCATTTTGTGCCTTTATGAGTAAGGTTTCTTTAACTTTCAGTGAAGAAGGACTTCGACAGAAAATTGGTAAGATATGCAAGCAAAGACTGTTAATGCCATAAGTTACTCATTTTTCTTTGTTATACAGCAGTTCATAAAGACAAATTCAGACTATACTGTAGTCTGCACATGTAAATTATAGATGTAGAGATCATATTAAAATAAGAAATGGTCTGTCTGTCATACCAGTCTCAGTATTATTTAAAGGATTAATGATCTGGTTTGTTTACTGTTGTTAATAACATCATATGTGATAGGATAATGAGCTAGACAGTTTTGGAATATACAGTGATGATCATTGTAATTTAAAAGCAATTCATGTTGGCCTGGACTTCAGAGAAGTAGATAACAAACAGGAGAGGACCCAGGACTGAACCCTGTGGGACTCCACTGATGTCATGACTGGTCTGCAGTCTGACTTGAGTCAGCTACTTTCACACTGTGGGTTCTATCTCTGAGCCATTTTGCAACCCACCTAGTGATATAGGGGTTGATGCCTAGCTTAGTGAGTTTTTCTAGGATTCCTGTGTGGGGAATGATATCAAAGGCCTTGGCCAGATCAAGATAGGCTGTATGAACCACCTTTGTTGAGGCTGATAAGGGAGTTTTTCCAGTCTTGGGACTTCACCTTATTCCACATCAGTTTCCTCCTTCTGTAGCAGAGTTTGTTTATGGCAGGGGACCACCAGATTGGCTTCCTTTTTTGCAGGAGAGTGTTTTGGTTCTATTGGGTATGGGGAGGTCCACACATTTGTGTATGCGTTCATACAGTGCATTGGTGTATGATTAGGCAGTCATGCAACTATTCTCCATTTGCATGAGTGCTGTGAAGTTAGCCACCTCTGTTTTTAGGAGCACAAAGTTAGCTTTGGAGAAGTTTTTCATGGTGGTTACCTTTGGGGAGGGGGGTGGATGTGGATTTCCAAGGTGATTAGTTTCTGGTCGGATCTAACCAGGAGGAGTTGACTAATGGTGTAGAGCAATGGTTGCCCATGTTAGTAACGACCAGGTCAAGGATGTTGCTACCTCTAGTGGGGGTAAGAATGAGCTGGTCCAGGGCATTGGAATTAATGAATTCCAGGAAATGTTGGGTAAGTGTATTGGTACATGAGTAGTTTTGAAAACACACCAGGGGCCAGCAAAGATAGTTCCAAATCGCTTTATTAGGGATACAATAACCAATGAAAAATGTGGTACCTTCCAGATAATGCATATAAGTGAGAACTTATGTTGTAACAGAGGCGCTGAAAAGCAGCATGTTGCTAAGTTTATCCTGTACATCATAAACAAATGGTGACCTGTAAAAAATGCTCATAAGCAATAGCTACATAATAAAGATAATGAATAACCCTTGTTTGACTCATCATTACCAATCCTAAACATGACCTGAACAAACACAGCCATCTATCACAATTGTGATAGATACGTAATATATAGTACAATAAATAAAGGACTGTATTAGACTGTGCAATGATGATACCTTGTATTGCATGTCAAAAAATGTACTATCCAGTATTTTGTTATGTCTGTTTCCCTGAATCTTATCAATAATCATGAACATGAATTTGGCTGATTTGTGTTTAGGAATGTGGAGTGTGAGTCTTGGGAGATGGTTGGGGACATATAGCAGGCTATGACCTGAATCACTGTCTTACCCAATGTTAGCTGCACCTGAAGCATCTCTGATGCATTATGTTGGGCTACCAGTCTGGAGGTGTGCACATCCTTTATGAATATGGAAACACCACCGCCTTTGGAGCTTCTGTCCAAGTTCTGGGGCCGAAAGGTGTGGAATGATTTATAGCCTGGTAGTGCAGGGGTGCTTTCTGCTGTCTTGGACCAGGTCTCTGTTACAGCACAAATGTTGATGTTCTCCATTTTAAGGAGTGCTTCAAGAGAGTGCATTTTGAGATTTAGACTTGTAGCATTGAGCAGCATGACCCTCAGCTTGCAATTGTTTATAGCTGTTATGGTGGTAATTTGGTCTTTGGAACACCACCTAAAAAAGGCACTATAGGGGTGGCAAGAGCCTTGACCAGTATCTTGAAGCCCAGGGTGACAGATGCAGGCCATATCTGTCAAATCATCGATGTGTGTCAATCATGTCATCCCAGGCAAACAGATACTGGATCCCCTTAGAATTACACCAGAAACTTAGTCAATTGTTGAAATAAATAATTTTCTGCTTGTATTGTGGTATCATTCTGGGTGATGGTAGGATGCTGCTCAGGGCTAGGGTCATACCCGCCTGGGCTACATAATCCAAGAGCTCCTCCATGTCTCTTTTCATGTAGTCCAGGGAGGTATGTCTCAGGTCATTTACACCCACATGTACAATGACAGAGTCATATTTGTACCTGTTGTTGAGGGACCTGAGTGCATGTGTTATGTGGACATCCAGCTGACTGTTACTTTCTCCTTATTAGTGGGACATCAATGTGCCTCACTATCGAGTCACCTATGACTAGTGTGTTGGGCATGCTGTTTTGCTTTAGGGGCTTTGGTTGAGTGGAACACTGTTTAGGAGAGTTATGTGCCTAGTGATTAGTCTTGTGTTGTGGTGGTCAAGTGCGTTTCTGCCATGGAGGTCTCTGCTATTTGGGTAGATTTTTATTGAGAGCCTCCACGAAGGTGGGTGTGTGGTTTGTGTTTTTATGTGAAGGCAGTGCTGGTGTGTGTTCTGGAGGACTATGTGTTCCATGTGGTGTGGTGCAAGTGTTGACCTTCTCCTCTTGACCAGCTATTCCGGTCTTGGCTGGAGTGGAGAGCGCGTGGCTTCCAATTTGGATATATAAATGCATCTCACGCAAGTCTAAGTGTTGTGAGGTAAGAGGAGAGGGTTGTTGGTGTACATGAGGCACTTGCTACATTGCCTCAGGATGCCTAAGTTTACCAGATTAATAGGACAAAGCACATGGAACTGACCTTTAGACATGCCTGGAGGGGTGGGCATTAATAATAAGTACTGGAGCTGTTTCCTTGTAGAATGTTTAGTGCTGGTAGCACTTTTATGTGTTACAATAATTGCTACAAGAAGTCTGGTAAAGTGCTAGACTAATAATCTAGCAAAGGTGCAGGAGAGGAGAGAACTAGCAGATCGAAGGGAAAAATTGAAGAGCAGACTTTGGCACCACTCAGAAGCTTACAAACAGTCCTGGATACAGCAAGTCTGTATCTGGACTAGACTAGTTACAGGAAAGGTGGGAAGCAAGCAGAAATGCGGGCTTTTAAACCAGAAAGTTGAAAGAGATGGAAAAGCTGCTCAAATGGCCAATAAACTACAATTTCTGGGCCAGAAACCACTCCTGTGTTATAGCCCTAAGCCAGTTTGCTATCCATCTAGCCAAGTATGAGTCAGTTAGCGTGTTTATTATGTTTGCATGTGGTATGATGTCAAATGCCTTGACGAGGTCTAGATACATTATATGGACTGCTTGCCACTGTCCATAGCTTGGGTCATTCTTTCAAAGACGTTTACCAGTTTCATCAGACAAGATCTACCTCTGACGGGGGGTCAAGTCTGATAAGATTTTTTTTTTTATATTATAGTATTTTTTTATATTATAGTATATTAGGTCAGTTATGACACATTCCATGGTTTTGCTTATACAACTCATTAGACTGATGGGTCTGTAATTTACAAGTCAGTGATGCAGCCACCCTTGTGAAGTAACATCAAAGCTGCTGTGTACCACAACTGTGACCTGTGACACAAAGCTCGTTTCCAGGCTCAGGCTGAAGAGATTAATGAATGGATCTCCCAGCACTTGCTTAGTGCCATTTATTAGGTCATGGGGTATGTTATCAGTCCTTATTTTCCAGACGTAACTGAAGAAGGACTTGCAGTTGTCTTTGGCTTCTGTTTCTAGACTGAATTCATGGGATATCTTTGCTTTCTATGGCCTTTTTTTTAGATTCTTAACTAACTGTTTGTTGTCATCCATCACATGAGAGCCTTATGTTTTACTGTATAGGTTAAGCAGTTTCAATTTATATTTATTTATAGTTTATTTATGCTAGTGGGCCACCTTGTTGGTTTGCTTTTAAACTTCCCCAATTGTTTGTATCTAGTTGGGGCTGCTACCTTAATAAACTTCTCCAGGTATGAGTAGAATTTGTTTGCATACTTCTTAGCTATACCAGCATTGGGGGGTAATACAGTTATATCGGATTTAGAGACCTCATCATAGTATTGTAAGAGATGCGTACATTTTACGTCATTGGATTCTGTGATATTTTCATATGTTGATTTTGAGATTTTGATATAAAAGTTTACTTGCTTGTGGTCAGACTTGGCCAGAGAGGCAATTGTGATATTACTGGAATAGGGCATGCAGATGTTAGATTTGTAAGGACTAGGTCAAGTATATTCTGTCATCTTGTAGATTCCTTAACTGTCTGGTCCAGTGAATTCTTGTTTAGATTATGTTTATTTATTTATTTAATGACCTTTTTTACAAGAAAACTTCAACTGGGCAAGAACCCATTTTCAGTGGTGGCCCAGGGAGAAAAACACCAGAGAATACAAATTAAAACAGTAGATCAATAACACTCACAATAAAGTATACAACGGTAAGAGAATAATATATTGATCAAATAAATGCATAGAAAATGTACAAGATAAATTTATTTCAGATAAGTATGAAAGAAAAAGAAAAAAGATATACTGGATAAATGCAAAATAGCTTAAAAAAGAAAAAGGAAAAACAAAATCAGTATTATTGGTGAAAGAAGGTAAATGGCTCCCTTTGCAGAGTCACACAAGAGAGGAAATCTTGAGTTGAGTGTGTTGAGCGGTAATATAAAGTAGCAGATAGTTGTAGGCCAATAAGGATACTGAAATATCAGTTTGAAACATATTAAATAAGGAAGTTAACAGAAAGAATATGAGGACATATTGAAAAAAGTGAAACTTTGGTATTAGATTGGTGTAGTACAGGAAAAGAGCCAAGAGGTGGAATCTCTGTCTAATGAAATTTTTTTTTCCTGTATATATAGTATAATAGTGAAATGTTTTATTATTGATATTAGATATCTAAAAGTCTCATAGGATTTCTGCATTTATGTGTTCATCAGTTATTCAGAAATGTTTATTTATCTTATATTGGGCAGGGGGTTTTCCCACGGGAAACTTTATTTTGAATCTATTTAGTTTGATTTGAATGTCATTACTTCTGCTTATACTGGATTTCTCTTTCCTCTAGAGGTAAGGTAATCTCATCATGTCTCCAGGGAGTTTTAGTCCAAGTAAAATGGGTGAAGACGTGGGAATGCAGGCTCTCTGAGGTCTCTGGGTCTCTGTGACCACACACACACACACACACACACACACACACACACACACACACACGCACGCACGCACACACACACGCACACACACACACACACACACACACACACACACACACACACACACAGATGTCCTTCAAATGTAAGAGGGCCTTAATGTCTGGCAGTGTGTTGCTTAGCCTTCTAGTATTAAGTAGAGCCACCTTGATGTGGTTCAGTTGTTGATTTGGTATGGAAGTTAGGTCAGGAGGTTCATTAGCTGGACCCTGCCTAACAATAGGCACAATGAGGCAAACAGAAGTTTTTGCCAGCCCACAGAAGCCTTGGAATGAGAGGTGCAAACTGTCCTTGGCGTAGCAACATCCCTTCTCATGCTGACACCAGATATTCAGCCAATTGTTAAAGACAATCATCATTTCTTTTTACTTGGGCATCTTTCTTGATGATGGAAGAATGCCACTCAATTCCAAGGTCTCCCCTGTATTTGTAAAATTCATGAAGACCTCTGTCAAGTCTCTCTTCATATCCCTCAGGGTTCTGGATGCCAGGTAATTTACTCTAGTATGGACCACCACCATGTCATAATTAGATTTGTCTGGTTTAATGGTCCTCATGGCCCTTGAGACATCTGTAATCTTGGCTCCTGACAGACAACTCGCTGTCACCTAGCTCTTGTCCAGTAACATGAGTGCTGAATCACTGTGTCTTATTATGGATTCACCGATCACCAGTACATTTCTATTTGTGTTTATAAGTTGCTTTGTTGAACTGGATTTGGGATATCCTGTTTCCTGGTGATTTCCTGCTTTATTTACACCAATTGGAGTAGCTGTGCTTGATTTATGCTGGGTCATGCTCTGAATAGACCATTAAGGTATGGGTAAGGTTATTTTGACTGCCACAGCATGGGATCATTTAGTATGGGTAATATGGGCATGTGTGGGTTGTGGTGGAATTGAGTGTGGCTCACAGGATGTGTTTGGTTAAGAGAATGATGTCTCCAGTTTGGCCAAGTACTTGTAACTGTCAAAAGTCGATAGTGCCGAGCTAAGTAAGAGATCATTGTCTGTGAGTACGAGCTAATTGCTACATTGTCTGAGTATGTCGAGTGTTATGAGGCTGGCCACAGGGGGAAGACTAACTGGATAAACTTAGTGGACTGAAGATCATAGGGTGATAAGGTAATGGATTAGTAAAAACTTTGATATGCTCGCAGGATTTGACAGGTCTGGTTTAGAGGGATTGCTTGACAAATAGTGCAATAAGTGCTGGGACCTAAGGAAGTATTGAGATGTAATAAAAATTAGAAGAATTTAAGTGGAGCCAGATGGTACTGTTAAGAACTAGTTAGTAACTTTTGTTGTCAAAGCAGTAACATTAACTTTCTATGGCATGTTTTTAAGAGTTAAGAAAGTTATGTAGACTGACAGAGGTGTGCACATCTGGGGGTATTTCATTCCAGTTTAACTCCGCTTGTTTAAGAAAAGATTTCTCTGCTAAGGCAAGTATATAGGATTGGCAGGTTAGTAAACTGGATTCAGAGTTTTTTTGGGTATACATAGTGTTCCTATAGTGGACTGGGGGCAGTAATGGTAATTTAAGAGTTAAGCATGTTAAGATACAGAGAAGGAAGGAAGCTGTTTCCTCCATTGGGAGCAAGTTACATTTCTTAATTGTCACACAGTGGTTCTGAGAATTTTGTTTTCAGCTTTTCATAGTATGCTTAGACTGTGTGAAGATTATAGTGTAGTCAGAGATGGGAAGTGAATATTGAAGTAAATGTAAAAGGACATTGATAGCAATCACCCACTTTGCATCCCTAGTAATATTGTGAGCTATCTGATATGCAACCCTAATCTGGGAAAGGATTTTTTTAGATTGTCAGTCATTATGAAATTTGAATGATAATGTTTGGTCAGGAATTAGTCCAAGGTATCTTTATTATGTGATAAAATAAACCAAACTGAAGATATTGGTGAGTAAAGGTCGATAAAATCCAAAAAAAAACATACATTATTAAAAACAAATTCTCAGCCACCACGACTGTATTAAAAACTATTTATTCAACCAAAGACATGGGTGCCAGAACCATAGAGCATGGGGGGAGGGGAGTCCCCCACTTTTGCAGATCATCCATACCTCTGTCCCTTTTATTTTCCGCACCTCCCAACTGCCGCAATGACATCAGCGCACATATTTCCAGCTATTTTTTGCGAGCAGGGTATTCAGAAGCTGCTGCAGTCCTGCAGAAACAGAAGGGTTTAGAAGCCTGTAATGGAGCAGATATACTGCGTCTGGACTGTAGGAGAGGAACGACAGGAGTTAATTCCAGAGCGGGGGAATGGAAAATGCTACCGGAGGAGCTATATATATATATATATATATATATATATATATATATATATATATATATATATATGTGTGTGTGTGTGTGTGTGTGTGTGTGTGACAATGCCCCCAGCAGGATACATCTGGTGGCTAAAGGTGCTCAGGCTCAAACCCTGTACCTTGGGTACAGATAAAAAGATCCTAAAGTCCCTAACCACCATCACTTGTGAATTTATGCCTTATATTTTTGTTCTGTTCTTTCTGGTTTGCAGGAGTGGTAAAACAAACCTTTTATTCTAGCAATTTTCTAAGGTTATAAAATCAGTATTTGAAATGTGTCCCTATTTTGGGGCTGTATTCCCCCATTACTGGCTTTGTTCTGTATTTTTGTGCTAAGAGGTTGAGAGCTATGGTGACAAGTGAGAAGTGAGAACTGAATTCACTAAATGATATGATAGCCATTTAAGTTTGTCTTCCTGTTTTTCAAGAAACTGCTGGTTTAGCTTAGTGGTATGTTGCTCTGACTGTAGTGCACAGTGTTCTGGATCCAAGACTTGGCAGTGAAATGCAGGGTGGTAACAACATTTTATGCAAGCAACTTTCCAAAATTATACACGCAATGTTTAAAATGTGTCCTTGTTTTTTGGCCTTTTGCCCCACCCCCTCCCAATTGAAAATAAGTTCAAGAAGCTGTGCAACATGCCTATGGTTTACAGTCTACTGTGCTTCTGTATTTATATATTGTGTGTAGAAGTAGACTGTTATCATGAAAATGTTCTGAATAGGGCAGTTTTGTCATTATTGGTGCATGCATTTTGCTTCATTGCCTACTGGAAAAATGTTCAAACAATAAATTTAAAATGCAGTTGTGTGTGGAAGTAGACTGTTATCATGGAAATGTTCTGAATAGGGCAGTTTTGTCATTACTGTTGCATGCATTTTGCTTCATTTCCTACTGGAAAAATGTTCAAACAATAAATTTAAAATGCAGTTGTGTGTGGAAGTAGACCTTTATGATGGAAGTGTTCTGTATAGGGCAGTTTTGTCATCATCGGTTAATGCATTTTTGTTTCATTGCCTACTGGAAAAATGTTTAACAATAAATATAAAATGAGCTCTAACTTAAGTCTAACAAGTGTGCTGTATTATACAAGGAATGTAATTTAATAAATCAGGAAGGTGAATCAAGGAATGCATACATGTATGCATGGCCCTAAAATGTGTTTGAAAACAGCCCAGAGGAAAGTGTGAAAGGCTCAAAATCATGGGCAAATTTTAAGCTTTACTCTTGTTACCAAAGCAATGGATGAAGGTAAAACAGTTCACACCACATTACCTTGACCTTGCCAAGCCTTTTGACACAATCCCGTACTCAGGTGTAATACAAAAGATGAATAATGTAGGAGCAAACACTTACATCACCAGCTGCATTGCCAACTTGGCTCACAGGATGCAGGAGATCAAAACAGGGGAAGAGACCAGTCACCAGTGGAGTCCCCCAGGGTTCGGTGCTGAGACTTTTTCTGCTTGGCATATACACCTCAAAAGTAAAAGGAAATGCCAAAGAGCTTTGGCCAGCTAATTTTGAGATGACTGCAAGCTAGGAGAAGTTATTGAATCCCCAAATGACTTAACCATCATGCAGGAAGGTTTGTCCCAAATAATAACTGGTGTCAAAATCATGACAATGCCCTCTGGGAACTGATCCGATTGTTTGGCATTTGGGAACTTGTGTGTACAGTGACCTAACTTTTGACCAACATATGCCCAGAGTAATAATAAAGCCTTTCTATATCACACAGCTTTTAAACAAATTGATTGTGACTAGATCTAGAGATGTTGCTGTTCCCCTTTACAAAGCTCTCATTATGTCAATCATTTTGTATAATGCCCACTTTGGCATGTATCTGTCCAGCCCCATGCAACAATTGGAATACCTTCAGAGATACCTTATTAAAAGGATACAACTCCTAAACAATAGGTCTTGCGTGGACCACCTCAAATATTTATTACTATACTCAGTATCCTACAGAGTGCTTAGAGGTGACATGTATGGCATACAAGGTATCCTCCGACATAATACAGATGGACCTACTGAACATCAGCAAGTCAAACAGCATCAAAAATACTCAGTCCAGGTATCTAAACTGAATGTTGTGGAGAGATGTATATATATCACAGAGGCTACCACTGTTCTAGTACAGACTATCCATAAAAATAAAGCAAAGCTCATCTATCCATATTCAAATGCAACTTGGATCTAAGGATGGGTAATAGAAAATGTACTCCAGGATTTCCCCTAATGCCACTAATGCTACATCCGTTCCATGTCCCCCTCAAATTATCTATGGTATGATCACAGTTGTCCTCACTAGAGCTAATATCCAATTAAAGCCATGGGGATAGCTAGGACCAATCAGAAAATGTTAATTCAAGCACCAAAAGGGAATTGGCAAAGCTTGAAATATCCTCCAAGTGAACCTATGTTGTGGTAGCAAAGAGTTATAAAAAAATTACCCTTTTTAGTTCACTAAGTGCCCCTGTCACCCCCCCCCCCCAGTCTTTAACAGCTTCCGGCGCCTATGACCAAAGAACACAAAGTAAGCACTTTCACGGCTTGAGCTGCTTCTTCAGATCAAAAGCAAACTACATTACTAACAAATAGTTTAAAAAACACTGAGAAACACAAACAGACAAATGGGATCAATAAAGCAAATCATGTGATCTGAGCACAGGTTTAAAGAACATATTCTCATTCAGCCCTGTGCTCTTATCAGCTTGTAAAGTTAAGATCCACCTTAATTCACTCTGCCCTGTTTAATTACTGATGTCACTTCATCTTTCATTCATAGAAATTGATTCTAAAAAAAGGAGTTGAAAGTTATGGAGAGGCGGTTCGAGTCGTGAAAGTGCTTACCTTTTGCTCTTTGGTTGAATAAATAGTTTTTAATACAGCTGTGGTGGTCATGAATTAATTTTTAATGCCTTTATTATGTGACCATTGGCAAAGGCTGGTGATCTAGCATTAGTATAGTAACTGATGTAAAGGAAGAAAGTCTCCAAAGACCATGATCATAGACTTCTTAGAGTTAAAGAATAGGTTGTTGTGGTGAAGACAGTTAAAGAGACATATGAAATCATTTTATAGTAAGGGGTTTCTTTGTAAGTATTAGCAGATGTGAAGATGACTATATCATCAACATAAAATATGCAATTAAGTGTGGGGATATCCCACAAGAGATCATTGATAAACAGACAGAATAAGAGGAGACCTAGTATTGAGCCTTGTGGTACAGCAGAGTTAGTAAAGGAGGGTAGTGGTTGCAGGTTGGTGGTTGATATGATAAAGATTCCGTAGAGAAGATCATTTTTGCACCATCCACAGACTTTGTCAGAGAATTTGCGTTTTAAGATTTGTCATCAAGATATTATGCTCAAAGCATTCAAAGACTCCTCCATGATCAATAAATATTGCACCTGTCATTTTCTCCTCTTCCATGTTAGCGTAAATCTCATTACTAAGAGAAAGGATGGCAATATTGGTATTATATTTTGGTCTGAACCCATGTTGCATGACTGAAAGGATGACATTTTGAGTAATTAAGTGCATGATTTTGTCATGTATAAGCGTCTCTAGTATTCTGAACAGAGGATTCAAGCTGGGAATGGGGCAGTGCTCTTCAGTTGATCTTGGGTTGGGTACCCTGAGGAAAGTTACTATAGTGACACACTTAAGTAAATATGGAATGTTTTGGTTGTAAGATGAAAAAGAGAGGTTATACATCTGTGTTAGTGGGCAGCTAAGAATTGTTAACCAGCTTTGAGAAGGAGACATTGAATAGTGTAGATAGTACTAACTTTGTTTTCATGAATGCCATTGAGCATGCACGGATAACCTAGATAGGAAATAGTAGTTCTGTTGGAGATTAACACTGGGCTGTGATTGATAAACATTTTATACAGTAGCCTCTGTACTGTACTGTATAACTGTATAGTGGGTAAGTGTTTTCAGTATTTGCTAGAATTGCATACTTTGCTATTTGCCAGAAAACTGATATGCCAATATTTGAGGGGGGGGGGGTGGCCTAATGCTGCTGTTTGTCTAGACCTAAAATAATCAGCCTTGGCTTTGTTTTTGTTTTTCCTGAGGTTTTTATAGTGATTTGTGTTGACTGTTTTTACTGGGTTCTTTTTTTCCATTCACCCAAGCTTGGTTCCATAGGTTTCAAGAGCTGGGCAGTTTAAGGTATTAGTTAAAATACGTTGTGTGCTTCAAGCCTTCTAGTTTTTGATAGGTATAGTTTATTTTGAATGGGATTTAGGATGTTCAGGAACAGTGCATAAACCTCATCAGGGCAAGGAGAATTAAAAAGTGGTAACAAGTCTACTGAACAAAGTTCTTCAGCTAGGGTACCTTGTGAACTTTCTACAATGGTCCTACTTGTTATATAAATTTATGTCATATATACCTACAAAACATTCCTTATGAACATTTGGCATCACCAATATTATGTCCTGCGGACAACAGAGCATAATCTTAATATGTTCTATATATAGCCACCAAGCATGTTGCAATTGCCAGTGTCTTATTACAGCTTTGTGTAACATACCCTCTGTTCATCCATAATGCATTCCCAGTGAATATGCGGTGCTATAGGTGCTGTAAACTTGTGACAGCAGTGCTTAATGTGTGCTACATGTAGCCACAGAAAATTCCAAAACACATTTGAGATGATTCAAATGACATATTAATCATACCTCTCAACTGTATAGATTTTTGCAGAATATCCAGATTTTTGCCTCATATTTTTGGTCTTTTTTTAAAAAAAATGTGGTTTCTAGCAAATTAGTGACAAATCATTAAAGACTGAAGTTAGAAATAATGATAGAGATCTGAGTTGCAGACTTTATACCCTTCAGAAAATCCATGCTAATGCAAAACCTGTTATTCTATCAACTTTCTAAGTTTGTAAGAGCGATATTTAAAGATTGTCCCTATTTTTGGGCCTTTGTCCCACTTTTATTTATGCCTTTGTCCAGATTTCTTCCTCTAAGAGCTTGAGAGGTATGCATATTCTTGATTAAAGGTGTATTTCCCCAATTTATCACTGTGTATTTGCTTGCTTGTTTTTTTTTTTTTTTTCTTTGTTAAATATTATAATCCAGTTGTGTAATGGTCTTTTTCAGTGAAGGCCTAACTGGAAAAACTCTACAACTGCAATTCAAATAAGGTGTTAAATTGCTAGATAAAGTAATTAATTTCTAATTATACAAATATAATCTTAGTATTATGTTGATAGCCATATATGTTTATATGCCTTTAGATATGTAATCAAGCTAAGGTTGTAAAAATTACTTATGGTTGTGAAAGGCAAACAGTCCTGTTTTTCCCATGCCAGTCTTTTTTTTTTTTTAGCAGGGGTACTAACACTGTACATAGCCATGTCCAAGTAATGTCCCACAGGGCTCGGTCTTTGGCCCCCTATTGTTCGGCATCTACTTCTCAGAAGTACAGGCCAACATGGGAGGACTTTGGCTGACAAAGTTTGCAGACGACTGCAAACTGGGCGCCATAGTGGAAAGTGCATCGGACACGGATATCCTTCAGAAAGGACTCACGGAAACAGATAGCTGGTGCCAGAGCCATGGCCTGAAGTTAAACGCCAAAAAATGTATAGTCATACCCTTCGGGAAAAACAAGGTAACCCCAAGCTACCATATAGGTGGCAATACACTAAGCACAGAAGAGGTTATCAGGGACCTGGGGACCCAGGTTGACAGTGGCCTTTCTTTTGACACTCACATTGCTAAAGTGGTTAGAAAGACCTTCTACATTGCCCACCTGATCATGAAGGGATTCACATCCAGATCTAGTGAGGTCATTGTTCCCCTGTACTCTTCACTTATCAGACCAATGATCGAGTACAATGCCCCATTCGGGATGTATCGCACCAGACATCTGCAGCAATTGGAGAGACCCCAAAAGTTCCTCACCAAAAGGATAAAGGGACTCCAAAATCTGTCATATGCTGCCAGATTGAAGAAACTCCAGCTCTATTCAGTTTCATACCATCTGCTCAGAGGTGACATGTGCCTGACATACAAGGCCATGTCCAACCCGGAATTAATGGACATGCTCCACCTCAAAAAATCCAAATCCACCAAAACCACTAGAGCAAGCGACTTAAACCTTAGCACGGATATAAATAGGACGTGCTGGAGGGATAGATTTATCACTCAGAGACTCACTATGCTGTGGAATAAAATCCCGGTCCATGTGAGGCAGAGCACCTCGCTGGCTCTGTTCAAGAGAAATCTTGACCTGTGGATGGGCGATCGTAGGTTTATCCCGGGAATCATCTCTGTGTCACTGCTGGACAGAGGCACAACAAACTAATGGGCACAGTATTTTTTCATATAAGGGGTGGCGTAAGCCACAAAAATTTGGGCTAGGCTTATAAATGCCTTAGGGCAGATAGCCTAGTATAAACCTATGAACCTATGAACCTATGAACCTATGAACCTATGATTCTAGGCATCATATGATGTAGCTATATCCACTGCAATATATATGGCAGCATTCATGTACAACCTGCCTCTAACAGATGCTGCCATATGCATGTGTTCATTTCTCTATGCCAAACACAAACACAAAACTGTTAAAATCCCAAAGGCAATCAGGAACACAATAAGAGAGAGCTCGTTTTATAAAAGATTTAATATTACCACATAATAGCCTGTGTGGATACTTTTGTATATTCATCATCTATATTTGCTAACACTTTTTTGAGCTGGTACCCTACTGATGTGTGCCTGTCTGTGATCACTGTTTCTCAGAATATTTTCCTTTCTCTAAGGTATGCCAGTCTTAACATTGGTATATATAAAATGCAGGGGTATGGCGTATTTTCTTTTTTATTTCTAGAACTTGGAATTACTGGTCTCGGGATTGCAATTAAGAGTGAGGACTTCCAAGATGTCTGCACACTCATCAATAGATTTATTAGAGCTCTTTCAGTCTGAAAAAATGAAGCAAAGAAAAAATCCAGTAAAACTTTTCAAGTTTGTTTTATATAGATGTATGATTGCCTATGTCATAAATGATAATTTAATAAAGATATTTCTTGTTTAAAAAGAATCAGTTGCTGGTAAGTAATTATGCTTCCTGAATTATCGCAAAGGAGATATTTGGAGAAAGTAATAGAAAATTGACCAGAAAAGGAAAAGAAAAAAATTCTGGCTATGAGAATCTCATAGCTATTCAGCAAGAAAAGCAATTCAAGTTTCATCTTTGGTTCAGGAGATGGCTTTCACTAATTTAGAGGAAAAAATAAATCAAATGCACTCAGCAATTTTTAAAATAAATAAAACACTGAAAGACTATATAAATTCAACTATCAAAAGGATGGAAAATAAGGAAGCCTTAACTGGCAATTCAGATGACTTGGCAAAACTGCAAATATCAGAAGATGAAATGAAAAAAAAAGAATGACTGAGAGTGAGACTTCCAAGTTGAATTGTTTCAAAAATAATGGAGTTAGAAGGCAGAACTCACAGGAAAAAAAATCTGCTCTCCCACAGAAACTGCATGGAACAAACAACATTAATTTTATGAAAATACAAATAAACAACTGGACTGGTGTTCCAAAGCAGGATTTGTTAATTGAGAGGACACATCATGCATATGCCTCAAGTCTGGCCATGAGGAAGCAGCCAAGACTTATATTAGCAAAGATACCATCATAACAGCAAGAGTGGTTCCTATCAAAATAGTGGCAGAAGGGAACGTTATTAAAAACTGGGGACATCAGGATGTTTGAGGAAAATGATTATTCAGTGTATAGCAGGCAGAGGAGAAGCAAGTTTATCCCAACAATCACTGAATGTCGAGAGACAGGTGCGAAATTCAAGCTGTCGTATCCAGCTTTCTTTAGAATATTTTTTCCCTCAAACTCAAAGACATTTTTGGATGCAGAACAGGCTAAGGAGGAAATAAAAATGTTTAGACAACAAAGGGTGAGCCAACAATTTCAAGGGGACTCTGCGTCCCATTCTTCTGAAAATAACAAAACCTACAGAGAGACTTTGCCAGTGAAATATTTTCTATTGTTGCAAAGGAAAATGCTTGAGGGACAGAAAAAAGCACAGAATTAGGATTTTAATGCATTTAATATAACAGTACACATTTGTACTTACTTATTTAATGATAACTAGTGCACTTGCACTTTTGTCTAAAAAATAATGTTTACTAAAAGCAAGCTGATTTTCACATCTGATGGGATAATAGATATACAAAAAACATAACAATTAGTGTAAGTGGAAACACAGCTGCAACATGCATTTAAATATGGCTAACCTCAATTTTAGATTAGATAATGCCTGATGGTGCAAATATTCCTATATGAAGGGTTAAACATCATTTGTTGAAAATGTATATGGCTTTGTATGTTTGTTCTAAGTTAAAATGGTATGGGAGTTCTGAAAATGTATTTATTTTGAAGGTTTTCATTGAAGAAAAAAGACTTAAACAATGTGCATAGGTTCAAATGGACATGAGAAGAAGCAACTACATAGGTTATCAGCCCACCAAACATTAATATGTACATGTAAGCTAAACAGTGAACATATATAGAACATATATATTCAAAAGAACTGTCATATACAATAGGTGGGGGAAATAGCTTTCTATCATAAAACCACACTGCCCATATTACCATGGAATGTAAATGGCTTTACTGGTACAGACAAAAAGCAATGAGTACTGACATATTAAGAAATGTAGTATACAAAAGCAGCATTAAAGAAACCTTTCTTTTGTTTATAAATGAACATGTGAATTTGACAAATAAAGGATTTCAGGGAGGATATTCAGCATAATGCAGGGGACATAGGAAAATGGGAATAATAATATGGACTGCTGGAGTGGCTCCAATAGTGACATAAGAGAAAAAAAGACATATGGTAGTAAGGAGTTATTGACAGTAAAGGAGGATTATGCTGGCATGAGTTTATATTCGATGTAAATCAGTTCCTATAGGACTAAAGAGAAAATCCTTTATTGCAGCTCAACAGAATTATTTACTTGGTTACAACCATTTACTCTCCCACTTCTGACAAAGTACTTTGTAGACATTTTTAAAATCATACAACTCATTACAATCTCAAAAAACACATTCCCAATCACCTATCTCTCTTTCAGTCCCAGCACACTTCCAGCATTTACTAACTACATTAGGAAAAAAATATCTGAAGTCTGCTTGGGGTATAAAGTATTTATGCAGCCACTTCCTAGCAAAAATTCTAAACATTATGGATGTGCTCCGTTTGTTTTTATCTACAGTATATTGTCTTTCCATTCTCTGTTCCCAATAGTTTCTGACCTCCTCTGAATGATTCTTTAACTATCATGCAATAAGTTATATAACTTGCTAATTATTTCTTTTTTAACAGCAACTTCTGCAATATACTCAATTAGAAACTCTACCAGAGCTGGTCTTTCCTTTAGCACTCCCCTACCTCTCATTGTTTTCCTATACTCTATCAGTCCCTAATAGGGAAGGTAGTTTCTAGCCTGCAGCACAAAGCTCTGTTTGGCCTTACCCCACTCTGTTACCTTTCCCAGTCTTTGACTGTCTTGAATTTGTGCAGACCAAAATGGAAGAGTTGAATGATTTCTCCAAATGAGCTTTGCTAATAGCGAAAGGTGTACAGTTAATTGTCAGAACAACTGTATGGACATCTGAATGGTATCACCGTTGACCTGGTGGGTAGCTACAAGTTTGGTCACAGTTGTTGAGACCAGGAAAGCAGATTATTGTGGAAGTTAGACTGGTAAAGGTGGATCACAAAGTCTCAAAGTCTACTCTACAGAAAAAGTCAGAGTTTCTTGCTCCAGTTTAAGAAATGCCATTGACATAAAATTAAGTGTAATGTTTCATATCCAGCAATCCAGAAGGTGTTTCCCCCATATAGATGCAAATGTTTGCATCAACCCAATTGGCAATAGATATGTTTCAGGAAGGCCTCTGATACTAGATTATGTGAGTGAGGAATCAATAATAGATGTCTCTGGCAAAAACAACAAATGTCTATAAACTGTTGAAGTAGAAGAAGAACGGGGACAAGAGGAAGACCATGATATGTATGGTACTGTGCCTATATACCTATGTGGGGAGCACACTGACAAGTGAAACTGTGTGGGCCACAAGTGGTCATATAGAATGATGGCTTGTAATATCTGTGAGGTTCCTCCAAAATTTGAAAAGTGAGTGATAATGAAAATGTTTGTGAAGCTTTTACCTGCTACAAGGTAATGACAGACGAGTGCTGCACTCGGCAATTTGTTTAAATGATCCTATTTAGAGACATGGTATTTTGTATTGATTGTGGACTAATTGAGTGAAATACTGCTAGGGCTACCTGTAAAGTATTTGACTATAATAAACATTATAAAAACATGTTCTAACATCATATGATGTTTAAGAGATTAATATGATTGTGCATGGTCATATGTGACTAGAGTTATGATGTACAAAAGCAGGCTGTTAATGTTATATAAATGATGTGAATATGTCTTGAAATGTTTGGATAATATACAAGCAAAAGAGCAGACTTATACTTATACATGTCTGTGATTTCAGGACATTTTATTTATTTTTGTAACTTGACATATGATTAATGTTATTGTAATTAGAAATGTTGTGGGATGAAGTGATATGATTTTAAAAACTTGGCCTGATACAGGTAATGAGATATCCTTTGTTGGCAGATAATAGCAGTGTTAGTATTACTCTGAAATAATTTGAAGTAAAAGTCCCTTAGTAATAAGAGGTGCTAATGAAGGCAAGTATGATGAGTAGGGGTGGAGTGAAGGTGGGTCATTATGTAGAATGGCCAGTGCCATTGCATTAAGGTAAATTGATCATATGACATTAAGTACGACATGCTATGGTGGGGAGTTGTGCAGTACTGGAATGGATAATAGGAAACAAGATAAAATATGCCACAAGGATAAGATGCAGTAATGTGCACTTAAAGTGGACATTCTGATACACACACACACACACACACACACACACACACATATATATATATATATATATATATATATATATATATACATAATGTAAGTGGAATTGTCACAATACTGTCTGAATAGATGGTTTACATGTATGTTAGACTCATTTTAAAGTTTATATTTAATTGTCTTGTCTTTTTGGCTTTTCCCGGTTAGGGGTCGCAACAGTGCAACTCCAGTCCGCTAATGATTGGCAGTCGATTTTTATGGTGCCGAGTTGCCAGCCTGACGCCCAACCTTCAGCGAAGGCATGCCCATTCACGCATGTCTTTCGGGGCCACTCGACTGCGGGGAGGACATGCAGACTCCACACAGAAGGCACTCCAGCCAAGAATCGAACAAGAGAACGTCTTGCTGTGAGGTAACAACGCTACCGCTGTACCACCGCGGATTAAAAAGTTCAATTTGCGTTTGTTCTGGTGAACAACAAACAGAAGCTTGTTTATAAAAAAGATTGTATTTACTCTTCAGCTTGTTATATCATTGCATTCTCATTGTTCTACATGTGCAATGAATAAAGAACAGATTAAACCCAACAGTCTAGTTATGAAAAGTCCTTTCAAGAGCCATAATACATAATTTTGAGTCAGAGCATACTATTCTCAATGTGTGCCATACAAATTATTACCAAAAGCATATTAAGACTCTGTCATCATCATTTTCCAAACTGTAAAATATTTTACAGCCCTTCTTCCCTGCCTGAGCACATGAGAGAGCAAGAAAAAATGCATGTCAGGGTGATATTGGCAGAGTGCATTGAAACAGCAGTCTGAGCATGGCGTCTCTTGTATATCTTAATTTTATTACATCTACTAGCTGTCTAGAATATATACTACCATTTAAATATGGATTTCTGCTTCACCTGAAATTTTGGAAGTAACCATGTCTGAACACTTTATTTAGGTGTTGATGCATGGTTTAGACACTGGGTCAAAATATGTGCTAAAGAGAGAGAGAGCTTAATACAATAGATAAGTGTAGTCCAACAGCATCTGTTGTATTATGACTAAAGAACAGTACAACCAGAATTCATCACATTAGTTTTTTTATTATAATGCTGTTCTTGGATGTTGGTTTGTAAACATAAAGGAAAGGTAAAGTGATACAGCACTTATGTTGTCATTGACCTGGTGAACCTAGGCAAAACTACATTGACTGCTCAGGTCTGTCTAAAAATAACTGATGAAAGAAAAAATAATAAATGGGCAAGTTAAAAAATTGTCTTGTTCTGGCAATCCATTATAAGTACCTATGCACAAACTTAGGATTTTCTTTTTGTTAGATGTGGTGGGCATGCATGCGTATATTAACACTGCATAGCCTTTTGATTTGACTTGATAAAATACATACTGCAATAAAAGCCGGGACAAGAACTAGAATCACCGGGTTTAGACCTCTTTTCTCTAACCATTTGCTATTATGCAGCATAATAGATGGGGTTTACAATATGGTGTTAAGGGGGAAGGGGGACTTGGTTAAAGGAATGAGTTTAATGCTTTTATTGTTTTTATTGCCCTTAACAGAACCACGCTCTGCAACCACTCCCTTGCTCCACATTACCTGATTATATATAAATAATGAATGTCTTTAATGCTTTTCATTACACTCAACTAGGATAGCTTGTTTGTGTGTTTCAATAAATATATTCCATTTTAACTCAACTGTGGACAACCTACTATTTTCTCTTTTATTATTTTGTAGTAGTGACTAGGTGCATAACATAATTCAAGGAGTGAACTTCACACTGTCCACACTGCAAAGTTTCTTCTTGGTTTCACTTGCACTACTCCCACACAGCATGCATATATTAGGAATAATGTGGTCCCGCCTCCTAACAAGACGAGTCTGTATTTGTCAAATCAAAAGAAAGAAAGGGCGTGTAACTAGAGCAGAATCTGGGCGTTGCTGTACTCTGCTGTTATAGATAAGGTTGAGATACGGAGTATAGCAACTGACTTCTTACTTAAGGTTCTTATCCATTTCCTTCACATTTGTTTTCAACACCTGCTAATGTACAATCCTTTATCACCAGAAACAAATAATTTCCCATTTGATTGTTGATTCTTTTTAAAAATGATTGGGGCACACTTTTGTATAGCCAGCTTTAACTCCATAAATCTGAGGAAATTCCATTATTTTTATTGCAATGACAAAATATAATCTTTGTGAGATTTGGCCATCTTTCACAGTGGTCACATTCATTAATAAAACATGAAGTTAAACATAGGTTTTAAGTAAAAAAAAATGTTGTTACACTTAAACTTTGACTTTAATAAGTTTGCAGAAGACATTGGTCACTGTTGTAAGAAGTGTTTAAATAATATTGTGTAAAAACAGGAGGATACAGCACTATTCCAGATTTTCATATTTTGACCTTTGTTATTTCACGCTCATTAGGATTATAAAGTTATTCAGTCTGTAAGGATATTTTTACTATGTACATGCCCTGCATTCTTTCCCTGCCCTGGGCCATAAGTTTATTGAGCCTTTGGGATTTCATAGCTCCTTAACTTTGCACTCTAAATGTAGTGAAAGCATTGAGTGTAATTTTGCTAATTACCTGATTTTTTTACAAGCTTGAAACTACAACACTCCAACTGACTAAAGGAAGGAAGGTTTAAAAAGGACAGGACCTGAGACTTACAAAATTCCACTTTTTAAAAATATTATTTCAGCAATTTTGCATTTTAGCAAGCACACTTTACAGACTGCGTGACATATAGGCAGCAAATATTAAGTGCCACTACAAACAAGTCACTAACACGTCTGCTAAGGATTATCCAGCTTGACATTTTTTCTCACTGTTTCCATTCGAAATTAAGGGAAATGTAATCTGACAGGAGAGGTTTGGATGAATTAAACAAATCACCTTTACTCTCATGCTACATTATGGGCAAAAAGTAACTTTTCAAGAAAAAAAACATTCCGTCACGATGTCTGCCCTGTGAGACAGCATTCAGGGTTAGAAAAATGAATTAATAATAAGTACATTTTGTGCTGTTGGCAGGTTCAGATTGAATATAACTTCATGAAAGATTAATATTTTTCAATTTCTACCCATAGTGGTCTTTTAACGAAAGAAGTATGAAAACAGAGGATACAGCACTGCTCCATGTTTTCTGATTTACAGTTTTCCTACCTTTGCTGAAAACAGATTACAGAGCTGTACTTAGATATGAATTATTAAATAATTTAACAAGTATGAAAGTCCACAGGACTTAAACATTCCTGGAGCCATGACTAAAAGCAAGTTATACTTAAAGAGATCACTCAGTATGTCTCTGCTTAAACTACAGTCAGATTCTAAATGTCAGTTTAACAATACGGAACTTGTTGAAATGATTTATAGGTTCATAGGTTCATAGGTTCATAGGTTTATACTAGGCTATCTGCCCTAAGGCATTTATAAGCCTAGCCCAAATTATTGTGGCTTACGCCACCCCTTATATGAAAAAATACTGTGCCCATTAGTTTGTTGTGCCTCTGTCCAGCAGTGACACAGAGATGATTCCTGGGGTAAACCTACGATCTCCCATCCACAGGTCTAGATTTCTCTTGAACAGAGTCAGCGAGGTGCTCTGCCTCACATGGACCGGGATTTTATTCCACAGCATAGGGAGTCTCTGAGTGATAAATCTATCCCTCCAGCACGTCCTATTTATATCCATGCTAAGGTTTAAGTCGCTTGCTCTAGTGGTTTTGGTGGATTTGGATTTTTGAGGTGGAGCATGTCCATTAATTCCGGGTTGGACATGGCCTTGTATGTCAGGCACATGTCACCTCTGAGCAGACGGTATGCGACTGAATAGAGCTGGAGTTTCTTCAATCTGGCAGCATATGACAGATTTTGGAGTCCTTTATCCTTTTGGTGAGGAACTTTTGGGGTCTCTCCAATTGCTGCAGATGTCGGGTGAGATACATCCCGAATGGGGCATTGTACTCGATCATTGGTCTGATAAGTGAAGAGTACAGGGGAACAATGACCTCACTAGATCTGGATGTGAATCCCTTCATGATCAGGTGGGCAATGTAGAAGGTCTTTCTAACCACTTTAGCAATGTGAGTGTCAAAGAAAGGCCACTGTCAACCTGGGTCCCCAGGTCCCTGATAACCTCTTCTGTGCTTAGTGGATTGCCACTTATATGGTAGCTTGGGGTTACCTTGTTTTTCCCGAAGGGTATGACTATACATTTTTGGCGTTTAACTTCAGGCCATGGCTCTGGCACCAGCTATCTGTTTCCGTGAGTCCCTTCTGAAGGATATCCGTGTCCGATGCACTTTCCACTATGGCCCAGTTTGCAGTCGTCTGCAAACTTTGTCAGCCAAAGTCCTCCCATGTTGGCCTGTACTTCTGAGAAGTAGATGCCAAACAATAGGGGCCAAGGACCGAGCCCTGTGGGACACCACTTGTGACCGGCTTGGAGTCTGACACAGCGCCAGCAACTCTAACCCTGTGGGTTCTGTCCTTAAGCCAGTTTGCAACCCATCTTGTGACATATGGGTTTACATTTAAGCTGGTAAGTTTTTCTACAATACCGAGTGGGGTATTGTGTCGAAAGCCTTTGCAAGGTCAAGGTAGGCTGTATGGACTGCCTTTCCCTCATCAATGGCCTTGGTGACTGTTTGAAGAAGTCAACCAAGTACAAAAGGCATGATCTTCCCTTGACAACGCCAAACTGGGTCGGGTCCAATGTCTGCAAGTCCCTAATATTTTTGTTTATGAGCTCCATTATGATCCTCTCCATAGCTTTGCAGACTAGACTTGTTAAGCTTATGGGCGGTAATTACCAGGGTCCGTGAGGCACCGCCTTTGTGGAGTGGGACCACAGTTGCCGTCGCCACTCATTGGGCACGTATCCTGTGGTAAGGCTGAGATTAAACAGCTGCCTTATGTGCGGGTTTAATTCCTCATTTAGCTCGTGTAGCACACAGCTGGGGACACCATCCGGTCCCATTGATGCTGTGTTTTTAGCTTTAGAGAGCAGCTTTCACCTGCGCATTTGAGATGTCCGGGAGGCTACACTCGGCTGGGATAGTTATCTCTCCTTTAGAGGGAGAGGGGTGAACTTTGCACTGAACCTGTCTGCCAGTATGTTGGCAATGTCTGTGGGTTCAGTGATTTTTGTATCATTTTGGACTAATTCTGAGCATATCTGGGAGTTTCCACCCAGGTTCCTAACATAGCTGAAAAGGCCTTATGATTGTCCTTTGAATCCATGGCAATTTTTCTCTCAAAATTGGCCTTAGTTGATTTTATGAGTGCTCGTATTTTTTACTAATAATGATCAGGGGTGACTTCCCTTTTATGGATTTTGTTCTATCATGTAATAGCTTTCTCCTCTTATTGTAAAGTTTGTTAATAGCTGGGGTCCACCAGACTGGACGTTTGCCCTTTGTGGAAAGAGTCTTGGTTTTATTTGGGATTGCCTGATCCATGCAGTCCTGGAGGTGTTCATAGAAGGCATTTGTAAGGGCTTCCAGCTTGGGTTGTGGTTTCCTCTGGCTCAGGGGCCTTGAAGGATACCACACCAGTCTTGAGTAGTGTGAAGTTTGCTTTAGAGAAGTTCTTCACTATGGTCTTTTTTGCTTGGGGTGGGGGCGGGATGTGGATTTCCAGTGAGATTAGTTTATGATCAGATCTCACCAATGAGGGATATACTTCTGGTGTGGAGCATTTTGTCCCCATGTTTGTGACAATGAGATCTAGTATATTTTCTCCTCTCGTGGGAAGAGTGACTAGCTGTTCCATGGCATTTGAATTTATGAACTCCAGGAACCATTGGGCTAGAAAGTTAGGGCTTGAGTAATGTTCCCAGTCTATATTCGGGTAGTTGAAGTCACCCAATATGATGGTGTTTGGAGATACATTTATACCCTCCAGTGTCTTCAGGAAGGCTGTGTGGGGTTCCTGAGTTTGAGAGGGTGGCCTGTAGCATGCTACAATTTGTAGAGCAGTTTTGCCTATGGTTAGTTGCACCTGGATGGTTTCCGAGCTTGATGCGTTGCCACCAACCTGGAGGTGTGAGTATCCTTTATGAATATGGATACACCCCTCCTTTTGTGGTGTGGTCCGGGTTTTGGGGCGGACGCATGATATGAGGTAAAACCTAATAGTGCCGGGTGCTCTCAGGAGCCTTGAACCAGGTTTCAGTTACAGCACAGACATCGATGTTCTCCATACTGAGAAGGGCCTCGAGTGCGTGCATTTTGAGATTTAGACTTCTGGCATTGAGCAGCATTACCCTCAGTTTCTTCCCATTTTGTTTTCTAGGGTGGTAGGTTTAGAATTTGAGCCTTGCCTAAAAAGGCACTATGGGGTGGCAAGAGCCTTAGCCAATATCCGGAATCAGGGGTGACAGGTGCAAGCCGTCCCTTAAGCAGCGTGGCTTGTCAAGCATGTCATCCCAGGCAGACAGACACTGGATCCCCTTTGAATGACACCAGACATTAAGCCAATTGTTAAAGCTGATCATCTTGTCTCTATATTGTGGCATCATTCTTGGTGAAGGAAGGATACTGCTCAGGGTTAGGGTCATACCTGCCTGGGCTACATAATCAGAGAGCTCCTCTATGTCTCTTTTCATGTAGTCCAGGGAGGTACGTCTCAGGTCGTTCACACCAGCATGGACAATGACTGTGTCATATTTGTACTTGCCATGGAGTGACCAGTGCTTGTGTTATGTGGCGGATTCTAGCGCCCGATAGGCAGCTTACTGTGACCCTCTCCTTGTTCAGCCTGGTGAGTGGGACGTCAGTGTGTCTGACTATGGAGTCACCTATGACAAGTATGTTTGGTGTTGTATTTGGCCTTAAGGGCTGTGACTGCTTTGCACACTGCTTTTGTGGTTTATGTGTTGCTTGTGGGGTGTCTTGAGGTAGCAGTTGTTTGGGTGTCTGCTTTGGAGGCCTCTGCTGTTTAGGTAAATTTTACTCAGAGCCTCAGTATGTCTTTGTGTGTTTATGTGTTTGATTCAGTGGAGTGGTAGCATTATGTGAGGCTGGTTTTGTGGTGTGTGTAGTTGCCTTCTCCTCCTGTCTGGTCTTGCCAGTCCTGAGTTGAGAGAGCTCAGCCTCCAGTTTGGCTAAATAGCTGCATCTCTCAAGTATTTGTGTTATGTGGGAGGAGGAGAGGGTTGTCTGTGTACATGAGGCAGTTATAACATTGCCTCAAGATTCCCAGATTCACCAGCTGGACCGGAGAGGAGATTGACAACTGACCTTTGGACATGCTAGAATAATATTGGGAAATCCTTAATTGAAAACAAGGGCCAGTGGGGAGTGAGGGTGTAGTGCTTTTAATTTTTAGTGCTGACTTATATAATTGCTTTAGTGAGCAAGTGCCAGGTAACTTGAGTGCAATGTGTTACAAGTAACTAAATGCAAAAACGACAACAGTAACTTTCTTTCAAGTGAAACAAGGAAATAAGTACAGTAAGCAATGCAGATATCACTAGTGATCCACAGAAGCGCTGAGAAGTTGCGTATTAGGTGGAATTAGCTTCCAGGGAAATAACAAGCAAACAAACAACAAGCATATAAACAAAGCTAGATTCAGTAGGCCTGGATCTAGTCTATGCTAGAGCAAACAAGGTGAACCAATTTCAGTAAGATACAGTTCAAATATTCAGGCACTATAAACCTTTAACCAGAAAATTCCCAGCTCAGAAGGGCAGAGTCCAGCCTCTTCTCCCACAAGAGTGCAGACCACGAACCTTCTTAATGTAAAATAACTGGCCTGAAGCCCAAGTGCCTAAACCAGAACTAATACACTTGGACACTGGGCTCTCAATCAGCAGTTCCCAACTTAGAAGGATGAAAGCTACCTGTCCTGCCACCACAGTGCTTGCCACAAACCTTCCTAATGTAAAACAACTGTTCTGAAGCCCAAGTGCTTAATCCAAAAGACTTGAATGATAGCTACACTTTAATCAAGTTACAACCAAGCAGTAATAAATACCATTGAATACTTTAGAGAATGTCTGGATTAGTGCTCAAGTTACACAAACAAAGCTAGATCCAGCAGGCCCGAATCCAGTCTATGCCACAGCAAACAAGGCACCAACTTCAGTAAGGAACAGTTCAGATATGCATGCACTATAAGCCTTTAACCAGAAATTCCCAGCTCAGAAGGGCAGAGTCCAGCCTCTCCTCCCACAAGAGTGCAGACCACGAACCCTCTTAATGTAAAATAACTGGCTTGAAAGCCCAAGTGCTTAAACCAGAATTAATACACTTTTAGAATAACAGACACTGAGCCCTCAATCAGCAGTTCTCAACCTAGAAGGATGTAAGCTACCTGTTCTGCCACAACAGTGCAGACTACAAACCCTCTCAGTGCAAAACAACTAACTGGTCCGAAGCCCAAGTGTTTAAACCAAAAGGCTTAGAATGAGTTACACCAAGCAGTAATAAATACAATTGAGTATTTTAAGATGATGCAAAAGTAAAAAGAAGTAGGTAAAAACACAAGTACAGTAAAAGCAGATGAAATTTTTTCTGAACAAGTGCTGAGATCAAAGAAACAGATTTGAGTGCTGAAACTAGAAAACTGGCTAGTTATAAGAAATAAACAAGCTAGAAGGCTTCCCTCAAACACATAAAAATATGTTTATTTCACATGTCATAAAAAGTAGCACAGTAAATTATGCCAGTAATATTTTCTGAATTAAGATTGAATTTATTGTAAATTCACAGCTCTGCATAGATTTTGATCCATCAGACAGTGTCCAGGATAGCACATGCATCTGTCCTGTAATCATACTCGATAACAGTTGCAACAAATTGCATCTACAGTTGCTGAGACTGCAGGCTTAGAACATGCTTAGAAGACCTCACCCACTTCTAAGCATTATTCCATACACAGTGCAACATATAGTAAGGCGATGCATTGCTGCACATGTGGGAATCAAGTCAAAAAGAAACCGACTGATCAAAAGGCAAAACATAGTCACAAGAGATCACAAAACATAGTACGTTAACTCAGAAAGCCCTTAGTTATGCTAATCCATGCCTATATCTCTTCACTTCTGAGTATAAATTCAGAGTCCATCAATTTCTAAAATAGAAAGTCTCCAGAGAGTGGTATATTTTGGAGACAAAGTCATCAGTAAAAACAAGGTGATAAAGAGAGGCAGTAATGATTATTTATTTTATTATTTATTTTATTTTACATTTGTTGACCGGGCTAGTCCAGCTGGATACATATCCATTTTCAGCAGAGGCCCGGGGAGAAAAGCTCCTCGAGAGTACAAAACAATGTTTGACGTTAATCAAATAAAAACAGTAAATAAATTCACAGTTTAAGGAATAGAAGTACTATATACAATTTAGCTATTTTATGCAAAAAAGAACATATTGAAATAAATAGTTGGGAAAAAATAAGTAAATAAGTACAGTACAGGAACATGCTAGAAAGAGGTGTGTTAACATAAGATACTAGAGTGACAAAGAGAGATATTAAGATATAAGAGATAGTCCAAATTAGTTGAAAGACAAGTTCAGCTTCTGGATTCCAGTATGCAGGTAGATTATACAGACATTAAGATTTAGAAATTTAGTGAGAAGACAAGAGTTGTTAGTCTGGGTTAAGACAGGTGCATAGCCAATGTGTTTTAAGGTAGGATTTAAGCCTGATTTTGAATTGTGTAAGTGATGGTAGTGAGGTTAGGTCGCTGGGAAGAGAGTTCCAGGTTTTTCCAATGGTGTTAGAAAAAAGAGAGTCCCCTGCCTTGTTGTTGGCTATGTGTGTTAGTACTAGCAGTTTAGTAGCTGAGCGCAGGGTATTAAGGTTACTGTAGGGAGTGATAAGGTTGGTAAGAATTGGTGTGTTACTAGGCTGATACAGGATTTTATAGGCAATTATTAATTGATTAAGTAGAAGTAGGTTGGGTAACTCTAGCCATCCAAGATTTTTATAATTAATACAGTGGTGGGTCCTAAATGTAGAGCCAGTTGCAAATCTTGCAATATTGTTGTAGGAGACTACTAGTTTGTTCATATTGGTTTTTGAGAGGTTAGTATAAATAGGGGAGGCATAGAGGAGGGTAGAGATGAAGTGGGTCTGGGCAATAGTAGATCTAGCTAGTGGGGTAAGAAAGGATTTGATTCTATATAGTGAGCCTAGTTTTTTGTTAACTGTTTTTATGGTATTGTTTATGTGGGCCTCAAAGTTAAGGTTATTGTCAATTAGTACTCCTAGGAGTTTTGTGTTAGAGTCAGGGGATATAATAGTTCCATTGTTAGAAGTGACAGTAAAGTTTAGAGGTGTGTGTCTATGGGTGGGAGTAAAAAGTAGAAGTTTGGTTTTTTTAGGATTTAGGATAAGACATTGATGTTGTAGCCAATCCTCAACTGTGTTAAACACTTTTTGGGTAAGAGATTGTAGGTCTGCTGGATTTGGGGCTGTGCAGATTAATGTGGAGTCATCAGCATATTTGGTGGAGGATTTGGTCATTAATTTAGTAGGCTATATATTGGATAGTACACATTGCAACTGGGGTCATGCAGAGTCAGACCATCAACTAGTAGTGAAACCTATTTAATCAGGGAAGAAAGCAGGAAGTAGTGAGTAAAACTGAACTTGTGGTCAGGGTATAATGATTAGATCAGATTGTGCACCCCAAATAGTCCATGGAAGGGTCACATATGATTTGCAGCAGTATGATTGCACTGAGTCATTTTATATGTTAAATAATATACATTTTGTATTTCTCATTGCTTATATATTTAAATGTATTCATGTTCCATGCAGTCTGACCTTTTCAGTCATTCTCATTCAGAAACTAAGACTTGTGTACTTTAGAATGCAATCTGTATAAGAACATGTGGCTCAGTCCTATGTGTATAGTTTGTTTGTTTTACTGCTGCATGAATGCTGCTTCAAACCCTTTATTTGTAATTGGTTTATTTTCTTTTAGTTTTATTTATTTATCCTTTGTTGACCAGGTTAGTCCCAGTAAGCTAGTAGCTTGATTTCAAGGGAGATCTGAGATGGTATTTATATTTCCTGTTGGGAATTTGGTCAGGCTATGAGGGATCTTTCCCTACTCTTTTTGATAAGTACCTTGGGATCTTTTACATCCATCTGTTCTGCCATGCAACTCAAGCAGATGGGAACTTTGACAATTCACCTAGAGGACTGCATGTAAGTAGGCTGTACCTTAGCACTGCTTCTATAGTTTTATACTGCCTTATTTTTTATAGGTTCATAGGTTTGTACTAGGCAAGCAGCCCTTCTGGGACATTTTAAGCTTAGCCAGTTTCCCTTTTTGTGCTTCAATTAATCTACCTCATTTGATTTTCGATTGGCCTTACCCATCCCATAATCAATGATTATATATTAACCCTAGTAAGTGTAACTGGGATCATACCATAGATAATGTGATGAGACCCATGTGTGGAATAAAACGTTTAGGTGCAGCCTCTGTTTATTAGGAATACATGTGGAAATCCTGGGGTAAATTTTCTGTTTCTAATCCATAATTCCAAGCTGTGCTTGAATATGGACAGGGATAAGCTTTGTTTTATATGGATGGGGAGTTTGTTCCATATCAGTAGTATCATCTGTGAGATAAACGTACCCCTCCAAACCATTCTGTTGATGTTGTAGAAGAAGTCGGTAAACTGCGAAAACTGCACTCTAAAACCACCAACAAAAGTCAAAAGAAGTTTACATCCCTAGACTGAGTATTTCTGATGCCATTTAACTTACTTCTTCTTCTGGCTTTTTCCCGGTTAGGGGTCACCACAATGGATCACCTGTCCCTCACGATTGGCAGTGGAGTTTTATGGTGTCGAGTTGCCAGCCCGGTGCCCAACATTCCACAGAAGGCACACACATGCATGCACTCATGCCTAGGGCCAATTTAGAGTGTCCAATCCACCTACAGCATGTCTTTGGGAATGTGGGAGGAAACCGGATCACCCAGCGGAAACCCACGAGACCACAGGGAGGACATGCAGACTCCACACAGAAGGCACCCCAACTGAGGATCAAACCAGAAAACCTCTTGCTGTGAGGCAGCAACCCTAACTGCTGCACCATCATGGCCTCCCATGCCATTTGACTTGTTGATGCACAGTAATTCCATCAGTTTGGGATTGGAGGATGCCTTGTATGCCAGACTCAGGTCATCTCTTAGCAATCTGTAGGATATCAAGTATAGTGATAGGGCTTTGAGTTAGCCCAATTTTTGCTATTGTTTAGGTCCTGCATCCTTTTAGAAAGGTATCTCCATGGGCATTCCAGTTGTTGCATGTGTCTGGACAGAAGCATGGCAAAGGGGGCATTATATTCAATGATTGGCTTAATGATAAAAGTAGTACAATGATATCCCTAAATCTAGACACAATCCCTTTGTTTATAAGCTGTGCCCTAAATAAGCACTTTCTTACAACAATGGACACATGTTGGTCAAAAGTTAAGTCACTATCCACATGTTTTAAAATCCCAAACAATTGGGTCCAAATGTTAGGGGTGCATTGTCATTTTGGTAGTTCCTGAGGTAGATAACTTCCAAAGGATATATATGTAATGCATTTTTGGACATTTAGTTTCAGTCTATTATATGGCACCAGTTATTTATTTGCACCAAACCTTCTTGCAGGATGAACAGCTGCCATATTAAATATTTACTGGAATTTGATCATTTCCCCATAACAGAACTTATTTACTGTTACTTGAGCATTTGTGAGGCAAACTAGTTAAAAGAAGATTTCATTGTAAAAATGCCCCTTTTGCTTGGTGTCTGCAGCAGACTATAGAGAGTATGCTCTTCTTAGATCAGGTACTGCACAACAAAATATCTGGTAGTGAAAATATGATAAACTGAGGCTACATATATTAGTGAACCATAAAATTATAGGTTCATTTATCAAACTTACAACCTACTGATCTTCATGAAGCTTGATTGCTACATCCCCATGCATACCTCTCACCTGTTCAGATTTTCCCAGAATGTCCAGATTTTTGGCTCATATTTTTGACCTCTTCCTTATAAAATTTGTGGTTTTCTGGCAAATCATTGGGATGATCTGAGGATTGAAGTAATTAAATAATGACATACATTTGAGTTTCAGACTTCAAATCCTTCAGAAAATGTATGTTAAAACAAACCATGCTACTCTAGCAACTTTCTAAGTTTATAAGAGCAGTATTTAAAATGTGTCCCTATTTTGAGGCTTTTGTCTCCCCATTTTGTTTGGCTTTTTCCAGCTTTCTTGACTAAGAAGTTGAGAGGTATGACCCCATGTAATGTTCTACAAAATATCAAAATTATTCTTAAAGATAGTCAGTGATGGACTTCGTGTGACTGTAAGTAGAAACGTATTCCATATTTGTGGATGGCACAATGTACTGTTTCTAATTTTGAATATTTTTTCTAGTATTAGGCTCCCAAATTTTTATATTTTTTTCTAGTATTAGGCTCCCACACTGCTGTGAGCTCCCCAGTGGTGTTCTCCAGGCTTAGACCTACTATGCTTTTCATACCAGTCAAAGGTCACTTCTATATAAGGTATAAGAAACACAACATAATGACAATTCCTAAAGCCTCTCTGAATTGTTTAGGTTCACTAACCCCTATAGCTTTTTAGCACAGATTGTTGAATCTTTTCAACTTGCTTCAGGTGGCTTGTTTGAAGGCTAAACACAACTCTTTATTCAATAATTGGTTAGATCCATGTAGTACAAATTAGTACAGTTACCTCCTTGGAGTGATGAAGCATACCATTTGAATTAGCTGGGCTGCAGAATATTTTCTAGCTTTGGTAGAAACACACTACCTGTAGTTTAAATTATGGTCTGTCACTGTCCCTAGAGCTTTAATGATGTGTCATTTTGTGGTATGTTATTAATTCAAAACTCAAGAATTCTAAATGCATGGCATACTAAAGTTGTCTAACATTTTGTAAAAATTAAACTCACAGAAATATGGCTCTGACATCCATACACAAATACAAAGTCCCCCTTTAGGCACTGAGAATTATAGAACTGAAAGGATAACATTAGCTGTCCTGTGGGATCGAATCCAAGACCTCCAACATGTCATGCTGGTGTCAGTGCTGCTGGATGAACAAATGCCTCTGATAATCTGGGTTTGAGTATTAACTTCAGAGCCTTATTCCTTTAGCTAGGTACCCCCCCAGCAGGGTGACCAGAGTCAAATTACAAACACCCATGCTCAAATACAGAGAAAGCCCTCTGCTCAGGTACTCTTATACTCATATAAGTGAAAGGATAATATTACCTCTTGTTTGAGCTCTTAACGGAAAATGCATGTTGGATCGGCAGCAGTGACACCAGCACAGTGTTTTGCAGGTCCTGGGTTTGAGTCCTAAATGACAGCTAATATTATCCTTTCACTTAAATGTTCCTACACTGGCACAGCCCCCTCAAGCTCCTTATGTAAGTACAGGTTCACCACTGCCATTGCAGAAAGGGCAAGGTGACAAAGTTAATCAGTCACCTGCAGAAATTCAAAATGTCAGACTCTACACAGCTGAGGAGGTGACACCCAAATTCAAACACATATAATTCAATAGAAAATGAAAACTAGTGCATATCACATTTTTCACATTGAAATGGTCATCACGAAGGTGACGATTTTAAGTAATAGCATTATCAAAAGTGTCAAAAGGATTTTCTTCCTTGGAGTTAAACTTACAAATGTGGTTCTTCTCTGGAAGGTCATTGATTTCATATGAGTAATTCCTTCAGGGCATCATGTTGCCTAAAACATAATTCAGTGTGTTATGCTTGTAAAAATTACCCTACCTCCTACTTTGTGAACCACATGCACTAGTTTTGGCATCAGGTTTTCCCTCAAAATGCATGTCACCAAACTAATGGGTACAGCTTCAACTGCTGATACAGACCAAGAGCCACCCCAGGTCTCAGAAAGGAAATAACAGCTTCACCTATGAGGGCTGTTTATGATTTTGTTTCTGCCTGCTGGTAGGTCACATTTTTCAAAGTAAATTGTTTGTATGCACTAATTCCAGCCTCACAAGCTGATGTCCTCTTCCAATATCCATCTGAGACAACAAGATTGCCTTGTAGATGACTTATGCCACCTCGAATAGACAACAAATTCAAGCGAGCAAGATCAATTTTAGGGCATCTGTGCTATATGTTATTGCACTCTGTCACAAGAAATTCAAATTATTTTTTTGCACCCGTTGACCCTCCTACCTGTCAGCTGAGAGGGACCATCATTTAGGCAGCCATCAGAGAAGGTTCAAGAGCTTTCCATTTTCCACTGTATCTTAAATACATACCCACTGATAGCCCAGTATGCAATGGGCATCAATATCAGTGTTGCACCACCTCTCAGTTAAGCAAGAGGCTGACATGAGCAGGCCTGACCTGCACACCCACAGGCAGCATCATATGGGTGTTTCCCTAGTTATCACAACACCCATCTGCATGTGCCCCAATTTTTTACACCCCCTCTGTTCCCTAGGATGGGTGCACTCATCCTTCCTGGCTGCACTGTTAAGCACCCAAGCTGTTATTCAAATTCAGGTCATTTGGGACATAGTGAAGCACCAAGGACCTTTATACTTCTACACCCCCAGTGCAAGCATAGGTAATAAGTTTGTTATGTAATCCATGGTCCTGTTTTAGTCCTTTTGATAATGTCAGCTGAATAGTGTCCAGTATGGTCCTCACTCTTCAGTGTTTATGTTGTTCAGTGAGTTATTTTGCAGAGCATGTTAGAAAAACATATTTATTCTATTTCATTCATTTGTTAACTGGGTGAATGCTGTAGGCATATGTCTGTTTTCAGGGGCAACCAAAGACCACTTTCTGGTTAAGTGATTTGCTCTGAGGGCATTTATAACACAGAGGTTTAATTCATAGGTAAGTAAGTCAGCTGAAGGGGTCAACCCTAACATTCCTTATTTTTAAATCAGGTGATGAAGAAAAGATTCTCAATTTAAATACACTTATAAAAGGAATACTTTTTCCCCACATTGATATTTAGTATTTTGAACTAGTGTTTGTGTTGAACGTCTTGATAAGACTGCCTTTGACCTTACTTCTGACCAACTTGTGACTGTACTAACCCACTGCTGGATTCACTGCCAAAGAGCTTCCAGTTTGGAACATTTTTTTCAGTCAGCCCTTGCCACAATGCAACCATTGATGTGTTTTTGCCACAGAGCACTAATTGCTAATACCGCAGAGTAAAGGAACATGTAATATTCCCTTTCTCCCAGTGTGTGCAACCAGTGTTAGCATATTTAATAATTGGGAATATTGGGATTATGCCCCCTCAAAGAAAAGTTATATTTATAAATGGCAGAATTTTGTTATATTGCTCAATAGTGGCTCAGGTATTGGAATATTGTGGTCAGCAAGTTAATTGGTTTTATGATCATTTCTGGGATCTCAAAGTCAGTCCTTAACTCCAACCATCTACCACCTTCAGCTACGTGCAAGCAATTCTAGCATAACGTATAGTAACTGCCACAACCTTGCAACTGAAGGGCATCCTAGTATAATGTGACATAATGTTTGGCGCATTCTGCTGTTGCAGTGTCTTCAGACCAGAGAATATCCTCAATATCTCTGCTCTGTCCTGTACCTGCAGCTAGATATCCATTATATTATGTAGTGTGTTATATATACTACTGTCCTGTACCAATAGTATTCTGCAGCTAGATATCCATTATATTATATAGGTGTTATATATACTACTGTCCTGTACCAATAGTATCCTGCAGCTAGATATCCATTATATTATATAATGTGTTATACATACTGCTTTCCTGTACCAATAGTATCCTGCAGCTAGATATTCATAATATTATATAGTGTGTTATATATACTACTGTCCTGTACCAATAGTATCCTGCAGCTAGATATCCATTATATTATATAGTGTGTTATATATACTGCTGTCCTCTACTAATAGTGTCCTGCAGCGAGATATCCATTAGGTTATATAATGTGTTATACATAATGCTGTCCTGTACCAATGGTATCTTACAGCTAGATATCCATTATATTATATAATGTGTTATACATACTGCTGTCCTGTACCAATAGTATCCTGCAGCTAGATATCCATTATATTATATAATGTGTTATATATACTGCTGTCCTCTACCAATAGTATCTTACAGCAAGATATCCATTATGTTATATAATGTGTTATACATACTGCTGTCCTGTACCAATGGTATCCTGCAGCTAGATATCCATAATATTATATAATGTGTTATATATACTACTGTCCTGTACCAATAGTATCCTGCAGCTAGATATCCATTATATTATATAATTTGTTATATATACTGCTGTCCTCTACCAATAGTATCTTGCAGCGAGATATCCATTATGTTATATAATATGTTATACATACTGCTGTCCTGTACCAATGGTATCCTGAAGCTAGATATCCATTATATTATATAATGTGTTGTATATACTACTGTCCTCTACCAATAGTATCCTGCAGCTAGATATCCATTATATTATATAGTGTGTTATATATACTACTGTCCTGTACCAATAGTATCCTGCAGCTAGATATCCATTATATTATATAATATGTTATATATACTACTGTCCTGTACCAACGGTATCCTGCAGCTAGATATCCATTATATTATATTATATAATGTGTTATACATACTGCTGTCCTGTACCAATGGTATCCTGCAGCTAGATATCCATTATATTATATAATGTGTTATACATACTACTGTCTTGTACCAATCGTATCCTGCAGCTAGATATCCATTATGTTATATAATGTGTTATACATACTGTTGTCCTGTACCAACGGTATCCTGCAGCTAGATATCCATTATATTATATAATGTGTTATACATACTACGGTCCTGCAGCTAGATATCCATTATATTATATAATGTGTTATACATACTACTGTCCTGCAGCTAGATATCCATTATATTATATAATGTATTATATATTCTACTTCTACAGCTCATCTGTTTATACTGAGTGCATTTTTTTTTTTACTCTTCTCAAGGTAATACCAGAAGACAGGAGAATATGAAGGCCTCCTTAAAACTGAATTATATCACAGTCTGGGAGTGCTGACAGCATAACACTAAACACTGTCTGATTGTTTTATATGTGAATATTCAGAGTATGGTTACATGCTTACTGACAGTTTAGGAATGTGTACTGTCTTTTTTGATGTGACCTTGTAAGATAAACAAACTGAAAATTTGGCGTAATAACTGTGAGCTGAAAACAAGAATATGGGATAAGTAAGTAAAGACTTTTAGCTTTGGAAATTTTCATTCTTATAATCCAGTACTTTAAGAGTATCACTTCTTCAAGTGAAACATAAATGTGACAGGAGTAGTTATATTGTTGATGATCAAACTGCACTAAAAATCATGACAGTTGACATCCATTAAACATATGCCATGCAATGAAATATTCATCTCTTGCAAAAAACTTGAATTTTATGAAACAGTACCAAAGACAATTCATCTGTTTTTATATTTACCAGATTTAGAGGAACAGTTGTTAAAGAAGTTGGATCCCGAACTACATGCTCACGTTACAAAGATCGATGTGGATCGCCTGACATTCTGCCATAGGTATGTTACTGTATGGGCTCAAGAAAATACTGTGCCATTTCTGCCTGTATGCTATATTACTGTGGCAATCAAATTTCAGACAAAAAGGATACCTATCTGGGCAACTCCTCTGTAAAATGGTGTGTACAATCACCTGTACTTGTAACTTTAAATTAGATTGCAGAAGCAGCCATACTCTCATACTGCCTCTATGCAGCCCAAAGAAAGGGAGTGGCTGCTCGTTAAAGAACAAGTAGAGTGTGCCTCAAGCTTTTCTGTTGTTATCGCTACACTCTGAACTCAACACCAACAAGGATATCTACATAGGAAATTCTAGACAAGATGATTCCAATTAGTTTAATATGAGAGGTTAATAAAGGTGGTTAAGTTCCACCTGTATTTTCTCAACCCAACAGGATGCAGGTTTCACTTGAAATCCTTAAATATAGATTTAGAGTATTACACAAACTGCATTGTGAACCTTGAATAAATGAATGAGTAATCCCCGAATCCCTTAATAACAACGAGTACCACCAAGAAGTTAATGTATTTTTTCCACCATCACTGCCTAGGGAAGCACACGAAGAAAAGCTCCAATGCATTTCTTTACCACATATATGTAGCTCTACTATACAAGTCCCTTTCATCCTTTGTGACTGTTTCTTCAGATCCCCTAATATTTTTTAAGCAATGAGTCTGGGTTATGTGTAGTTGCAGTAAGATTTTCTAATGAGGAGCATTGTTTGCCAAATTGGGTTTCACACTTAGAAGTAAATAATGGAGTCATCATCATCATCATCATCATCATCATCATGCCTTTTCCTGTTTTTTTAAGAGTTCATGGTGTTGTGTAAACTGTTGCCACATCTTTCATTTCAAAGTTGTTGTTCTACCTCCTCTGTCAGTTATGCCTGACTGTAACAGATCTTCTCTGACACAATCTATGCATCTCTTAGATTGAACGTCTTCATCTCCTCTTGCCTTCTGATTCTCCCAAACCTTCTTTACTAAATTATCTTCTGCTTTCCTGCTCATCTGACCAAACAACCACAATCTGTTGTCACTGGCTTTCTCTGTATCGCATATGGGCTATTTTGGTTTCTACTCTGATGTCCTCATTTCTTCAGCTGTCCCACAATTTGTGTCTTACTACTAATTCAGGAATTTCATCACTATCACCTCAAGTGTCCTCAATTGCTCTGTCGTCACTGACCAACCTGTTGTGCCATACAGTAACACCGACCTTACCCCTGCTTTGTACACCTTACTCTTCAGCTTCTTTGTCATTCTTCTGTTAAAAACTACCCCTGGCACTTTGTGCCTGTTGACTGCAGCATCCCTGATTCTAGCTTTGATGTCCTTATTCATACTTCCCTTTTCCTCATCCTCACCTTCGTAGATATTTGAAGCTGTCAACCTATTCCACTATTCCCCCTTCTATCTCAGGTTTCACTTAAGTAACAGTGGAGTTCCCACATGTAATCATTAGTGGACCGGAGTTCCGCTGTGGTGACTCCTAACTGGGAAAACCCAAAAACAGTTTACTGTATGGTGGATTTATTTTAAAACTAGTTTAAGTGACACGTCCATTTCAGAAAGTGACTTATAACAGGCACACACACACACACACACACACACACACACACACACACACACACACACACACACACACACACACACACACACACACATTAGTGAGTGCAGCATACAGTTAACTTTTTTGGGTGGCAGTTTGTATCATAGGATGAATTGTGACAAGGATGTTGTTCTAGACAGCGCCTGGTTGCTAAAGAAGGGGTATATGTAGTTTTTGCCTAGTTTTTCTGTGTATGTATTGTGAAAAGAGACATGCAGAGTGCAATGGTGGCAAGTTCAAACTGTATGCGACAGTCAGAACAATTTAGCCTTTCCTCATTCAGCCAGTTCTTAGGCATGCCTTCCTGTCAGATAGTGCAAAATACTGTTAAACAGATGTGTTGTAGAAATGGCTGATGTCTGCCATACCGTGAATATTCTGCAACAGCTTGCCCTTCCCTTCTAACCTAAGCATGTGCTCTATGTTACAACTTTCTACATGCAGCCTTCTTGTGAATATCATCTCATCTATATACCAAGCATGGTAGGTGATTATTATAATATTGTTATATAATCTATGCATGTATTTATGCATCTATAAACTCCTTATCTGTGCATACATGCAATGATGAAAGTAGAAATCACCAAGCATGATTCATGCAGGTTGATTCTGTAATGTTTCTCATAAACAGTGTAATGAAGAGTGAGAGGCTTGAGAGAGAATACTGCACAAAATGGTAAATGTATGAATCAATTTTCTCACATTATCATACATTAGGTGGCATAAAGTAATTTGTATATTGTGAAAAGAGATAATATTAGATGAGTCAAAGGACATTTCTACACATGAAAGCTGAAAATTTACCATAGTGTGGCCTTACTAAGGGCCTGTATAAGGAATGCCAAAAGACAGGATATATATCTTTATTCCTGAGACTTTCTGTTTAAAAACATCACTGCAGATATGCCAAAATGCAGTTTATATAAGCTGAGCATTTATTAAAAAAAAAAAATCATGGCGCATAAAGTGTCTGCCCAGCAGGAAATCAAAAGTAGTTACTTCTGCATTGCTGGGCCCTGACTTGGAGAAAGAGCATGATTGTTACCAAAGAAGCATGATGATTAGATTAGAACAAAATACCGGGCCCCATCATTTCTGGACTGAAGTGTTCACTAGAGAGCTAATTTGAGGTGATGTAAAGTTAGGACAGGAACCTCAGTGTGGGAAATAATGACTGCAGTGCTAAAATGGTCCTGCTGAGACAGAACTGCTTCAAAGGTAAAATGTATTGCAGTATTTCTCTGTTAAGAGTACAAGCACATACCAAATCTTGCTGGTACAAAAGTAGCTCAGAGGGCTGATTTCATATTGTAGGATTTTGTTTGTCCCTTGGCAGTGTTGTTTTGCTGAGTTTAACAACTTAAGCTGAATTGTTTGTGCTGTTGTTATTTGTGTGTACTGAATTTGAGCTTTCAGAACTTGGGTTGTATGTTTGTTATACGTGTGGATTTATTCAGAACTTAGGTTTTATTTCTATTATAATTATCAAATGTGTTTGTTTGTTTGTTTGTTTGTTTGTTTGTTTAACGAAGTACAAGATGATTCTGTGTGTCTCAGAATCAATGGTCTAGTTAATTTGTTTAAAGTGATACTAGTTATAAGTGAATGCTGCACGAATTGACATGGTCTGCAGGTCATAACGTATTTATAACTAATTATTCAACATGAATCACTGTACCAACAGCCCAAGTTGTTTGCTTTTATTCAGCTGTAGACATCGCCATATGTCTTTCAGCAGTAAATTTTTTTCCCAAGCTCACCCACTCACTATGTGAATAATGCAATTAACATGCTATGCCTTTTTCAGGGGAAGGGGATGTGTTTTTCAGCTAGGTATATACCTCACAGTACAATCCAGTGTCCCAGACTTTGCCATGCCTGCTGAATGCACCAGCAATTACTCTGTTGTGTAGGTATGTGTGGTCTTACACAGACACACACACACACAACACATGCATTGATACCACTGCATACTGGCCCTGGATGGAGGACTGTGAGTTAAGAAAAATAATACAAAAATGATGAACACCTGCAGAAGTCTGCTCACCTCTGCTCACCTGTTGGCCTAGTTAGCAATGTGGTTACAGCCAGACAATGGGGAATGAATTCAGTTAAAAGGGTGAAAAAGGAGCATGATTGTCTTGCTAGGGAGGACAAGAAATTGATGGTTTAGAGAACTCTGCATTCAAATGTGTTTCTTAAAGTAATCAGGCATCACACACACTGTTGTGTGAGTTCACTTCCTGGCAGTTGCTTATTTAATTGTACAAGTTCTTCTGCACTGGTAATTTTTCATCTCTGCAATTTCCCCTGCATTAGTAGTGCTGCTCCAGAATAAGGGCATGTGCATGGTTGTAGCAGTGACCCAAAGAAAACATTTATGGCATATATTGCCTTTTTAGAATTACTTGCAACAACAAAGAGAACCTTACCTCTTCTGCACACGGCCTACCATTAGTCCACATTTATCCTACTTCTGTTCTTCACACTTACATTCATCCTTTCATACTATGACTGGAAGTTTCATATTATAGAAATGCAAACTTTACCAACCAGGTGCTGTCTTGAATGTCTTACATCTTTAAGCAGCATAGCACCATAACTTATATTTATTTTTTATTTACATGTATTTAATGGGAAAGTCTGACTGGGTCATAAAAAAAAAAAAACATTTTCAGCAGAGGTCTGGGGAAAAGAGTTGTAACAGGTTAACATACATTCACAGCAGAAGCTGTCAAAGTACATAATAATGAGTGCAATTTTTAATAGTAGAGACCAAAGCAAAACATTGACTACTACAGCAGAAAATGAAGAACAGAAGGATGAAACGTTTATAATATTCTGAAAGACTGCAGCAGCATTGTTTTGAACTAAAATGTGAGCAATCCCAGGCTGCTTTGCTATTTTATTTATTTATTTATTTATTTATTTATATTTGTTGACCGGGAGTGTCCGACTGGACATAGGTCCATTTTCAGCGGAGGCCCGGAGAGAAAAGTTCCACAGTTAAAATAAACAGACAGTAGTTACATTGGATTACATAGCGATTAACAATTTACATAGCAATTACTTACAACATATTTACAGATGAAGAACATAGTACATCAGTAGACAACTAGAATCTTTATCTGTGAAGTATATAACAGACATTAACAAATGTTAAAATAAGAAGTTCCTGCTGTATAAGTACTAGGCTTATGAGCATCTGAGCTTGCTATAATCAAGGTAGTTAGTGGAGTGGAAAGAAAGGTAGTGGTTGGATGGGGTGGGTGATATTAGAGTGGGAGTTGCAAGGGCATAGCCAGCATGTTTTTAGGTGTGCTTTTAGTAAAGTTTTGAAGTGGGTGCATTATGGTACAGAGGTAATTGTGGGTGGGAGGGAGTTCCATAATTTGGCTATGGTGCAAGAGAATAGTGCTTCACCAGCAGAGTTATTGGCTTTAATGATCTGCAAGTGATTTTTGTTGCTGGATCTTAGTGGTCTGGTGGTGCGATAGGGTTAGAGTAGATTCTGGAGGGATGGGACATTTAGTGGGTGGTTTACTAGTTTGTGGGCGAGTGAGAGTTGATACCATTGAAGGAGGTGAGGGAGTTCAAGCCAGCCCAGTTCAGCAAGTGAGAGACAGTGGTGACTACGGTAGGATGGCCCTGTGGCGAATTTGACAATTTTGTTGTAGCAGGTCTCTAGCTTGTTTAGATCGGATTGCCTTAGGTTGGTATATATTGGAGAGGCATAAAGTAGGGTGGAGATAAGGTGGGAATTTGCTATTGAAATCTTTGCTGCTTTGGTGAGAAGATGCTTATTTCTGTATAACGCTCCTAGTTTTTTGTGGACTTTTTTATGGTCATGGATATGTGAATGTCAAATTTTAGTTTATTGTCTATTTCCACTCCTAGCAATTTGGTGTGTTCAGTTGGGTATATAGTGGTGTTGTCTTTTGCTGTGATGTTAAAGTGAGAGTTGTTTTGAGTATGTTTGGTGGGTTGGAAGATGAGTAGTTTAGTTTTGTTTGGGTTGAGCATTAATTGGGCATCGGATAACCAAGTTTCAACAGAGGAAAAGGCTTCCTGTGTGACTTTTACAGTTTCTGTAGGGACTGGGCTGAGCAGATGATGGTCGAGTCATCTGCGTATTGTATGAGTGTGCCATATGTGGTGGCAGAGGCTAGATTATTTGTGAAAACAGGGAAGAGTAGGGGTCCAAGGATGGATCCTTGGGGAACCCCTATGGAGACAGGCAGTTGGGGAGATATGTCATTTTGCCATACAACGGATTGTTGGCAGTCAGACAGGTAACTCTGAAACCAGTTGGTGACTGATTGTGAGAAGGATAGGTTACTGAGGACAGAGATAAGTTGTTTGTGTGGGACCATGTCAAATGCTTTAGATAGGTCTAGGAAAGTAGCAGAGGAGAGATAGCCATTGTTTTTATGCTGAAGGATAGTGTTAGTAAAGGAGAGTAAGGCAGTGGTGGTGCTATGGTTTGGTCGGAAACCATGCTGAGTATTGGAAAGGAGGTTGTTAGTAAGGAGGTAGTCTGAGACCTGAGAGTGTATGCATCTCTCTAGTATTTTGGAGAGTGGAGAGAGAATAGCTATGGGGTGGTAATTAGTTAGTTCTGTGGTGGGTCCGCCTTTGTGGAGGGGAATTATATGTGATACTTTCCACAGTGTGAGAACATAACTTTCTGACAGAGATCGGTTAATCAAGATGGATACTGGGCAGGCCAGAGCATCAGCTGCGATTTGTAGGTATTCACTTGGGAGGTTGTCTGCTGCTAATTTGGTGGGCTTAAGTTTAGTTAAGAGTTATTTTATGTTGGAGGTAGGTACAGGAGAAAAAGTGAAGGCAGTGGGGAGATTAGTAGTTGAAGGTGTGGGTTGGAGGGGAGGGGAGTTGTGTTGTTTAGCTAGTGATAGTATGGTTTGTGTGAAGTGTGTGTTGAATGAGGTAGCAATATTTTCTAAGGAGTGAGGGATGTTAGGAGGAGGGGTACTGCCTTTACCTGGGTGGAGGATGGAGTTTATGGAGGACCAGAATTGTTTGGGGCTGTGTTCGGAGGAGTTTAGGGCAGACTGGTAGTATTGGAATTTGTCCTGTTTTATTAGCTTTTTGACTCTATTGCGTAGTTCTAGGAATTTCTGTCTAGTTGAGGGGGTCTTGGTTTTGCGCCAGTGCTCCCAGGCTTTATCCCTGTTTTTCATTTCTGACTTAGTGGTTTTCTGTAGCCATGGGGAGGGTTGTGCTTTGATTCTTGAAAGTCTTATGGGGGCATGGTAATTAAGGATGCTCAGGAAGGTAGTATTAAAAAATTCAACTGCGTCATCAAGACTGAGGTACTTTAGGGGATGCCAGTTACATTCTTTGAGGGATGAGATGAATGTGAATGGGTTAAAGTTTATTTTTTTATGTATCTGACGGTAGACGACAGGTTTAGCTTGGTATAGGTATTTTTTCAGTAGAAATGTTGGGGAGTGATCACTGAGGCTATCTGATAAGCAGCCTGTTATATATGACTGGGGGCTCTTACTGACTAGTATCCAATCCAGGGTAGTGTTCTTGCTGGAGTTTTTATTTATCCTGGTTGGCGACTGGACTAGTTGGGTGAAGCCATGAAGTTTTACATGATGGGTTGGATGGTTGCCAGAACAGGATTGCCAGTCAATATTGAAATCACCTAAAATGATAGTTTCTTGGGGGAGATGGTGGGTAGACCAGCTAAGGAGGTTTTCTAGTGGAGGGATGTTTTGGCCAGGTGGGAAGTAGCATCCAATTATGTTGATGGTTTTGTTTTGGTTTATTTTGAGGTTGGTATATATTATTTCTAAATTGCCTATTTGTGGAGCTGATGATTTTAAGATCTGGATGTTTAGATGCTGTTTAAATATTATAGCTAAACCGCCTCCTTTCTTGTTTAGCCGGTCTAATCTTAGTATGCCATAACCTGTAGGGAGTATTTGCTCACTGGTAATGTGAGGTTTTAGCCTGGTTTCTGTCAGGATGACTATATCTGGGGAGTACAAGTCTATGATGGCATGGAGTTCATGGACTTTGTTGGATATACTTCTAATATTTAGGCTTAGTAGAAGGAAGTCATTTGGCTTTCTATTGTCTGTAATATGGGAGAAGTTGTGGTTTCTAGTCTGATTATGAGGATTGGGGTTGGAGACAGTAGGGCCAGGGTTGGGGTGGATATCTCCACTTAGGGCTAGTTTTGATATGCATGAGGTTATTAGTTTTCTCAGTTTTTGAATGTGTTTGTTTATAAGGGAAACTTTATGATTGTGCTCTTTGGGTAATAGGTATGGCGGGAGGGTTACTATGTTAAGTTGTAGGGATGCTTTATGTTTGAGTAATATAGTTGGTAGAATATGTGGGGGTGCATAGGGATGGTTGTTGAGTTGGTGGGAGGGGAGCTGAGTGAGGGTGAGATATGAGTGGTGGTGTGAGTAGTAGTACAGTGGTAGTGGTTGAGTGCAGGAATGATAGAGCTTTGGTAGGATGTAAGATATGCAAGGAGAGTGCATGCAGTGAGCATAGGTAAGGTATGCTTGTACATGTTAGTTGAGGATGTGTGATAGTAGTGGGAAGATGGAGGAGGTAGTGTTGGGTTAGTGCTGTGGTTGGCTACTGGAAAGATGGGAGGGGTTTGTGAGTGTAATAAAGGTGGGACCACTGGGGGCGGGAGGGAATAGGGGGCAGGGTGTGGAGCGAAGCGAGTAGAGACCCTGTTAGTTGCTCTTATGAGGGGGCTGGAAACAATCAGGTAACAGAGTTAATTGATGAATGAACATATGATAGTGACAAGGATGATTGTAGTTTTAAAAAATGATGCCTGCCACAGGTAATATTTATTAACTTTGGGATTGTCTTAAGGTAATAAACAGGGAAGGGGGAGTGGAGAACAAGGGTGTGAGCAGGCAGTTCTTTGTACTGCTGCTAATGAGCCAAAGTAAAGACAAGTTAGTGTTTGAGAAACAATCACAACTGACCAAGGACTGCTCTGAAACTGTAAGTCATTTCTTAACCATTTTCAGGTGGAAAAACAGGATAACCTTGTATCAGTAGGCCACTGTGGTCTCAGTTTAAATTAATAGACACACAGTATTGATCAGATTATGGATACTATCTGCTAACAGAAGGGAATAAGAGAGAAAGTGGAAGAAGAGTGTGTATGTGGGGGGGGGGAGGGGCTGCTTACATGCCAAAGCAGAGTGCTCTCCAGGTGAAAATGAATATTGGCTCAAACAGGTAGACACATACTCAAAGTTAACTTTAGTTGTTTGCAGACAGTTCAGACCCGGACTGCACTTTTCTTATAAGAATGATAAAGGTGGTACTGCAGTTGAATACTTAAGAGTGGTGTTAGGTTCAAAGTTAACTTTAGCTGTTTGCAGACAGTTCAGACCCGGACTGCACTTTTCTTATAAGAATGATAAAGGTGGCACCGCAGTTGAATACTTAAGAGTGGTGTTAGGTCTAGAAAAGAGAGTACAGAGAGGAGTAAGCACTTTGAGATGGTAAAGATATATTATAAAGATTACAAAAAACAAACTGAGCAAATAGCTACTGTATGCAGGAAAAATGTCTTTGTTTTTGTGAGAGTAGATCAAGGACAGCAATGTTTGGAATCCCATACTCCAGTCCTATATTGATTAGCTGTGATGCTCCTCAGGTTCCTTTCTGTAACCCTGTTACCTTTTAATGTGTAGGCCACTGCCACATGACTGTCACTGTTAAAGTGACAGCCCAACCCAGACCGTATATACAAATGAGAAAAAAGGGCTGTGGATGGATGGATGCATTATCATAAGGAATACCACTGTGAGATACAGGCTGAATTTTGATTTTTTTTATGCTTCTGGCACTCAGCTCTAATTCTTCTTTACCCCATCATTAGATGACCCTGGCTCTGAGGTGAATAAAATGCCTCACTCAAAAATTTGATTGGATAGCAGTCAAGAATTATGGCTCAGTCCTGAAAGACAGAGGTATTAGTAGGTTATCTTTTTTCTCAACTAGGATTAACAGTAAATACATGGCAAGTGAGCTATAAACAAATGTAGTGCAGATGATGTTGGATAAATCAGATACATGGCATATGTAGGTGTTATTTTCAGCAGAGGTCAAATACTATTTTCTGTTCTTGCTTAAACATTTTTTACATCCAATAATTCTCACCTGGATAAATGTCTTCTTCTGCCAGGAAATTTACCAGCACTTGTTGACTGTCATCCATTTTGATTAGTATAATACCATATGCCTTGGTCTTTCTCACTGATATGCACCACAACAAAACTGGAAGGCTTGTTGACTGGGACCATTGAAATTGGTCTCTATAATGTTTGTCTTGTTGAATCTACACTGATTACCATGATAAGTGGCATTGATCCTCAAGGTAGGTGCCCTAATATACAATGCCATACACATCCAAAGCCCTAAGATTCTAAAGCATAGACTAGAGCAGATGCTTATCCCTCATTTCGTAAGTGGTAATTATCTGTGTGAATTTTCTGCCTTACCAAGGCAGAAACTGTTGAAGTACCATACTTTTCAAAACAAAAGCTTTGAAAAATGTTTGTTTTGTTCAGATTTTGAATTTTGAATTTATATGCTTCTTTAAATAATTTAATTTATATTGCCAGTCTTAAAAACATTTATTTCCATGACCACTATTTGTTGTTTGGTTTGTTTGCTTGTTTTTTTCCCTTTACAGAAATTATGACTTGTGAAAGACACCTTGTAAAATAGTTTTCATTCATTAATTGCCTTGTACAAACAAAACACATATAGTGTGAAAGCAGTATAAGTGTGTGTGTGTGTGCGTGTGTGTGTGTGTGTGTGTGTGTGTGTGTGTGTGTGTGTGTGTGTGTGTGTGTGTGTGTGTATGTATATATATATATATATATATATATATATATATATATAAAATTCTTCTTTTTTAACTGGATAACCAACCAGACAAAATGTCTGTTCTGCTTTCAGGGGTGATACAGGAGTACTGTCTGGGTAAGTAATTTATCACACATTAAATAAACATGAATTCAGGGACTCAAACCTAGAATACCTGAATTATGCTCATTAACAGGTCAATTCTCCTTGCTGTTTTGTGCTAGAATGCCAAACTCAGCATAACCTGCAATGCAGTGCTGATTTGTACACAATTAGAAGACATCATTGTTACAAAGACATGCATCTGGAGCCTTTCTCCCCAGGCCTCTGCTGAAAATTGGCTTTGTTCCAAGTCGGACTTTCCCGGTTAACAAATGTTAAATAAATAAATAATCATTGAATACAATTTTTGGTCATTATAGAAGCTCAGTGAACACATCAGTGCTGAGGGAGCCTCAGTGTAGCTGCAGGACATATTAAGTTTCCCAGAGGTAGAAGGCATAAAAACATTATCAGCATGGCTTGCACATTGAAGAGGAGGCTTTCTGAACTCACCAGTGATTTACAACACACACAAAGTCCACAAGGCAACATGCACTTAATGCAGAGACTATGGGCACATCCTGCTTCCCTGCTGTGGCTGCAGGTAATAACAGGGAGATGTGGCAGGTGTACTGCAGCCATCAAACAACCAGCACCCCATTTATTTTACTGGTGTACTTTGAGACACATTAATGAGTATATGTAGTTCCTCAATACAGTAATATGAGTGAACCCAGGAACTTTGTAATATATAAGACATGCTAGATGTACTGAGAACAGTGCACATTATCATTAAATCATGCCCTGCCACTGAGAAGGATGCACACTGTAGAGAAACAGGAAGGTGATCACTCCTTAAAATGCTGCATTATACATAATGCAGTAACTTGTATCAACAATACCAGTGTCATGTCGTTAGCAATGTACACAACACATGCATCTTGTGACACCTTTACCTACACACACACACACACACACACACACACACACACACACACACACACACACACACACACACACACACACACACAATGAATGCTGACAAACATAAATAAACAATAGAACAAGAAATATTGATCACTATGCATGTCCATGTATGGTAATGCCTACTCATTATCTCAGTGGATGCTAACTGCACAAACTGTCACAAGACATCATACAGCATTCCACCAGTGCCCTAACTACACATCCCTGATGCATATAGCTAAATGCAGCTTTGTTATGAGACAAACAAAATCAACTGCAACCCTTCCTAATGGTTGCATAGCATTGCAATCATCTGATGAGGAAGTTAATAACTCAGTGGGAGCTGCTGAAGAGTATGTTGCATGCTAGTTGTGGTACATTAGTGTATGTAGGGTGGGGCAGGGTGACTTGCCTATGGTTATCTCTGGCACAGATGTGAGTGTTGGCTGCAACATGGCTGTAAAAGATACACTGCTTTATTGCTAAAGCCCATTGCAAAAGTTTGACTTGTTATTAAGGGCTGTTCTGGAACATCAGTAGTAGCACTTGAGAGTTGAAACTGGTTGGGTTAAGTGTCAGTTGTACTGGTTGTCACACTGTATCCCAGGCTTATGCAGGAAGTAGACCTCTCATAAGAGGATAAAACTTCCTTTGAAGAAGAATGAAAACTGAACAGATGTAAGACTGAGCATTTTGTGTAAAAGCTGCAGTAAACTGATTTCAGTGAAGCTGATGTTCAGACTATCATTTCTCTTTAGCCACTGCAACTGATTAGTACATTTGCAAATAATTCAGGTTTTTGGTTTGTGTGACAGATAAAAAGAGAGAGAGTAAAAATCTCCATAGACATAACAAGTGAGGAAGTAAAAATGTTGAGTAACTTAATTTAAATTTCAATAAACTGCTGTGCACCTTATTTTCATCATACAGCAATGTTAATGTGACTCTCCTAAATAATCATGTGGCTCTGTAAATGCATCTTGTGTAACATGAGGCAAACGTATTTACTGAATTGTATCAATGCTGACAAAATCAGGAGTGTGCTAAATTAAATGTATAATGGCATACCTTACATGCTCAGAGGGCCAGCTGCCTTTGATTCTTGAGAATATTGCCTTCAGGAATTATTTTATCATCTGCCACCTGTTTTTTTAATGTAACAACACTCATTAAGTTTTTTTATTTTTCCTGTGGATACAGTCACTAGAATCGAGAAAGTATTTGTTCAGAAATTAAATAATAACCAAGGGATGTAGTACATCTAATTTGTCACAAGAAAATGAATACTAACAAAAGAAACCCTAAAATGTCAGCATTTAAAAGGAACCTCAAATGTAGGGGAAAGTATCAAAAAGAGAAATTTAACTATAATCAGGGATACTTAAACTACAATTGCCTGTTTTGTTATAATACACAGTCAGGTCCAAAGAGAAAAAAAAAAGATTTGGTGTATGTGCGTACACATGTGTTTGTGTGTCTCTGCATCTGTTTAAGTGAATTGTCTGAGGGTTTCCCATTGTAAGTTCGATGACTAGAAGCACAATACTTTTAACTGTGAAAAATCTTAGCATAATTAGGAGAAAATGTATATTAAATCCAAAACTGATGTGTGTTGGATAATTGTCTTTTCCCCAGTAAACAGTGATCTCAGTGTTACTGTAAGTATTGAGAATGTGGTAGGTGCAGTCCCACCTTGTTTAATCCCTTGACCTTTTTCCCAGTCTTCTAACTCGTCCTTGACTAGTCCATAGCACAGCACAAGCCACTCTTATAAAATTCCACACCACTCTCTTAACTTTTTACTTTTATCTTTCCCTCCACTCTGAAATGCAGATGGGCATAATCGGTGTTGGCTGACATTGCCTTAACTTGATATCCTTGATACCTTCTACAATGGTTAACATCCAGAATTCTGTCTTGTTCAGTGCAGTCCTGCACCAGTTGGTAGATCCCCTCATAGTCCAAGACCCCAGTCAACTCCCTCCCTCTCTACCCTGAAGTTTAAAACTGCCAGTCTGTTTCTACAGATTTAGATGTTTCAAGAGTATCACTCTCTTCCTTCTGCTGTATGCCTTTATTCTCTCCTCCCACCTATTTCTCATTTATCTCTTTTGTTTTGTCGGATGGATGATGCACTATATCGGTTTTCCATCTCTACCCTCATTTACTTTAACTTAACTGTCAGGGCACTTAGCCGGCCTCTAACCATGGCTATACCCTTTGCCCATTCCTAGTCTGGTTTTCCTTCTCATCTCTCTCTCTCTTCTCTGTCATTCTTGAGCACCTATCATCATTTTCTCCCATATCCCCCCATTAGCCCATAATTCTATGATACCAGCAATGCCCGCCAGTATTATCATTTAATGCTACGTGCTGTTCTTATTTAACTCAACATGTAATGCAAGTGAAAATAGTACAGTTTTTACCAGATCATAAACAGTATTTGATAAATAAACCTGCTAATTCTGGGTCATTTGTTTGTTCATAGGTTCATAAGTGTGTACTAGGCCAATGGCCCTGGAGCCTTTACATGCCTAGCCTATAGAAGTGCCCTGGCATCATGCCGCCCAACATTAGTTCCCAATGCCTCTATCAAGTAGAGCCAATGGAGTAATCCTAGGGGTGAACTTTCTATTTCCCATCCACTCATCAAGATTTCTCTTGAAGAGGGCCAGTGAGGTGCTCTGCTTGACATGTATGGGAAGTCTGTTCCAGAGCATGGGCAGTCTCTGGTTTATGAACCTGTCCCTCCAGCATGTTCTGTTGATTGTGGTAATGAAGTTGAGATCTCTGTAGTGTGTGGTGCAGAGGGATTTGGAATTCTTTATATGTAGCATTTCTAACAGAGCTGGGTCAGACATGGCTGTGTAGGTCAAGCAGAGATCACCTCTTAGTAGCTGATATGAGACAGAGAATAGCTGGAGTTTTTTTTTTAGTCTGTCTATGTAGGACAAGTGTTTAAGGCCTAGGATCTTCTTTGTGAGATACTTTTGTGGCTTTTCCAGCTGTTGCATGTGTCTAGTGAGGTACATGCCAAATGGGGCATTATACTCGATGATTGGCCTAATGAGGGAAGAGTAGATAGAGGTGATGACCTCTTTCTTCCTGGATGCAAAACCCTTGGTAATGAGATGTCCACACAGAAGGACTTTCTGACCAAAGTGGTAATGTGGTGGTTGAAGAAGAGGTTGCTGTTAACCTGTGTCCCCAGATCTCTTATAATACCTTTAGTGCTCAGTGGGCTCCCATTGATGTGGTAATTAGTGGGAATTGAGTTTTTCCGAAAGGGGGTGATGACACATTTTTTGGCATTAAGCTTAAGGCTATGGTTTTTGACACCAATCATTGGTCTCAGTGAGGCCTTTCTGTAGGATGTCTACATCACTTGGGGAGTTAATAATGGCTCCCAGCTTGCAGTCATCTGTGAACATGGTCAGCCAGATTCCCTTCGTGTTGGCCTGGAATTCTGAGAAGTAGATGCCAAACAGGAGAGGACCCAAGACTGATCTCTGTGGGACTCCACTCGTGACTGGTTATGGGTCTGTAGTCACTCCCCCTTTATGGAGAGGGATGACTGTAGCAGTACACCATTCAGTAGAAGCAAAGCCTGATGTGAGGCTGTGATTGAACAGGGCACACAGATGTGGTGCCAGTTCACTTTGTAGTTCATGTAGAACACATCCAGGGATATTGTCAGGTCCCATGGAAGCTGTATTCTTGGCCTTGGACAATGCAGCTTTAACCTGTGCTGCAATAATGCTGGGTGGCTGGCATTCCTCCAGTATTGTGATTTGTCCCCTTGGGGGAGAGGTAAAGTTGGCACTGAATCTGTCGGCCAGTATGTTGGCAATATCTGTTGGCTCAGTATAGGAGGTACCATTGTGCAGAAACTCAGAGCAAACCTAGGTATTGCAGTGGAAATTCTTGATATAACTATAGAAGGCTTTGTGGTTGTTTTTAGTGTCTGTCACAATTCTGCCTTCATAACTGGCTTTAGAGGTTTTGCTGAGGGATCTCAACTTTTTGTTGAGGCTAATAAGAGAGTTTTTCCAGTTTTGGGACTTCACCTTTTCTGCAACAATTTCTTCCTTCTGTTGTAGAGTTTATTAATGGCAGGGGACCACCAGATTGGATTCCTTTTTTTGGAGGAGAGCATCTTGGCTCTGTTGAGTATGACTAGTTCCATGCTTTTATGTACGTGTTTGTGCAGTGCATTCGTGTATGATTTGGCAGTCATGCATCTATTTTCCATTGACATGGGTGCCATGAAGTTAGCCACCTCTGTTTTTAGGAGACAAAAGTCAGCTTTTGAGAAGTTTTTTATGGTGGTTCACTTTGCCGGGATGTGGATGAGATATGGATTTCCATAATGATTAATTTGTGGTCAGATCTAACCAGGGAGAAACTGACTATTGGTGTAGAGCAAAAGTTGCCCATGTTAGTAATAACCAGGTCAAGGATGTTGCTTCCTCTAATGGGGGTAAGAATGAGCTGGTCCAGGGCATTGTAATTGATGAATTCCAGGAAGAGTTGGGCCAGTGTATTGGTGCATGAGTAGTTTTCCCAGTTGATGGAGGGGTAGTTGAAGTCACCTAGTAAGAGAGTGTTCCGCTGGACCTTAATAGTTTCCAGGGTGTTTAGAAATGTGGAGTGAGAGTCTTGGGGTATGGTTGGGGACCTATAGAAGGCTACAACCTGAATTGCCATCTTACCCAATGTTAGTTGTACCTGAAGTATCTCAGATGCGTTATGCTGGTCTACTAGTCTGGAGGTGTGCACATCCTTTATGAATATGGAGACACCACCGCCTTTGGAGCTTCAGTCCACATTCTGGGTCCAAAAGGTGTGGAATAATTTATAGCCTGGTAGTGCAGAGGTGCTTTCTGCTGCTTTAAACCAGGTCTCCGTTACAGCACAAATGTCGATATTCTTCATTTAGAGGAGTGCTTCGAGCAAGTGCATCTTGAGGTTTAGACTTTTAGCATTGAGCAGCATGACCCTCAGATTGCATTTATTTATAGCTGTTATGGTGGTAATTTGGTCTTTGGAACATCACCTAAAAATGCACTATAGGGGTGGCAAGAGTCTTAGCCAGTATCTGGAAACCCAGGGCTGACAAATGCAGGCCATCTCTGGCAAAGCATCGAGGTCTGTCAGTCATGTCATCCCAAGCAGACAGATACTGGATCCCCTTATAATGGCACCAGAAACAGCCAATTGTTGAAGTCAATCATTTCTGCTTGTACTGCAATATCATTCTGGGCGATGGTAGGATGCTGCTCAGGGCTAGGGTCATACCTGCCTTCGCCACATAATCCAAGAGCTCCTCCATGTCTCTTTTCATGTAGTCCAGGGTGGTGCATCTCAAGTCATTCACACCCACATGGACAGTGACAGAGTCATACTTGTACTTGTTGTGGAGTGACCTGAGTGCATGTGTTATGTGTCGGATTCTGGCACCTGATCGACAGCTGACTGTTACCTTCTCCTTATTCAACCTAGTGAGTGGGACATCTGTGTGCCTCACTATTGAGTCACCTATGATTAGTGTATTGGGCAAGTTGTTTTGTTTTAGGGGCTTAGGTTGAGGGGCACACTGTGTAGGTGAGCTATGTGTCTTGTGGTTTGTGCTGTGTTGTGGTGGTCGAGTGCGTTTCTGCCTTGGAGGTCTCTGCTGTTTGGGTAGATTTCTGTTGAGAGTCTCCGCGAACGTGGGAATGTGGTTTGTGTTTCTGTGTGAGAGCTTATTTGGTGGGTATTCTGGAGGGCTATGTGATGTATGTGATCTGGTGCAGGTGTTGACCTTCTCCTCTTGACCAGCTATTCGGTCTTGGCTTGAGAGTGCATGGCTTCCAGTTTGGATATATAAGTGCATCTCTCACAAGTCTGAGTGTTGGGAGGTTAGAGGAGAGGGTTGTCTGTGTATGTGAGGCAGTTGCTACACTGCCTCAGAATTCCAGAGTTCACCAGGTTAATACAGAAAGCACAGGGAACTATCATTTAGACATGCCATGAGGGATGGTCATTATTACTACTAAGTACTGGAGTTGTTTCCTTATATATTCCTTTTACAGGAAAAATGTCACTCAAGGTGTCTGAGTCTGTACAGAGCACTGCCAAACACATGAGAGGAAACTAATACATAGACCCTGAAAATGTAGGCAGATACTCTGAAGTTAGGAAGAAATCAAGCAGTACTTACTGAAAACTAAAGAATTAGCTTGTCAAGAATAACGAAAAGAGGGGAGTCGCATGAATGGCTACTGCCTGGCTACTTCTAATACTGGGCTCAGCACAGCTTCTCTCTGTTGGGATACAATATTCCTTTGTGTTTTTTCACTCACCAGAAGCAAAATGTTAGCACCAATCCCAAGAAGGGAAGCAGGCCACGGCCTGTCTGGTGATCCACAGTATTGCATCCCAGATGATGCAAGGGTCTGCAGGTTTGTAGCCTTTTTCTGGTAGATGCCTCGAGAAGCAACCAGACCACTCAGGTACATTAAGCACAGTCACTAACTCTCCAGCCAGAAAGAGTCAGGAATCAATGCACTCTGCTTCTACTCGCACTATGATCAGAATATAAAGCACAGATTCCAAGCTGTCACCTATAAAGCAGTTATTCAGCTTTCTGGTGATCAGCAGTCTCCAGGAAATAATGTAACTGCACTCCTTCTCTCACCAGGAGAAAATTGAAGCACTAATCCCAAGATGACTACTGAGAGGCAGAATGTTGGCTCTCCAGTAGCTGGTGGTCTTGCAATGGATGCTTAAAGGTAAGATGAAAAAATGGTTTATCCTAAACACTGCAGTGTGCACTAGAGGAGTTAGATGTGAAAGTAGGTAACTTAAGTTTTACCTGTCTAAAAAGTTAAGTTTTAGTGGAGAGTCACTATTTTTAAAACAGCAAGATAGATTGAAAGGGGGTGGTCACTTTTGTATTCTGGTACTATGGAATACAGCAGGGTGGCCAATAAATTTAAATAGTTGAAGGGGAGTGATTTCACAAAATGATAATTTTGTGCTTACTCACACCAGCCAGTAAAAGCAGAGAGGAAATGAGATATGTGGTCAAATTAACATAAGGGGCAGGCAATTAGAGAGACAGTGGTGTTTAAGAACACAACAGTGACCAGGTGGGAGGGAGGGAAAAAAATCTGTCTGACTCACAAGAGACAGAGCTGTGGTCTCTTTTCAAGTTTTAATATGCAGTTAAAAGCAGAATACAAGTAAAACAGTGTAAAGAAAACAAACTACAGTATACAAAACAGAAAAAGTCAATAAAGTAATACAAAATATAACAAATAAAAAGCAAACTAACCTTTCCCTCACAGCAAACTGTAGCAGAGTCTGGGTGAGCCGTTCTTAGTTATTTTCCTAGGATTTGCATTTAGCTTTCACGGTCTGAAATTCTTCTCTTATTTTTAAATCACATCTGGCTTTGGTAATTGCAGTGATGAGTAATCTGTACTTAATATATGGTGCCAGTAGCAATGATAAAGGAATATGGTTGTTATACAAAATATTCCTTGAATATAGAATAAACTCTCCTTGCATGTAATTTTGCTTCCTGATCCACATGTTAACATATAGAGAAGGCAGGATACATGAACAAGTAATAATGGTTATTAAATATCTTGATGAACAGTGGTCCTACAACTGAATGCTAGAGTCAGAATTATGTTGTGAAATAAATAAGGCCATGCAGTGTTTTGTACTGCAAACAAATTTGTAGCAAATCAGAAATGACCAGCAAAACTGACTTTGTACAGGAATGCCTACAGACTAAACAGCTTCCTGGAAATGTAAGTGACTCAAATTACAATAAAAAACTCTTAGTTTAAAAAAATACCTCAAAAAGAAACCTTACAGCAGTAAGACGTTTATTTTCCTAAGGGCTGGCCCCCCTGCACCTCAAATCTCCCCATTACTTATCCATACTGACACTCAGTTGCACATTGATGAAGAAAGTCCCCATTAAACTTTATTGCACAGTGATCCCATTGTTCCTAACTAAATGCATCAGTCACACACACAAACACACACACACACACACACACACACACACACACACACACACACACACACACACACACACACACACACAAACACACGCACACTCACACATGCATATGTGCACAAACTCCAAATAAAATAACCTCACATAATTGCACAGTGAGTTTGCACAAACAGCTGTCCTACTAGCTGTAAAAAGTATACTATGATCCCACTTTACTTAACAAAATAATATTCTAAAAACACAAAATCCAATCACCAATCTAAATCTCAGAAAACCACATGCTGCAAAATAGAAAACAAAACACGCAATTCAGCCAGAAGTATCACTTGGTACCTTAGAATATGTTATTAACAAGACAAATGATCAATCTATATAAAAAAGATATTTTAAAATGCAACATAACCACAACAAAAGAGTGTGGGAAAAAAACAGCTATGCGAGTAGGTAATTATGTGGATGTTCATCATGAAAAAGAAGACTCAGTCATATATGGTACCCACATGATCGTACTGGATCAGAGATAGCTGTGGCAGCACAGATACAGGGAAAGTGTGCCAAATAATCTTAGATGCCTACCGGCATGACTGCATGGAAGGTTAGGCAGGCCAAATAAGCCTTCTTGATTTCTATGATTCAGCATCACTCAAGACTCTAGGCAGTGGCATTTCAGGAATCATAGTATAATTTAGACTTAGCAAATGCATTCAATGCGCTGTGTCATGTAGAAACTGCTAACAGATTAAAAGTGAGCAGAGATAGTTCTTACAATACAAAACAGATAGATAATTTGTAATGGGGAGCATACCTTACTGGTATTAGGTAAACAATTACACTGGGCCTTAGTGAATAAAGGTATTGCATAGCCTTGAGCCATTCTATGGAACAGGCTCCCCATTCATGTGGAGCACAGTTTCTCCCTGTCTCTATTAATCACAACTTGGACCAATAGATGGTAATCGGGAATTCACCCCTGGTCTGGTGCCTATATCTCTGCTGAATAGAGGAAGTGAGTAAATCACCCCACATATAAATCTGTGTGCCGCATTTCGGTTGCATTGCTATGTTTACAAGGGCCCTAGTGGTTGTTGGCCAATTGTACACCTATGAACCTTTGAACCTCTGCGTCCAGTTGTTATCAACTTTATATTTTCATCTGACCTGGCATCATCCAAATACTGGATTTCAAAGTACATTGATGATTGTAAACTGAGGGAGTGAGCTATCCTAAAAACTGTAGACCAATAACTTGCCTTCCAATGATGTACAAACTACATACTGGAATCGATGCTGACAAAGTTTATAGTCATTGAGAAGAAAACTCAATCATGGCAATAGAACAAAAAAGTAAAATAAAGTTATATGGAACAAAGGATTATTTGTTGTTGAAGTCATAATGAAGAATTGTAAAAAGGGTAAGAACTTAAGTATAGCATGGATAAATTACAAAAGAGCATTTAATTGTATCCTACATTCATGGGTAAATGAGTGCTTACAAATGTATAAGATACACCCTACATTAATCAACTACATAACAGCAACCATGAAAGAGTGGCAAACCACTTTGCAGCTAAGCCACAATAAATAACAAATTATTATCCCTGGGATAAAATGTCAAAGGGGAATACGTCAGGGTGATTTTGTCAATGATGCTGTTTTGTCTTGCCTTTAACTCATTAAGCTGTATACTTAACAGATTAGGTCATGGCTATAATTTGGCTCCCAGAAAACAACAAAGTGTAAAGGCTTTGCATCTTCTTTTTCTGTGTGATTTAAAACTGTATAATTCATCAGATGGGGAATTGAAAGGACAACTGCAAGTGGTCAAAACTTTCTCAGATGGTATAAGAAACTAATTTGATCTTGATAAATGTGCAAAGCAACATTTAAAGCAGGAAAGCTTCAGCACCAAGAAAATATCAGTCTGTGTCAGGAATGTGATATAAAGGAACTTTAGCAGGAGGGAGGAGCAAATTGGTAAAGAACTGGCAATAAAACATGAACAAATGTGAACAAAACTCAGTAAGGAATATTTTAGAAGACTAAAATAATACTGAAAACAGCCCTGACATCTAAGAACAAAGTCCAGGCTATAAACCAATTTGCTCTTCCTGTTCTAGCTTACAGTTTTGGGGTGATTGACTGGCCCCAAAAGGTATTAGGTCAGTTGGACAGGTAAACAAGAAAAATGCTCACACTTTTCAAGTGATATATAAAATCAATATATACCAAGATTATATTGGACAGTGCAGTGGTGCAGTAGTAGTGTTGTCACCTCACAGCAAGAGGTTCTCCAGTTCGATTCTCGGCTGGGGTGCCTTCTGTGTGGAGTCTGCATGTCCTCCCTGAGTTTGTGTGGGTTTACTCCGGGTGCTCCAGTTTCCTCCCACATTACAAAGACATGCATCTGGAGCATTTATCCCTGAGCCTCGGCTGAAAATTGGCTCATTCCAAGTCAGACATTTCCGGTTAACAAATGTAAAATAAATAAATAAATATTTCATATTCTGAAGGAAATATGGGCATCCTCAAAATTGATCACATGTACAGATCTGCAGTTGTAGGACTGCATACATATCTGTTGACCTCACAAGATCCAAACATGATGAAAGTTTGAAAACATGAAGAGAGCAGGTGTAAAATGACTTACCTGCTTAGTATAACAGAAGAATATGGGTGTCAAGCAGTAATGGAAATCAAAACAGAAGTAGATAAAAATCAGGCAACAAATGAATGCACCAAAAAAACAAAAGAAGTAATGTAAGGAGAAGGATCTGATGAGAAGGCAAGAAATGTGGAAAAGGCATAAGTATAGTTGCAAAGACAGAAAACTCCTGGAATGACCTTGTGTCAATCAGGATCTGATGCAGGAATGGTTAAGGAGAGGTGAATTTAAACCAAAAGATGAAAGGTGAATATTTTCAGGCCAGAATAGTAGACTACATACACATTGGTTTACAAAGTCCATTGAACATGTAAATGAATGAAGAAAAATGTGTTCTGAATACCACTGATGAATATTTAATGACAAACTCAAGATTCACACAAAAAAGCTTTTGCTGCAAGAACTTCCTCAAGTGTCACTTCCTGTTGCATATATCAGATCCTTAAATATCTGTACTAAACATAGTTAATAATCACATACATTTAAAACTATTTTAAAGTTAATTGTACATATATACCCTTATTTATGAATAAAAAAACAGAGCTAAAAAGACAATAAAATATATGTAAAAAATTGTCTGATAAACTTTTTATAAAATGATGTCACTTCCTGTTGCTTACTTCAGATTAATAAATATACAACTAACTAATCACATTTAATTATATATATTTATTTATTTAACATTTGTTAACCAGGAGAGTCCAACTTGGAACAAAGCCAATTTTCAGCTAGATGCCCAGGGAGAAACACTCCAGACACATGACTTTGTAACATGGGAGGAAACCCACACGAACACAGGGAGGACATGCAGACTCCACACAGAAGGCCCCCAGCTGAGAATCAAACCAGTGAATCTCTTGGTGTGAGATGACGCTACCACTGCACCACTGTTCCATCGTAGACATTTATATGCATAATGGCCAATAATAATATAATAATAATATAGGACATAATCCTAGAAATGTATATACATAAATAATGCTACTAAAATAAAGAAAATACATTAATTTAAAAAGGTTTTATCTAATAGGCTTTACTTTAATTACATACTTTAAAGAGACAGATGTGTTTAAGCCTGGATGGCTGTCTGCTTTTAATACTTGTATCCATTTGTATTCAGCTCTTTCAGTTTACCAATGTCCCCTCCTCTATAATGATTAATAGTAAGAACTTTCATAACCTTAAACCTAAAGTTATGACCTTCACCTTCCTTCTGAATATGCTCAGTGATGATATTGGATATTCCAATATTTGATGCAAATTCTGTCTGGGCCATAGACCCTTTAGATTTTTCCACCATTGCTATGAGATGTACCCCTGCTAATCTGGAAGGCACACAGCAAAAGCAGAGAACTAGGAGGAAATGTAGGAAGAAACGGGAGCAGGAGTTATTCAGGACCGCTAACAAAGAATCAAGCAAAGCCGATCTTCAAAACAAACTAATTATCAACATCTCTCTCGATATTTTGAGTTCAGTTGAGATGTCAGTTTTGAAAAAGGGGTTAACTTTCATATCTGCATGCAATGGCAATATTGCTGTTGCTGTAAATGTATTGAGAGTTTTTACACAAACTTTGAATTTAAAGGTTTTGTTTAATGACAACACTTTTTCTTTCGGCTTTTTCCAGTTAGGGGTCGCCACAGCAGATCACCTGTCTGCTCATGATTGGCAGTGAAGTTTTACAGTGTTGAGTTACCATCCCGGTGCCCAACCTTCCACAGAAGGCACACACACACACACATGCACTCACACCTAGGGCCAATTTAATGTGTCCAATCCACCTACAACATGTCTTTGAGATGAAACCGGAGCACCCGGAGCAAACCTACGTGACCACAGAGAGGACATGCAGACTCCACACAGAAGGCACCCCAGCCGAGGACTGAACCGGAGAACCTATTGCTGGGAGGTGAAAATGCTAACAGCTTCACCACTGCGGCCTCCTCACAAATGTTTATGTTTCTAAGTGCAGTTAATGATACCATGCACTGCAAAAAGTTGTGCAGCTTCCATGAGAAAGTCCAAACAATCAGGTTATACAATACAGCTTAGTAATGCTTTCAGGCAAACAGCTCCTTCATCATGAGCCAATGAGCCAAATTATTAGCTCTGCATAGAAGGATCATGCAGTCTGTTAGAACAATATCACCAGGGTGAAAAGTGTGCTTATGCAAACCATCAACCAACCGATTTAGCACTCTTATTAAACAGATCATCTTCTTTCGGCTGTTCCCGTTAGGGGTCGCCACAGCAGATCACCTGTTTCCATTTCTTCCTGCCCTCTGCATCTTGCTTTGTCACACCAACCACCTGCATGTCCTCTCTCACCACATCCATAAACCTTATCTTAGGCCTTCCTCTTTTCCTGTTACCTGGTAGCTTCATCCTTAGCATCTTTTTCCCAATATACTCAGCATCCCTCCTCAGCACATGTCCAAACCAACGTAATTGTGCCTCTCTGGCTTTGTCTCCAAACCTTCCAACCTGGGCTGACCCTCTAATATACTTATTCCTAATCCTGTCCACCCTCGTCGCACCCAGTGCAAATCTTAACATCTTTAATTCTGCCACATCCAGCTCAAACTCCTGCCTTTTGTCAATGCCACTGTCTCCAACCCATATAACATAGCTGGTCTCACTACCCTCTTGTAGACCTTCCCTTTCACTCTTACAGGTACTCTTCTGTCACAAATCACTCCTGACACTCTTCTCCACCCACTCCATCCTGCCTGTACTCTCTTCTTCACCTCTCTTCCACACTCACCGTTACTCTGAACTATTGACCCCAAGTATTTAAACTCATCCACCTTCGCCACCTCTACTCCTTGCATCCTCACCATTCCTCTATCCTCCCTCTCATTCGCACACATATATTCTGTCTTAGTCCTGCTGACCTTCATTCCTTTTCTCTCTGGAGCATATCTCCATCTCTCCAGGGTCTCCTCCACCTGTTCCTTACTCTCACTACAGATCACAATGTCATCTGCAAACATCATAGTCCACGGGGACTCCTGTCTGATCTCGTCTGTCAACCTGTCCATCACCATTGCAAATAAGAAAGGGCTCAGAGCTGATCCTTGATGTAACCCCACCTCCACCTTAAACGCATCCGTCACTCCCACCACAGACCTCACCGCTGTCATACTACCCTCGTACATATCCTGTACCACTCTTACATACTTTTCTGACACTCCTGACTTCCTCATACAATACCACAACTCCTCTCTAGGCACCCTGTCATATGCTTTCTCTAAGTCTACAAAACACAATGCAACTCCTTCCGACATTCTCTGTACTTCTCCATCAACACTCTCAGAGCAAAGATCACATCTGTAATGCTCTTTCCTGGCATGAAACCATACTCCTGATCACTAATCATCATGTCCCTTCTTAACCTTGCTTCCACTACTCTTTCCCATAACTTCATACTGTGACTGATCAATTTTATCCCTATGTAATTACTACAGCTCTGCACATCACCCTTAATCTTAAAAATTGGTACCAAAACACTTTTTCTCCATTCCTCAGGCATCCTCTCACTTTCCAAGATTTCATTAAACAATCTGGTTAAAAACTCCACTGCCATTTCACCTAAACACCTCCATGCTTCCACAGGTATGTCATCTGGGCCAACAGATGTCGCCATAAATCTCCCTACAGGTAAGATCTGTCTGAAAGGCCTAGCATTTGGTAATAGCATGTAAATTCTTCTGCTTCATCACCGCACTCATTAATATGGTATCACAACGCCATCTTGTTGCTATGTTCATTGCTAAAGATTTATATTTGGTTTTCAAATTTAACAGGTTAAATGTCAGTCCTCCTGCTCTTTTGAAGCAACAGCTGTCCTTCTGGAACTTAAAACTACCTCACAACACCTAAAACTACCTGCTAGTATGCGATAACATGTGGTTATCTGAAGTACTCAGCAGTAAACTGACTTAAGAATTGGTGATACTAGACAGCAAGGATGGCTATACTGCAACTCACTTTTACTACAATAATGCATTTCATCATGGACAACCAATTTTACTGCACTGCTAGGCTGTAGCCCTTCCAACATTAATGAAGCTAATAAATTAAGGACATTTTGTACTTTTGTGCCCGTAAATAACTTGACTATACAGGTATTTGAGTCAACCTGTGAAAATGAACTGTATGATGTCTTTCTAAGAGGTGAGTTGCCCTATTCATTTTAAAATCTTAACTAGAAGAGAAATATAGACACTTAAGATGTTAAAAATAATCCCTATATAATAATAAAACCAGCCAATAATGGAGATGCAGTAGATTACACACAGTATATATCATCTATCGAAATGTTTTTAATGGATAGTGCAACTTATGAATTAATTGAGCAGTAGTGTATTGAACATATAAAAGCTATACTTAGCACAAGTATTTGTTCTATGCATTTAAATAGCAGTTTGAATCTAGATTTGTTGAATTATTTTTATGTTTCTATGCCAGTTACACCAACGTTCTATGGCTTGGTGAAGGCACATAAAACATTATATAATCCTCAATGAGACCTACAGTTTCAGGAAGAGGATGGGCAATGGAACTGATATCTATATATTTAGAAAATGAATTAAATGGCACTTTAATTTATTCAAAAAGTGTCATAGCAGTTGTGATGATGTGAGGTAGTGACATTTGTGCCAGGGGGACTAGGGTAGTACATATATAACATGTCAGCATAGCTAGCTGGAGTTTTGTAAATAATTATATGTCATTTGAATATCAAATTGATTTGTACAGATGATTGTGTTAAAGTGTATTTGTAATGTTGCTTGTGTTAAAAATGTATCAACTGTGGGTCCTGCTGGACAGAAAAGAAATAAACATGTATGTCATACTGTATTGTTGTAACTGACGAAATGTATATGTTTTAACAGAGGATACTGGAAGGGAAGGGGTTAAGTTCAGCCCAGCTAACCTTACAAAAAATAACCTGAAATTAAATCACTTCATTTAGGCCATAAAGATTTTATGTCACAGGTTTGAATGCAGCCAGATATACAATGTATGTGAAAAGCCTGGGCTGGGATCCTGCTCTATTGCCCTTAGTGTTGAATTGTTACCTTGGGGTGCCAGAGAATGGCTTGTTAGTTTCTGCAGGAAGGGTGGAAGTGCTGGAACTGTTTTACAGTTTGCAGATGCTGTAATAAGCCTTAGTTAAAGTTCTATGCATGTATTGTGAAACATCAGTGGCAGACCCTGGCTCAGTTTCTAGTGAGACTGTAGCGTGGGAACCACGGGTCTATGTCATATATTTGAACGTCCAAAATGTCGAATACCATATGTTCAAGACCATATGGTCGACATTTGGAAGTTCGGATATAGAATAAAAAAAAAAAGAAAGAAAAACACACCTTAACAGTGCAAGAAGGGGGGCAAGCCCCCCTGCACCCCCCACACCCCCCTACTTAAATATACCAACTCCAGGACCACACTTCAGTGCAGAAAAGGGAAATTCTCTGATTTTGCACCATACGGCACTGTTAAAAGTCAGTCTTCAAACACTTGAAATGTCGATCATATGGTCTCGACTGTATGACATTCGACATTTCCAGCATTCGAAGATTTGACATAGACCCGGAACCACAGAGTCAGATGACCAGATGTGATGTCATTCTGTAGCCAGCACAGAAATTGTATTTGAATACTAGTGAGAGACGTGAAGAGTGCATTCTGTTTTTGGACTAGACAAGACATTCATCCACTTTCACCTTGCCTTGCTTTAGTAAGTAACTAGGGAACAATAATTCTTCAGTCAGTCAAAACATTATAGTGAGATTAGCTAAATGTTGTTTTTTTTTTTCTGTATCTGTCTGAGTCTTTCCATCTGTGTGTTTTTTTATATTTCCTGTGATTGAAACTATGGTTTTATTGTATATAGATATTCAGTATTTTTATGTTTTTTGTATTATTTAGTATTAAATATATTTAACCTTTCATTCTGGCTGGTCTTTTAAAAATATTTAACCTTTAAAAGTACTTACCTTTATTTAGTGGCACTGCAGCTCCACATTCCTGAAAGTCTTGCTGCTTATAGAGTCTTTATTCACAGTGATTCTCAGTGCCTGGGGAGTAGAGTTGGATATAGAATATTTAAGTGTTTAACTATGAATAGTGATTTCTTTGCACAGAAGATTAGTACTATCATTTATGGCTCTTCATCCAGAAAAAAAGGAGCTCATTGTCCCACTGTACTCATCCCTCATTAAACCCATTATAGAATACAACACCCCGTTTGGTATGTACCTCTCAAGACATCTGCAACAACTGGAAAGGCTGCAGAAATATCTCATTAAAAGAATCACAGGCCTAAAGCAGATGCCCTACGCTGACCGCCTTAAAAAACTCCAGCTATACTCTGACGCATATCGTCTACTCGGAGGCAATCTTTGCTTAACATACAAGGCCATGTCAAACCCAGAGCTGTTGGACATGCTACACTTAAAGAAATCCCAATCCCTCAGAGCCACACACTCCAGGGATCTAAACCTTGTCATTACAATAAACAAAACATGCTGGACGGATAGGTTCCTGATGCAGAGACTCCCCAGACTCTGGAACAGACTACCCATACATGTCAAGCAGAGCGCCTCTTTGGCCCTCTTCAAAAGGAACCTTGATTTAATGGGAGAAAGGAAATTCACCCCGGGGATTATGTCAGTCGCCCTGCTAGACAGGAGTCCAGAGAAGTAAATAGTGTGGGAAAAAATAGCCAGGGAATTATTATTGTATAGGTCCTAGGGCCAATAGCCTAGTACCAACATATGAACCTATCTGTGAGCTATTATTTCTAATTATAGAAAATAATGTATTCACCTTTAGCCATACATTTTATTTACAATTGAAAGGAATGGCGATGGGTATTCCTGTGACCAATACATATGCAAACATAGTCTTAGGACTATGGGAACAGGAATACATATTTAACAATGTGATCAACACCTTCCATAATAATGTCATTGTGATGATGTGAGGTATTGCCAGCTATGCCAAGAGAAGTAGGGCAGTAGATGTGTAACATATGCCAATATAACTAGCTGGAATTTTGTAAAAAATTATGTTATTTGAATATCAAACTGATTTGTACAGATGCTTGTGTTGAAAATGTATTTGTAAAGTTGCTTGTGTTAAAAATGTATCAACAGTTTGTCCTGCTGGACAGAGGAAGAAATATACACATAATATTGTAACTGTTGAAATGTATATATTGTAACAAAGGATACTGAAAGAAAATGGGTTAATCTCAGTACAGCTAGCTTTGAAAATAGTTTGAAATTAAATTACTTGGCTTAGGCCATAAATATTGTATCTTACAGTTCCAGTGCAGCCAGAAACAAAGAAGTCTGTACTAAGAACTTTCTGTATTGTCTTTGGGGTGTACTAATTGCTACTCTGGAAGGGTGGAGGTTTGAATTTGTTTTATGGCTTTCAGAAGCTGCAACAGATCTTAGCAAGCTCTATGTGTGTGTATTATAGGCAAATATGTGCTAAATCCTAGCAGCTTCTAGCCAAGGGGTACCATGGGAACCAGAAGTCGGATGACCAGATGTATATGATGTCATTCTGCAATGCATCACTAAAATGATGTTTAATACTAGATGAGAGAGAAGTCTCATAGTACTCTGTTTTTGGAACCTGACAAAGAAGGACCTCTCACCAATTCATATTGTCTTACTCTAGTAAGTGACAATGGAATACTACTTCTTTATATCAGTCAGGAAAATATAGTGAGATTAGTTAAGTACATTTTTCTGTATCTGTGTGAATCTATTCATCTGTGTTATTTTAATTTTTCCTGTGATTAAAACTCTGATGTTTATTGTAAATATATTTTTAGCATTTTCGTGTTCTTTTATTATTTATTATTAAATATATTTAAACTTTTCTTTGTGGCTGATTCTTTAGAGATATTTCAAACTTTGAGAGTACTTATATCTGTTTTGTGACTCTGTGGCCACTCCTGAAAATCTTACTGTATTGGTCAAACACTGTAATTTGTATTAATATTAATTTCACTCAGTATAATTGAGTATCCTTGTAAGAGCCTTAAAGTAGCTGGCTTTGGAGTGTCTGGTGGCAGTAACTACCTTACAGCCTTGGGAGAAGGGGCATTGTTAGTAAATCTGTGCCAGCCTTTCCCAGGTGTGTGAGTGTGTGTATGTGAAAATCAAATCTCATAGAATGTGTGTGTGTCTGCTTGGAGCAGGAACGTGAAGCACTGGTTTCACAGAGAGGGTTATGGAAGATTTGGCTTGGACACTTGGCTGAGGACTCAACTCTACAGCTGTGCCAGTGTTTCAGTCTCATTAGAGCCCTGGAGAGAGAGGGGGAAATCCAGACCTTGGACTGAGTGTGTTCCCTCTGTGCTCATAAGGGAAATTGTGCTTGAAGCAGAGATCTGCATCTGGAAATAATGTGTGTATCTATTTTTATTCCAAGTGAATGTCCCTCTCCAGTGTCAGTGGTGAGGATTCAGGCTCCATGATTACCAGCCCAGAGAGGGGACATCACATACTGGTGAGCAGTGGTGTGGGTATTAATTGAACTGTAGCCTGTAGGCAATTTCCACTGAAGGTGAGTGTACTCTCTAGCAGCCACATGGCAAACATACATAGTTCATTTTCACAACAGTTTTTATTTATTTTTTGTTAGTTTAGTTTAGTCAGGGAAAGCAGGTATAGATGTCAGCAGAGGATTACGGCAAGCTGACAAAGAACCAGATGGCCAAGGTGTGCGAATCCAAACAACTGCATGCCAACCTGACTAAAGAGGAAATGATTTCAGCATTAGTCACAGCTCATACCAGCAACCATGAGGATAACCAGACTGGTGATGGGAATTTTCAGCCCTCAGAAACAGGACAGTTCACCTGTTCCTCAAAGAACTTAAAAATTCATCTGGAGTTAAAGAGACTTGAACTGTAGACCAAACATTTGGAATTAGCATAAGCAGAGAGACTGCAGTGTTTGGAGGCAGAAGAAAAGGAAAAACAAATGGAATTAGAATCAGCAGACAGACTGTGGTGTTTGAAGGCTGAAGAAAATAAGAAGCAGCATCAGCATAAGAGGGAGATGCTGACTCTTTGCCAGGGTCATGGAGGTAATGGGGATGGGAATATCCAAACCCCAGAAGCAATACATTTCTTCCACAATTTACAGAGGGTGATAATTTTGATAGTTTTATTCATATATTTGAAAGAGTCCATAAACAGTATAATGCTGACCAAGGGCTCTGGGTACAGCTCCTGACCCCCCCCCCCATACTCCATGGTAAAGCTGTAACTGCTGTTTCTAAATTATCTGATATTGATTGTTTAAATTATGATAAAGTCAAACATTGTTTACTAGAATGTTTTAAGTTAACACTTGAAGATTACAAAAGAAAGTTCTATGAGCATAGACACAAGGCAGATGAAAGGGTGTGTGATATATTGCTGAGTTAAGCACTTATTTTCATAGGTGAGTGAGTGGGTGCCAGGTCAGCACTTTTGAAGGAATGGCAGACCTTTTGGAGAGGGAACAAGCCCTTAGCACTTTACCTGAGAACATGAGAATCTGGTTGGCAAACCAACAAAGTCATTCTGCGGATGAGCTGGGGAAAATGGGGATCTCTACTTAGCAAGCAGGGCATCACTGTACAGGAAGGGGATGTCCAGCGCTGCACATGAATATGAGGGAACCCATGGTGAGCAGCCTAAACCACCCCAACAGAGTCCACCAATAACAGGGGAAGCCACTAGTTCAGGTACACAGCCAGGATCAAGGGTTAAATGTTTTAAATGTAACCCGTGGGGCCATGTATCATATAGATGTCCATAGAAGCAAAGTGGTGAACAAAAGGTGGGGGAGCCAGCAAGAGTGAATAATAGTAAACCAGTGATAAGTTGTCTGGAGACAACATGGGTACCAAACTATCACCAGAGTTTATATCCGATCTTAGCGGATGGAAAACAGGCCACTGCTAAGAGAGACATGGCCTTTGACATAACCATTGTGAAGCCTGCAGTGGTTAAAGAGGAGTATTACTTGCTTGGGCATTCCACTACAGTCAGATTTAGGAGACACTTCATTCCAAATTGCATTGGCCAGAGTTTACCTTGACTATGAGGGTAGAAAAGGAAGAAAACAAGTAGATGTGTTTGAGGATATCCCTGCAGATGTCCTAATGATTTTGATAATGCAGTACCTTGTGTGCCTGTAGTTACATGCAGTCAGACTTGGAGACAAGCATGTGGGTGCGGTAGCCTAGGGGAGATCAAGACAGATCCCACACATGAACCCAAGGCTGTTGAGATGGCTATTTCAGGGAGGGGAGCTACCCTGTAGCAGTGAGCCTGAAGGTGAGCCACAGCGGCTAGTAGGTACTCAAATACCCTTGGACAGAGTGACTGCAAGGGCAGAAGTGAGTGGTAGTATCCAGGCCTTACAGTAAGACACCACTGTCAGAGGATACCAGACTACCTATGAAAGTGGAGATGGGAAGGGCTACAAAGATAGACTTGAGACAGGCTTACTTCTCGGACCCCATACTAAGAGACTTTAGTTAAGTAGCTGGGGAGGTGCCTGATTTTCAAAGAAAAGAAGAGGCTGTATAGTGGAACAAAGGGTTATTGTATAGAGAGTGGACCCCTGAGGGATGGCTCAAGGGTGAGGTAATGCAGCAGTTGGTAGTGTCTGCAGCCTACTGCCCATAGCAGGTCATACAGGCATAAAGCATACCAAGATATATTATGCAGAACTTTTATTGGCATGGGATAGCAAGGGGTGTAACAGGGTACTGCAGGACCTGTGAGCAGTGCCAAAAGGTAGGCAAGGCTCCTTTGATGCCTTTGCCTGTGAAGAAGACATTTTCAGAGGGTAGCAATGGATATTGTGGGGCATCTGAGTACCTCAATCTCCACAGGGAAGAAGAATATCCTGGTGGTAGTAGATTATGCTACTAGATACCCTGAGGCTGTGATGCTGTCCTCCATCAAGGCAGAGAAGGTGGCAAATGCTTTGTTAGAGATTTTCAGCAGGGTAGGTTTCCCAAGAGAAATAATGACTGACAGAGGTGCCAATTTCATGTCAGACCTGCTGGCTTGTCTGTCAAAGCACTGTGCACTGAAGCACCTAAAGACAACCCCCTACCAACACCAGACTAATGGTCTTGTGGAGAGGATAAACTCTACACTAAAGATGATGCTGTGGGTATTTGCAGACCAGTTTAAAAGAGAGTGGAAAAATATTTGCCCCATCTGTCATTCGCATACAGAGAAGTAACCTAGGAATCCACAAGGTTTTCATCCTTTGAGTTGCTGTATGGTCATAGGGTGAGGGGGCCTTTAGATTTGATTTGTGATGACTAGGAGGGTGAGTGTGAATCCCACAAGGAGTCTGCTGTGGCATATGTTCTGAACCTCAGGACAAGGCTTAAGGAGCTTATGGGCTTGGCCCAGGAAAACCTGGCAGGACCCCAGGAGCAGAAAAAGGTCTGACATGACAGGAATGCTCGAGCTCAAGAGTATGCTGTGGGACAGCAGTTTTGGTTCTCATTCGTGTCAGACACAATAAGCTGCAGGAAGCTTGTAAGGGACCCTTCCAAGTGGTAATGAAGGTCAGTGATGTTAACTACATGGTAGAAATGCTAGGCAGGAGGCAAGGGCACAAACTGTACCATGCTGACATGATGAAACCTTACCATGATAGGGAGGCCCTTGTACTAAGTATTTTAGTAGCAGGCAGGAGGAGTCTGAGGGGGGTTTATGGATACATCAAGCCAGCCAGAAAAATGCCAAGTTACTAAGGTGGATACTAGGGTTGTAGGCATATGACATGACAGTGCAGCACTGTAGTGGGGTCAGCAATGCCAATGCAGATGGGTTCTCATGACAGGGTTTAGGTTAATGTATTCCCAGACAGGCCCATTCCTCTTAAGCAATGTTTCTCCAGGGTCACTTGAGAAACTAGCTTGAGTCTTCAAAGGGTGGAGAGATGTGACAATGTGAGGTATTGCCAGCTATTCCAGGAGATGTAGGACAGGGGATGTGTAACATATGCCAACATAGCTGGCTGGAAGTTTGTAAAGAATGATATGTTATTTAAATATCAAACTGATTTGTACAAATGCTTTTGTTGAAAATGTATTTGTAACCTTGCTTATATTTAAAATGTATCAACGGTGTGTCCTGCTGGACAGAGGAAAAAATATACATGTAATATTGTAACTGTTGAAATGTATATATTGTAACTAAGGATACTGGAAAAGAAGAGATTAATCTCAGTCCAGCAAACTTTGAAAATAGTTTGAAATTAAATTACCTGGATTAGGCCATAAAGATTGTATCTTACAGTTCTCAATGCAGCCAGAGACAAAAATCTGTACTAGGAAGCTTTCTCTATTATCTTTATGGTAAACTAATTGTTACTCGGGAAGGGTGGAGGTTTGAAATTGTTTTTATGGCTTTCAGAAGCTGCAACAGATCGTAGCAAACTCTATGTGTGTGTGTGTATTATTGGCACATATGTGCTAAATCCTGGCAGCTTCTAGCCAAGGGGTAGCATGTGAACAAGAAGTCAGATGGCCAGATGTATGTGATGCCATTCTGTAATCCTTCACTAAAATGATGTTTAATACTAGATGAGAGAGAAGTCTCATGGCACTCTGTTTTTGGAACCTGACAAAGAAGGACCCCTCACCTACTTCATCTTGCCTTGCTCTAGCAAGTGACAAGGGAATAGTAATTAGTCAGTAAAATATAGTGAGATTAGTTAAGTACTGTTTTTTCTGTATCTGTGTGAATCTATTCATCTGTGTTATTTTAGTATTTCCTGTGACTTAAACTCTTGTGTTTATTGTAAATAGATATTTAGTATTTTCATGTTCTTTTATTATTTATTATTAAATATATTTAAACTTTTCATTGGGTTGGTCCTGTAGAGAATATTTAAACTTTGAGAGTACTTATATTTATTTGGTGACTCTGTGGCCACTCCTTAAAGCCTTAATGCATTGGTCAAACACTATCATTTATATTATTAATTTCACTCAGTATAATTGAGTTCTCTTGTAAGAGTCTTAGAGTAGCTGGCTTTGGAGTGTCTGTTGGCAGTAACTACCTTATAGTCTGGGCAGAAGGGGCCATAACTAATAAATCTGTGCCAGCCTTTCCCAGGTGTGTGTGTGTGTGTGTGTGTGTGTGTGTGTGTGTGTGTATTATTAAAGTTGCAGAACATCGAACCACACATAGGTGCAGAGACACAAAGCACTGGTTTCGCAGAGAGAGTGCTGGAAGACTTGGCTTGGATACTTGGCTGAGGACTCAACTCTACATCTGTGTCAGGGGGGAGTCTCACTGGGGTCCTAAAGAGAGAGAGAGAGAAAAATCAAGACCCCAGACTGAGTGTGTTCCCTGTGTGCTCTTAAGGCAAATTGTGCTTGATGCAGAGAGATGCATCTGGAAATACTGTGTTTGTCTATTTTTATTCCAAGTGAATGTCCCTCTCCAGTGTCAGTGATCAGGATTCAGCCTCCTTGATTACTGGTCCAGAGAGGAAACATCATAGTTGTATTCTATAACAGATTTTTTGATGATATCTTTGTTATACGGAAAGGGGATACAACATGTATATATTCCTTTGTAAGCTATCTTCCAAATATGATGGTTCATTTGAAGTTTAAAATGAAGAAGTCAAAGGAATCTATTCACTTCTTAGATGTTATTTTAAATAGGAATGCCTATGTCTTTTTGACACTAAAGTTTAGATGAAGGATCTGTGTAAGAATCCATACTTGCATAGGACTACTATGCATGCATCATTTGTTTTTAAAAGTATTCCTAAAGGACAAATGACTTGATTGGCTAGGCTAAATACACAACAAAAAACTTTTGAAATACAAATGAAAGAGTAACACAAAGCTTTTAGACTAGAGGCTACAGTGAAAGAGGCTACAGTGAAAGAGAAGTGAAAGACTGTAAGATATTTGTTACTGAAAACAGAACAGCTATTGGATGTTCATATGGTGAACTGTGTAGTATAAAACAGAAGTCTTTCGGAAAAGACATATGAATGACTATTACTAATAACTGACATACTAATGCATTAAACATATAATACCAAAATACTGGCATATCTTAAAGCAAGTTAAGAACTTAAGGCCATTCTACCAGTTATAAAAGAGTAAATAATCTTAAGTAAAAGATGTTTTATAAAGAGCAAAGAGAGATCCATCAAATAAAGCAATATGGTATATATCCTTGTGGAAGTTGCACGTACTGCAGTTTGATTAGTGGGATGTTAATTTTGTACATCCTAATTCGGATAAATTTAACTGTTATGCATACTGCAACACAACTATTGTGATATATTTAGCAAATTTTAATCTGTGCCAGAGTTATTATGTTGTTTAGACCAATTGTAGGTTAAAAGAAAGGATTTGTAACTATTTGTCAGACATAAAAAGAAAGGCTGAGACAAATGCCCTTTGCAAGCATATCCAGAAGGAAAGTGAAGGTCATAACTTTAGGTTTAAGGTTATAGAATTTGTTACTATTGATCATTATAGAGGAGGGGGCATTGTTAAAAAAACTGAAAGAGCTGCATAAAATGGATACAAGTATTAAGAGCAGACAGCCATCCAGGTTTAAGCACATCTGTCTCCTGAAAGTGTGGACTTAAGTCAAAGCCTATTAGATAAAACTTTTTAAACTGAATATATACTTAAGGATGTGATGTTTGCAACAGGAAGTGACACTTGAGGAAGCTCTTATAGCAAAAGCTTTTTTTGTGTGTGAAGCCTGTAATTAAAGATTTATCCGTAGTATCCGGAAAACATTTTTCTTTGTTCATTGACCTTTTTGGAGCTTGGTCTGGACTTTATCTGTTGAGCTCTCATAGACTTGCCCATTGAACACATGGGAGAAACACACAAATGTAGGTTCTGGAAAACAGAACTGGAAACAGTCACACATCTTGTTGCTGGCAGTGACACACTAAGGGTAGAGGGCCTGTATACTGAAAGGCATAATAATGTGGCAAGACTGTTACATTTGGAGATTGTGCAAACATTTCAATAGTGAAGTTGCGGAGAAGCATTGGAAACATGAGCCAAAAAAGCATTATAGAGAATGATAAAGTTTATATCACATGGAATCACCCATTACCAGCAGTTCAAAAAACAGATGTGAGAAAAACAGATATAGTAGTCCATGAAAAAAGACAAAAGTAGCATTGATTATTTAAATTGCTACACCTAGTGTCTACAGTGTCTTAACTACAGAGAGACACAAAATCATAACATACCAGGATTTGCAGGCACAAATGAGGGCAATGTGGATGAAGGATACCCACACAGTTCCAATAGTAGTAGGAGCAATGGGTGTCATAAAAAATAATTTACAGCCATGTTTAGATATGCTATATATGAATTATGAAAGGAGTCATTTCTGATGCAAATAACACTTTTAGCTAACATCAAAGGTTAAAACAATACCAATTTAATGAACATTAATCATACTTTTACTTAGGAATGGGGTCCATTTCCATCATGTTATAAGAAACCTAAAAGACTTGGAAAAACTAAACTGAGGGCATTTTCTTATATCACCTGAGGAACTATGGAAGGTTAACAGTTAGCTAAGTAAAATTAATATCTAGTCAACAAATCAACTTATTCTGATATTCAGTGTAAATAAATGTGAAGTAATTACCTTTTGGAAGTTTAAGGATAAACAACATACTTGAGCATATAGCTGAGGGTCTGACCCAGCTCTGTTAGAAATGCTACATCTAAAGAAATCCCAATCCCTCTGCACCACACACTCCAGAGACCTCAACCTCATTGCCACAATCAACAGAACATGCTGGAGTGACAGGTTCATAACCCAGAGACTGTCCATGCTATGGAATAGACTTCCCATACATGTCAAGCAGAGCACCTCACTGGCCCTCTTCAAGAGAAATCTTGACGAGTGTTGAATGGATTTTAAAAGGAGCTGAGAGCTTGGAAAGAAGTTTAGTGCTACTTATGTTGAATCTGCTTGCATTGTTAATAGCACAACAGGTACTATATTTGCTTTTGCTGCAGAAGGCTGTAGGTTTTACTCCCACAGTATATAGATGCATTGCTGATACTGTACTGTGTTGTACTTTTAAAGGAGGTAGATGCTGCAGTCCTGAGAATGTCCTCTTTGGCAGAAATATCAAGTAACAATGAACCTGTTATCAGTTTGCCATCCATTCCCTATTGCAATATTACTATCTTATCATTTTTAATGTAACATAGGCAATTTATTCCTCAAGGGCAACAGGCACTTTATTTGTAGATGAAACAATGAAATATCAAGTTATTTGCTAGCAGCAACCTCTTCATTAGTTACAGATCTGTTTAACATGAAATTATTTAGATGACTTTTATTTCTGCAGAGATTGTGCATATTTATTAATACTGGTGGATTGTTGAAGTTTGAGTAGACTTTTATGATGGAAATGTTCTGAATTGGGCAGTTTTGTTATTATTGGTGCATGCATTTTGTTTCATTGTTTACTGGAAAAATGTTCAAAACAATAAATTTAAAATGCCGTCTAACAACTGTACTGTATACAAGGAATATAATTTAATACAATCAGGAAGGTGTATCAAAGAACACATGTATGTTTCCTGTGCAAGGGGTCTATGATTTGAATACAACCCAAAGTTAATTTTTATCTTCCACTGGCCAGATGTATTTTCTTTGAATGTAGCTTTCAATGCTATTTCAATGAATGTGAGTTTCAAGGGCAGAGAAGTTTTAATGCTAAGTCTATTTTCATTGTAAGACTTCATTGCTTTGTTTAGCAGATGTTGATTAGTGTTTGTGCTGTAAAATGTAAAATAAAGATTTTAAATTAAATCCAAATCATCGTAGAAGTAAAGTAGTATGCACATTACTGTGTTCATGGTAAATGGGATGAAATAGCCAAGTAATGGGACATTGGAATAGCTGCAAGGGGAGGCCCCATTCAACCATGATTTTGTGGGGGGGGGCAATCTCAGACATTTCCGGCTGAACTATACCTCTCAACTGTCCAGATTTTTGCAGACTGAATAGATTTTTATTCTTATTTCTGGTTTGTTCCTGTATTGGTTTCCGCATATCTCATTTGGCAGATGTTTTACGCCGGATGCCCTTATAGGTTCATAGGTTCATAGGTTCATACTAGGCTATCTGCCCAAGGGCATTTATAAGCCTAGCCCATAGTTATGTGGCTTTCGCCACCCCTTTAGTTTGAATAAAAACTATGCCTATCATTTTTCTGTGCCTCTGTCAAGCAGTGACACTGAAGTAATCCCTGGGGTATATCTGCGATCTCCCATCCATTGGTCAAGATTCCTCTTGAACAAGGCCAGCGAGGTGCTCTGCCTCACATGTACCGGGATTTTGTTCCACAGCATAGGAGTCTCTGGGTGATGAATCTGTCCCTCCAGCACGTTTTATTTATAACCGTGTCAAGGTTTAAGTCTCCGCCCTTGTGGTTCTGAGGGATCTAGATTTTTGAGGTGAAGCATATTCATCAAATCTGGGTTTGACATGGCCTTATATGTCAGGCACAGGTCACCTCTGAGCAAGCGGTATGAGACTGAATAAAGCTGGAGTTCTTTCAGTCGGGCAGCATAAGACATATTTTTGAGACCCTTTATCCTTTTGGTGAGGAACTTTTGGGGCCTTTCAAGCTGCATCAGGTGTCTGGTCAGATACATTCCGAACGGGGCATTGTACTCAATCATAGGTCTAATGAGTGATGAGTACAGGGGGACGATGGCCTCCCTTGATCTAGATGTGAATCCCTTCATGATCAGGTGGGCGATATAGAAGGTTTTCCTAACTACTTTAGCAACATGAGTGTCAAACGAAAGACTACTGTCAACTTGGGTCCCCAGATCCCTGATGACTTTTTCTGTGCTCAGTGGATTGTCACCTATATGGTAGCTAGGGGTAACCTTGTTTTTCCCGAAGGGTATGACTATGCAGTTTGGCGTTTAACTTCAGGCCATGGCTCTGGCACCAGTTATCCGTTTCTGTGAGGCCCTTCTGGAGGATATCTGTGTCAGATGTGTTTTCGACTATGGCCAGTTTGCAGTCATCTGCAAACTTTGTCAGCCATAACCCTCCTGTGTTTGCTTGTACTTCAGAAAAGTAGATGCCGAACAAGAGTGGACCCAGGACTGAGCCCTGTGGGACACCACTTGTGACAGGCTTTGAGTCTGACATGGCTCCAGCAACTCTGACCCTGTGGGTTCTGTCGCTTAGCCAGTTTGCAACCCATCTTGTGATGTATGGGTTTACATTCAAGCTGATGAGTTTTTCGATGATACCTGAGTGGGGTATTGTGTCAAGGCCTTTGCCAGGTCGAGGTAGGCTGTATGGACTGCCTTTCCCTCATCAATGGCCTTGGTGACTGTCTCGAAAAAGTCAACCAAGTTTAAGAGGCAGGATCTGCCTTTGACAAAGCCAAACTGGGTTGAATCCAAAGTCTGCAAGTTCCCTATGTCTTTATTTATGAGTTCCATTATGATCCTCTCCATGGCTTTGCAGATAAGGCTTGTCAAGCTAATGGGGCGGTAATTTCCAGGGTCTGTGGAGGCACCGCCCTTATGAAGTGGGACCACAGTCGCCGTGCGCCACTCCTTGGGTACGTATCCTGAGGTGAGGCTAAGATTAAACAGCTGTCCTAACTACTAATCCTGTCTACCCTCGTCACACCCAGTGCAAATCTTAACATCTTTAACTCTGCCACATCCAGCTCTGACTCCTGCCTTCTTGTCAATGCCACTGTCTCCAACCCATATAACATAGCTGGTATCACTACCCATTTGTAGACCTTCCCTTTCACTCTTACTGGTACTTGTCCATCACAAATCACTCCTGAGACTCTTCTCCACCCACTCCATCCTGCCTGTAAAACCCTCCCCATTTATCTGGGCTTAGGACTGGCATGAAGAAATTGCACTGGTGATGGACAGGTTGACAGACGAGATCAGACAGGAGACCCTGTGGACTATGAAGTTTGCAAATGACATTGTGATATGTAGTGAGAGTAGGGAACAGGTTGAGGAGACCGTGGGGAGGTGGAGATATGCTCTAGAGAGGAGAGGAATGAAGGTCAGCCTGACTAAGACAGAATATATGTGTGTGAATGAAAGGGAGGATAGAGGAATGGTGAGGATGCAGAGAGTTGAGTTGGTGAAGATGGATGAGTTTAAATACTTGGGATTAATTGTTCAGAGTAATGGCGAGTATGGAAGAGAGCTGAAGAAGAGAGTACAGGCAGGATGGAGTGGGTGGAGAAGAGTCTCAGGAGTGATTTGTGATGGACAAGTACCAGTAAGAGTGAAAGGGAAGGTCTACAAATGGGTAGTGATACCAGCTATGTTATATGGGTTGGAGACAGTGGCATTGACAAGAAGGCAGGAGTCAGAGCTGGATGTGGCAGAGTTAAAGATGTTAAGATTTGCACTGGGTGTGACGAGGGTAGACAGGATTAGTAATAAGTATATTAGAGGGTCAGCCCAGGTTGGACAGTTTGGAGACAAAGCCAGAGAGGCGAGATTGTGTTGGTTTGGACATGTGCTGAGGAGGGATGCTGGGTATATTTGGAAAAGGATGCTAAGGATGAATCTGCCAGGTAAGAGGAAAAGAGGAAGGCCTAAGATAAGGTTTATGGATGTGGTTAGAGAGGACATGAAGGTGGTTGGTGTGACAGAGCAAGATGCAGAGGACAGGAAGAAATGGAAACAGGCTATCCGCTGTGGTGACCCCTAACTGGGAAAAGCTGAAAAAAGAAGAAAAAGATTTCTGGTTTGTTCCTCATAAAATTAGTTGTTTTCTGGCAAATCATTTAGGAATGAAGTCAACAAAATTAATGACAGACATTGAGTCTCAAACGTCATACCCTTCAGAAAAATCCATGCTAAAGCAAGACCTGCTATTCTGTCAACTGCCTTAAGTTTATACAAGAGCAATTTTTAGCACTGTTTGTATGTTCCCCCAATATTTTTGGCCTTGTTCAGATTTCCTGTGTTAAGAGGTTGAGAGGTACGTGCAATTGCTTTATAGAATTAGGTATATCCAAATCTCTCAACTGTCCCCAATTTTGGCTCAAAATGTTGCTCTCCCCCTAATAATCCCTCTACAAAATGGCAAATTTGGAAGGAAACACGGAGGATTTACAATTAATAAATAATTGTAATTGATCAGAGTTATAGATTACTTTTAATTTCAAAAATGCATGTAGATTCTCTTATTTTGTCAGCTGCTCAAATTAACAGTACTAATATTAAAAAAGTGTCTTTGACAGATTCCCAGCTATATTGTGTGGATAGTTTATATTTTGCATCACATTTTTGGTCCGTTTTTCATAAAATTGTGATGTTCTGGTAAATTGATGACAAATCATTAAAGACTTGAAGTTAGAAAATAATGACAACCACAAAGCATTCTATAGCTATGTCAAGAATCTCAATGGCAACACCCAGATCTGCTCTGAGTTACAGAACAATGGCATGAAAATTACAGAACCAACTGATATTGCCAACATCCTGGCAGATAGGTTCAGTGCTAATTTTACCCCCCTCTCACCCCCTAAAGAGCCCATATCTATATAGGAAGAATGCAGAGTCCATGTAATCACATCTATGCAGGTAAAAGCTGCACCCTCTTAAAACAAAAACACAGCATCCATGGGACTGGACAACATCCCAGGTTGTGTTTTACACAACTTCAGAACGAACTGGCTCCCCACATAAACACCATGTTCAGTCATAGTCTCACATCAGGCTTTGTGCCCACTGAATGGCTCACAGCAACAGTTATCCCACTCCACAAAGGGGGAGCCACCACTGATCCTGGGAACTATCACCCTATTAGCCTGACGAGCCTGGTCTTCAAGGCCATGGAACATATCATTGTGGAACTCATAAACAAAGACATTGATAGCCTCCAAACATTGGACCCCACCCTGTTCAGGTTTGTGAAAGGCAGATCATGCCTTCTGAGCCTGATCGACTTCTTTGAGGCAGTCACCAAAGCCGTAGATGAGGGTAAGGTGGTACACACAACCTATCTTGACCTCGCCAAGGCTTTCAACACCATCCCCCATTCTGGAATTATAGGTAAACTCACTAAACTAGGTATAAATCCCTACATTGCAAGATGGGTTGCCAACTGGCTCACTGACAGAACCCACACTGTAAATGTTGGAGACTTCAGATTTGACTTCAAACCAGAGACAAGTGGAGTACCACAGGGTTCAGTCCTGGGACCTCTCCTGTTTGGTATCTACTTCTCTGAAGTACAGGCTAACACAGAAGGCCTCTGGTTAACAAAGTTCACAGATGACTGCAAACTAGGAGCCATAGTTGAGTCCCCAAATGATGTGGACATCCTACATAAGGGCCTCACTGAGACAGATGCCTGGTGTCAGAGGGACGGCCTCAACCTCAACGCCTAAAAGTGCATTGTCATCCCCTTTGGAAAAAACTCTGCACCCATGAACTACCACATAAATGGCAGTCTACTTAATGCTGAATGTGATAAGAGACCTTGGGACTCAGGTGGACAGTAGTCTCTCCTTTGATAATCACATCGCCACAGTAGTCAGGAAATCCTTCTATGTGGCACACCTCATCACAAAAGGGTTCTCATCCAGGAAAAAAGAGGTCACTGTTCCCCTCGACTTGACACTCATTAGACCCATTATAGAGTACAACGCCCCTTTTGGAATGTACCTCACAAGACATCTGCAACAGATGGAAAGGCCACAAAAGTACCTCACAAAGAGGATTACTGGCCTCAAACAGATGCCCTACACTGACCGTCTTAAAAAACTCCAGCTTTATTCTGTAGCATATCACATACTCTGAGGAGATCTCTGCCTAACATATAAAGCTATGTTAAACCCGGAGCTGTTGGACATGCTACACCTAAAGAAATCCCAATCCTCCTGAGCTACATGCTCTAGGGACCTAAACCTTGCCACCACAATAATCAGGACATGCTGGAGGGATAGATTCCTGTCCCAGAGACTTCCTATACTTTGGAACAAGCTATCCATCTATGTCAAGCAAAGTTCCTCATTAGCACTCTTCAAGAAAAATCTTGATGAGTGGATGGGAAATAGGAAATACACTCTAGGGATCACTTCTGTGGCTCTGCTCAACAGGGGCACAGGAAATTAACTTTCTTGGGTGGCGTAAGCCAGGGAACCTTGTTGGCTAGGCTTACTTAGGCTCTTGGGCCAATAGTCTAGTACCTACCTATGAACCTATGGGTTTCAGATTTCATACCCTTCAGAAAATTCATATTAATGCAAGACCAACTATTCTATTATTTTTCTAAGTTTATAAGAGCAATATTTAAAAATTGTCCTTATTTTTGGGCCTTTGTCCCACTTCTGTTTATGGCTTGTCCAGATTTCTTGCTCTGCGGTTGAGAGAGGTATGACAAATTTGTCAGGCCCATCAGCGTCAGCCAGAAACATTTGAAATTGTAACATACTTGTTGCACCCCACTTCCCCGTGTAGTGACTCTGGATGTGTCCAAGCAAGGCAAGGAGCAGTTATGCAGTGCAAGTGTGCAGAGTATCCCACCCAAGGCAGATACAAGTACTACAGTGGCTTTTCACCTGTCCATGATTTTGCAGAATGTTCTGGTTTTCTGTCATATTTTTATACTGTTGATTTACACTTCTTATTATTCAGAAAATGCATATTGTTGTAGTGCATGTTGCTCTGTGTTTAAGTAGCAATGCTTTAATGACCATCAGGTAAGCTTGTCTGAGATTGTAAGATGTAAGTAATCTTTAATAAGCATACTGTTAAAGAATTACCAACAATGAAATCCTTTTTGTTGTTGCCATGCAGAGAATATTTACATAACTCGATAGTGTATAAGCCTTAAGTACTGAAATGCATATGACAGTATTTGTAATAAAGGACACGATTACAGTATTTTCAAAAGGTCATTACATTTGTTGGACACTTGCAGTCAACTTTGAGGGCTTTACCCGTAAACTAAACAGAATGCCAATCCATCATGTGTGGTCCATAACCTGTGCAGTAATGCTTTAAGCAATTTATCTTGAGCTTGTTTCTTGTTTGCTGCTCATTTTTTACTTTGATCATGTTTTCCCCATGAAACAAGTAGATAGTTGTTGTCAGGCAGCAGGTCTTTTTTGGATAAGAAACATTTTTACAAGTAGAGGTATCACAGAGATTGCTACTTTCAGCATGTTACCTGGTAATTTTATAAAGCTGAATATAAATTATAATTAGAACTGCAGTGCAAGGAGAAGTGGTTTGAGTTGAGTGTTGCTTGTTTTTTATACTTGATTTTAACTGGCATTCCAGTAATGTATTTAAAAAGTAATTTATTTTTTCATGCCTCACAACTTTTTTGTTTTCATCTAGATATTAAGTAATCTGTCATGTAGCCAATGCATTGAATTTTTTTTTCTTCTCCACTTCATTTTGTCTTGATTGGACTCTCATAATGATGGTTTGGCTCCCAAGGCAGTGGATTTAAAGTACCAGTTTTTGTGGTTTTGAGCATAGCTCCACCAATTTCTAGTTGGCCACACCCCTTCCCATTGGTCATACCCATTCAGCTGTCTCCTGCAGCCCCCCTTTGATTTGAAGTCACCAGCTGCCACTGAGTCAGCATATTTCTAAGCATAAGCCAATTCATGGGAGGTATTGACTATTGCATCAGAATTATGAAGTATATCTCTAGGTGACTGTGTTATTAGATAGCTATAGACTTGACGGTATCTAAAATGAACTTGTGAACATATGAAATTAGTTGTATTATTTAATACATTGTGATTAGGTTTGCGATACGAAGTAAAGCTATATCACATTAAACTAGTTCCTTCTAACTAAGCACCAGACTTTGGTGGCTACCTGATTGCTGTTATGATATGAAAATAATAATAAGAGACAGCCACTGAGTTTATAGTGGCATTCCCTTCTGCAGAGGTTTGGTGCACCTCAGAGCAAGGGTAAGTATATTTATTTATTTATTTATTTATTTTACATTTGTTGACCGGGCTAGTCCAACTGGATATATGTCCATTTTCAGTAGAGGCCCGGGGAGAAAAGCTCCAAGCATGAACAGTAACAAAGTTAACAATATATAAAAAGACATGTAAAATCACAATACAGAGGCAGCATTGGTCAAAAGAAGAATTATATTAATAAACTTAAAACTATAAAAATTATACTAAAAATTATGCTAAAAAATTATACTAAATATAATAGTAGGTATGAGTAAAACCAAATTAAGAGAGAAAAGCCCTTATGTTTTATCCTCTTACTATGAAGAAAAGAGTAGTAACTAGATCTGGAGGCATAGGTTAGAGGAGTAGGGAAAGGGGTAAGAGCAGGAAGGGGAAAAAGATATCAGTCTGGGTTAGCACATGGACAAAGCCAATGAGTTTTCAGATGTTCTTTAAGATGTTTTTTAAATAGAGAAGTAGAAGCAAGGGTTGATAATTCAGAAGGAAGCTGATTCCAGTTTTTACCTGCTGTATTCGAGAAAAGTGAGTCACCAGCTTTGTTGTTAGATTTAATCGAGGAAACTAGGAGCTTATTAGCCGAGCGTAGGTTAGCTAGATTTTTATATGGTGTAATCAGATTAGTGAGGATAGGGGTGTTGTTGGGGTGGTAAAGGATCTTTTGAGTGATAAGTAATTGTTGACAGAGTATATGGTTCTGCAGTTCTAGCCATTCAAGTTGTTTGAGGTTGAGACAGTGGTGAGTTTTAAAGGGGGAGCATGTGATGAATCTAGCTATGCTATTATACCAGGTGGAAAGTTTGGAGAAGTTGTTTTTGGATAGGTTAGTATATATAGCAGAGGCATAGAAAAGGGTAGAAATGAGGTGGGTCTGGGCAATAGTTTTCCTGGCAGAAGGGGTAAGGAAGGTTTTTATTCGATAGAGGGTACCAGGTTTTTTGTTAACAGACTTTATGGTGGAGTTGATATGGGCATCGTAGTTGAGACGATTAGCAATTGTTACACCTAGTAGGTGGGTTGTAGTATCTGGGGTTATGTTGGTAGCATTGTTGGAGGTTACAGAGAAGAATGGGTTAGGTGATTTATGAGTTAGAGTAAAAAGCAGTAGTTTTGTTTTTTTGGGATTTAGGAGGAGGCAGTGTTGCATAAACCAGTTTTTAACATTATGAAAAACAGTTTAGAAGAGGGACTGGAGAGAGGCTATATTTTTAGCTGTACAGATTAAGGTAGAGTTATCTGCATATTGAATGCAGGTGGCTTGAGGTATGTTCATGTGTAGATTGTTAATAAATAAGGAAAAAAGAAGGGGACCTAAGATAGAGCCTTGGGGTACTCCAATATTTACTGGAAGTAATGAAGACAGATTGTTATCCCAAAGTACTGCTTGCTGTCTATTTTCCAGATAAGATCTAAACCATCGTAATGCTTGTGGATCAAGAGAATGGGCCTTTAATTTGTTTAGAAGTAAGTTATGGTTAACCATATCAAAGGCTTTTGACAAGTCAATAAATAGTACAGAGGAAAAAGAGTTATTGTTACGATTTTTATTTATAGAGTCGGTGAAGGATAAGAGGGCAGTCATTGTGCTATGGAATGGTCTGAAGCCATGTTGACAGTTTAGTAGTAGGTTATTTTGTAGTAGGTGGTTAAGTAGTTCTTTGTGAATACACTTTTCCGTTATCTTAGCTAATGGGGAGAGTAGGGCAATAGGTCAAAAGTTAGAAAGCTCAATAGAAGAACCACCTTTATGTAGTGGGATGATGTGGGACACTTTCCATATGGTAGGGATTTTGCCTTCTGAGATAGTTCTGTTAATAAGGATAGAGATGGGATAGTCTATGGCTTTTGCGGCAATATGTAGGTATTCAGATGGGAAACAGTCAGCAGAAGGGGTGCAAGGTTTCAGTTTTTGAAGTAGCTTACAGATGAGAGTTGTTGGTACAGGTTGTATTTGAAAGATAGGAGATGAAGTCTTGGAGGTATTTAGTGGGGAAGCAGTAAAATGAGGTAAAGAAATGGCTAGGGTTTGAATGGCTTCTGTAAAGTAGTTATTAAAGGCATCAGGGATCTGGTTGGAGTTATTATGGTTGAAACCTGCTGTGGCAGTAGTAGTAGAGTGACCTGGCTGAAGAAGTTTGCTTATCCCTGACCAAAATGTTTGTGGAGTTTGTTGACTGGTTTGTTGGAGGTGAAAGTAGAAGTCTTTTTTGTCTCTAAGAATATCCTTCTTGGTGGCATTTTTTAACTGTTTAAAGCGGAGGTGATCTGATGGACATTTGGTAGCTCTCCATTTAGCCCAGATTTTATTTCTGAGGAGCATCTTTTGCCTAGTTTGTTTTGTGAGCCATGGGGCAGATCTGGTTCTTATTCTAGTAGAGCGATAAGGTGCATGGTAATCTAGGATATGAAGAAAGTTAGTGTTAAAGTAGGTCACAGCCTCATCAAGATCAAGATGGGTCAGTGGTGACCAGTCACATGCTTGCAGTTCGTTTAGGAAGCTGTCTGGATTAAAGAATTTTTTTGAGCAGGAGGTTTTGAGATTATGAGTAGTTGGGATATGGACTTTTTGTCTAATAATGTAGGTAAGCATATGGTCGCTGATGTCGTCGGGAAGGGTTCCTGGAGTATAGGTTTCAGGGTGGCTATTAATAAGGATCCAGTCAAGAGTCGTTTCCTTGCTGCTAGGTTTGTGGATTCTAGTAGGAGTGATTATTAATTGTGAGAATCCAAAGAGATTTATGTGGTTAGTAGGGTTAGGGGAATTGCAGGTGGACCAGTCGATGTTAAAGTCACTCAGTACAATGGTCTCCTGGGGTAGTTGGGTAGAGAGGTAACTAAGTAAGTTTTCAAGAGTATTGGTATTGTTTCCTGGGGGAGATACATGCAAATTAGATAGATAGATTTGGAGTTGTTGATTTGGAGTTTGGTAGTCAGGATTTTGGATTTGGTGTCTAATGATGGAAGTACATTAAAGGGGGAAATTTGGAGAGTAGATTTATAGAGAATGGCTATACCTCCACCTTTTTTTGGTTTTACGGTCACATCTAAGGATATTATAGCCAGGAGGGATAATTTCCTGGTCTAGAGTAGATGGTTTTAGCCAAGTCTCTGTAAGACATAGAATATCAAATGAGTGCACATCAAGGAGTGCATGCAGGTGGGAAATGCTATTGTTAATACTTCTAATGTTAAGGTGAGCTATCAGGAGGGAGTTAGGTGGTTTAGTTAATGTAGAAATTATAGGTAATGTTAAATTGTCAAGGTTATTGGTGTAGTCAGTATTGGGGCCAGGGTTTGGATGAATATCACCATCTAGGAGGGTGTGTTGCTGGGGATATGGTAGAAATTTAAGGATCTTGTAGAAATTGTTAAAATTCTTTTTGGTAGTGAAGTAAGTAACATGGGTTGCTTTGTGATATTTTGGAAATATATAATTTGAGGTACAGGTTATGTTACTGTGGTTAAGATGATAGAAGATGGTAACGTTTGTTGGAAGTTATGGTTTTGTTCAGCTAGAGAAAGATTTTCAAAGAAGGTGAGTGAGTAAGATATGGTAAGAGAGGCTATAGTGGTAGTTAAGAGTAGTATGTTTGTGCAAATAGTTTTGTGTGTTGGGGCCATAGTATTAAGTAGATATGAGTTGAGAGTAGTTTGTGTGAGTAGGTGAAGTAGAAAGCAGGAGAGAGTGTTTCAAGAGATTGAGCAGGGTTTAAATAATGTAAGTAAGAAATTAGTGGAGGTTGTCTAGGAGGTAGATTTGGGATGTAGTTAGTGCAGTGAATGGTTGGGAAAGGTGAGAGAGTAGTGCAAAAAGATTTAATTAGTACTAATAAGGATAGAAAGAGATAGGGGAGTGGCCTGGTGATGAGGAGGTTTGTGATAGGATGAGAAAAGGGGGGGTGATTGGTGAAGTATAAGTGTAGGACCACTGGGGGTGGGTGGGAATTGGAGGTAGGGTATGGGGAGCGGAGTGAGCCCACAGGGCGAATGGAGTGGGGCAGACCCAACCTTGTTCTCAAAAAACAATCTGAGAAACAGTATGCAGGTAAGGAAATTAAGGTACACTTATAGAGTACTTTTCTATGTTCTAGTCTGCTTTTTATTTTCTAGTCTACAAAAAAGCTAATTTGTTAAAAAAAAACAATGCTAGTCAAGAGGGTGGTAAGGGGGGAGGAACCTAATACCAGTTGTAATGATGATAGTGCAAAACAGCTGTCGTTCTACGTGCGTTTCCCATCCAGACTCTTATTAATACAACACACTGCTAAAGTCAGTACTTTTCCCTTCTAGACTCTTAATTATAAAACACTCTAACTAAAGCCAATACATTTCCCTTCTAGACTCTTAATTATAAAACACTCCAATACAGCCAATACATTTCCCTTTTATACTCTTAATATAATACAATTATTATATTGTCAGTTCTAAAAATACGTTGTACAATTCTATATGAATAGTGCATTTACTGTTCTGGAGTTCATTGCTTAATCACAATGGTTTGGCTGTGGAGTTACTTCAAAATGCTATGTGTTAATAATCTAGTAAATCAGTACATAACCATGCAAGTAGAAACACTCCTAAGCTGTGGGTAGCTTTAACAATAAATACAATGGCGGTTATAGGTTTAACTATTAAAGTGCCACAACTGAGCTATAGCAGTACATTAATTAAAAGTGCACACCATACACGTGGCAGAATCCACTAACACCGCAGTAATTTCCAACCTCCGACACTATGCTTTGAGGGGTGTAAGTGTACACGCACTTAGTTTTGTTACCCAAAATGATTAAATGTATCAGTTACATTAACTATTCAGCATTAGTCTCACGGAAATTGTTTTTAAAGTATATCTAGGTAGTTGATACTAGCCACAAGAGCTATACAATTCTAACAAGCCAATTAATCAACATTAGTTTCACGGACTTTGCTCTTGTAATGTTTGTAGGTTACTAACAAGAGTTGCAGAAACTTTACAAGTTTAACATAACATTCTGAGCAACATTAGTTTCACGGACTTTGCACTTGTAATGTTTGTAGGTTACTAACAAGAGTCGCAGAAACTTTACAAATTTAACATAGCCAATCCACTATTCTGAGCAACACCACGCTAACCTATGTTACAGTACAAGCATGTGTCGCAAGTATGTGCAGTTTGTCTTGCACAATAGTTCCTTGTATCAGCTATCGTAAATATTGAAAGTAAGACTCATAATTTTAACATATCGCTAGCATGTTCTAAATAAACAGTTCATACAGTCATAACTTGGTCATGGTAAGCTTTAGTCAAATGTGTGTTTGTTCAGTATAACTAAAGTATCACATTACTACTAAAAGCAGGTAAAAGCAAAGGTGTAACAAGTTTAGTAAATATGCTAGAAAAGCAAAAGGAAAAACAAAGCTCACCAATTATAAAGTTACAAGATTCTTACTTTATGGACACTCTCACCACAGTACGTGCAGTTGTTGTGGCAATTCAAAGATGGCGCGAGAGGTTTAAAAAAGCTCTGGTAGGCCACTACTGGATGTGGGAGGGGAGGAGAAGATTAATAGCCAATTAGGAGGGTTACCATGGGGAATGGCCAATTAGAGAGGTAGCAGTAAAAGCAGACCCAACCCTATTCTCAAAAAACAATCTGAGAAACAGTATGCAGGTAAGGAAATTAAGGTACACTTATAGAGTACTTTTCTATGTTCTAGACTGCTTTCTATTTTCTAGTCTACAAAAAAGCTAATTTGTTAAAAAAAAAACAATGCTAGTCAAGAGGGTGGTAAGGGGGGAGATACCTAATACCAGTTGTAACGATGATAGTGCAAAACAGCTGCGGTTCTGGGTGTAGCAAAAGGTAACAGAGTTACTTATTGCTAGCTCATATAAAAAGAACTTGATAAATAAATGTAGCAGAGCCACAGGTATAAATACAAAATCAAGAGCTTAGCACTAGAAGATGGGTGTTTAAACATACAGGGTTTTCCTGTGTTATCTCAGGTTGCTGCCTTATTTCTGTTCCATTCAGTTGTCTTTGTAAGGATAGCGATTTAGTGCTGATAGGACCTTGCGGGCACGGGCTGCTTTATGAATGTCTGGGATTGTATTACAAAGGAGAAAAGGTTAAAAACAGAGTAACTATGTAGAAAGGAGTGGGGTAGCAAACAAGCATTGAATAGGCAGAGAGTTTGAGTATTGTGTGATACAGTTAGCAAGCACATACTTTTAGGGATCATAACATATAGCTATCAATTGGTTCCCTATGCAGTTTTAATAAAGCTGAAATCTTCCCTTCTAGACTCTTAATCTGAAATACTCTAATAAAGCCAATACTTTTTCACTTCTAGAGTCTTAATTATAAAACACTCCAATACAGCCAATACATTTCCCTTTTATACTCTTAATATAATACAATTATGATATTGTCAGTTCTAAAAATACGTTGTACAATTCTATATGAATAGTGCATTTACTGTTCTGGAGTTCGTTGCTTAATCACAACGGTTTGGCTGTGGAGTTACTTCAAAATGCTATGTGTTAATAATCTAGTAAATCAGTACATAACCATGCAAGTAGAAACACTCCTAAGCTGTGGGTAGCTTTAACAATAAATACAATGGCGGTTATAGGTTTAACTATTAAAGTGCCACAACTGAGCTATAGCAGTACATTAATTAAAAGTGCGCAACATACACGTGGCAGAATCCACTAGCACTGCAGTAATTTCCAACCTCCGAGACTATGCTTTGAGGGGTGTAAGTGTACACGCACTTAGTTTTGTTACCCAAAATGATTAAATGTATCAGTTACATTAACTATTCAGCATTAGTCTCATGGAAATTGCTTTTAAAGTATATCTAGGTAGTTGATACTAGCCGCAAGAGCTATACAATTCTAACAAGCCAATTAATCAACATTAGTTTCACAGACTTTGCTCTTGTAATGTTTGTAGGTTACTAACAAGAGTCGCAGAAACCTTACAAGTTTAAAATAGCCAATCCACTATTCTGAGCAACATTAGTTTCACGGACTTTGCACTTGTAATGTTTGTAGGTTACTAACAAGAGTCGCGGAAACTTTACAAATTTAACATAGCCAATCCACTATTCTGAGCAACACCACACTAACCTATGTTACAGTACAAGAATGTGTCGCGAGTATGCACTGTTTGTCTTGCACAATAGTTCCTTGTATCAGCTATCGTAAATATTGAAAGTAAGACACGTAATTTTAACGTATCGCTAGCATGTTCTAAATAAACAGTTTATACAGTCATAACTTGGTCATGGTAAGCTTTAGTCAAATGTGTGTTTGTTCAGTATAACTAAAGTATCACATTACTACTAAAAGCAGGTAAAATTAAAGGTGTAACAAGTTTAGTAAATATGCTAGAAAAGCAAAAGGAAAAACAAAGCTCAGCAATTATAAAGTTACAAGATTCTTACTTTGAGGACGCTCTCACCACAGTACGTGCAGCTGTTGTGTCAAGTCAAAGATGGCGCGAGGGGTTTAAAAAAGCTCTGGTAGAACACTACTGGATGTGGGAGGGGAGAAGAAGATTAATAGCCAATTAGGAGGGTTACCATGGGGAGTGGCCAATTAGAGAGGTAGCAGTAAAAGCAGACCCAACCCTGTTCTCAAAAAACAATCTGAGAAACAGTATGCAGGTAAGGAAATTAAGGTACACTTATAGAGTACTTTTCTATGTTCTAGTATGCTTTTTATTTTCTAGTCTACAAAAAAGCTAATTTGTTAAAAAAAAAACAATGCTAGTCAAGAGGGTGGTAAGGGGGGAGATACCTAATACCAGTTGTAACGATGATAGTGCAAAACAGCTGCCATTCTGGATGTAGCAAAAGGTAACAGAGTTACTTATTGCTAGCTCGTATAAAAAGAACTTGTTAAATAAATGTAGCAAAGCCTCAGGTATAAATACAAAATCAAGAGCTCAGCAGCAGAAGATGGGTGTTTAAACATACAGGGTTTTCTTGTGTTATCTCAGGTTGCTGCCTTATTTCTGTTCCATTCAGTTGTCTTTGTAAGGATAGCGATTTAGCGCTGATAGACCTTGTGGGCACGGACTGTTTTATGAATGACTGGGACTGTATTAAGGGTTTTCCTGTGTTATCTCAGGTTGCTGCCTTATTTCTGTTCCATTCAGTTGTCTTTGTAAGGATAGTGATTTAGCGCTGATAGGACCTTGCAGGCATGGGCTGCTTTATGAATGTCTGGGACTGTATTAAGGGTTTTCCTGTGTTATCTCAGGTTGCTGCCTTATTTCTGTTCAATTCAGTTGTCTTTGTAAGGATAACGATTTAGCGCTGATAGGACCTTGCGGGCACGGGCTGCTTTATGAATGTCTGGGACTGTATTAAGGGTTTTCCTGTGTTATCTCAGGTTGCTGCCTTATTGCTGTTCCATTCAGTTGTCTTTGTAAGAATAATGATTTAGCGCTAATAGGACCTTGCGGGCACGGGCTGCTTTATGAATGTCTGGGACTGTATTATTTGAGGATGCTTTCACCACAGTACGTACAGAAAATGTTGGCACTTTAAATATCACTCAATGTGAAAGGTTCATTCAATTATAAGATATACTCACATGCAAAATAAAACAAAAATTATTATTCATGTTTTCTTTGTCTGCCTAGGCAAGCAAAACTGCAAAGCAGTAAAAGGGACACAGTCTGAATTTGTGATGAGCCTGTGTTTGATATTCAGATCGAAGAGGACTAGATTTAATATAATTTAGAAAACAGATGTCATAGAGTAATATTTATTTAATCCCTTATTTTTTCACCTAATCCTGTGTCATCAGGCCTCAAGGGATCAAATGTAATACCTTGAGTAAAGTGAAGAAAAGTTTCCACACCCCCACACACCTCTATGTCTAATGTAACTTACTCCCATTGTCAGGATAATTTACCAAATGTCTACAACTACTATGGATGCAGATAGTCAGGTTACATCAAACAGAAGCACTCACAAGAAGCCATCGCTAAGCTAGAGTTCCCAAATGTGTATAGATTCAGATTACACTTATGAGCAGGACAAATGTCCCACAAGTATAATATCTTACAAAATCCGAAGAATCAGTCCAAGGCTTACTCATGTAAACTCAGACTATAAATCAAAATGGTGTGTCCTTGGTAAAATGACTGTGTGAAAGGTTTGCTTAAGTTTCTGACTAAATAATGACAGTAACTGTCTGCTTTACACATTTTTACATCCTCCTTTCAACAATACAATAAAAGGTTGTCTACAGTGTCTAATGTCTATCTTAGTTTACTTATCTGTATAACACATCTTCATCAATGAAAACCACAGCCAGTGACAGAGTATCCCATTTAGAACTCATTGATTACAGTGTCTTAACTATAGAAAGACACAAAGTCATAAAATACCAGGATTTGCAGGCACAAATGAGGCTAATGTGGATGAAGGACGCCCACACAGTTCCAGTAGTAGTAGGAGCAATGGGTGTCATGAAAAATAATTTACAGTCATGTTTGGATATGCTATATATGAATTGTGAAAGGAGTCAATTCTGGGCATATTCAGGGTGCTGCAAAGAGCACTTTTTTGCTATTTGCAAAGGTCGAAACAATACCAATTTAACGAACATTAATCATATTTTTACTTAGGAGTGGGGTCCATTTCCATCATTGTATCAGAAACCCAAAATATCTGGGAAAATTAAACTAAGGGCATTTTCTTATATCACCCAGGGAATTATGGAAAACAGTTAGCTAAATAAAATTAATGTATAGTCAACTTAATCTGACATACAGTGTAAATAAATGTAAAGTAATAACCTTTTGGAAGTTTAAAGGTAAACAACATACTTGAGCTTATAGTTGAGGTTAATCATATGAAAGATCTTAAAGTGATAGATAATCAACTGTCACTTAGTGAACTGCATTGGCTATTAGGGTTAGAACCCTGCAACTGATGGGCTTATTAATCAGAATAAGAGACATTAGACGGTCAGTAATTTTATGCATTATGTGTAAGTTTATATTTGCCCACCATCAGAATACAGTTCACCATTCTGTGGATATACTATGTGTGAAGTAAATATCCTTAAGGTAGAACAGAGGAATTTCACAAAAGATGCACCATCTCTTTGAGGGTTTGTATACTCCATTAGAGCGCAGAAACATGGCCTCTTCAATGTACACTATGGATTAGTTAGAGGAAAATTATGCTTGAAATAAGGTCTTTAGAGATGGATTTCTGACATTACTTTTTACTGCACATCTGTGTGAGTAGGAGGATATGTAGGTACTATACGTTTGCAGTCATAGTTAATAAACCCAGAAAGAAAAACAACTTTGTGATACTTCCAAGGTTATGAAATAGATTCCAGGCTGAAGTCAGCATATTTATAAGCGTAAGCCAATTCATGGGAGGTATTGACTATTGCATCAGAATTATGAAGTATATGTGACTGTGTTTCTAGATAGCTAAAGACTTGACGCTATCTAAAATGAACTTGTGAACATATGAAATTAGTTGTAGTATTTAACACATTGTGATTAGGTTTGTGATGCGAAGTAAAGATCTATCACATTAAATTAGTTCCTTCTAACTATGCAGCAGACTTTAGTGGCTACCTGATGCTGTTATGATATGAAAATAATAATAAGAGACAGCCACTGAGTTTATAGTGGCATTCCCTTCTGCAGAGCTTTGGTACACCTCAGAGCAAGGGTAAGTATATGAACACAGCAAATGGCTAATCATTTTGGCACTTTAAATATCACTCAGTGTGAAAGGTTCATTCAATTATAAGATATAATCACATGTAAAATAAAACAAAACAATTATTATTCATGTTTTCTTGGTCTGCCTAGGCAAGCACAACTGCAAAGCAGTAAAAGAGACACAGTCCAAATTTGTGATGAGCCTGTGTTTGATATTCAGATCGAAGAGGACTAGATTTAATATAATTTAGAAAACAGATGCCATAGAGTAATATTTATTTAATCCCTTATTTGTTCACCGAATCCCATGTCATCAGGCCTCAAGGGATCAAATGTAATACCTTGAGTAAAGTGAAGAAAAGTTCCCACACCCCCATACACCTCTATGTCTAATGTAACTTACTCCCATTGTCAGGGTAATTTACCAAATGTCTACAACTACTATGGATGCAGGCAGTCATCAAGAAGCCATCACTAAGCTAAAGTTCACAAATGTGTGTAGATTCAGATTATACCTATGAGTAGGACAAATGTCCCACAAGTATAATATCTTACAAAATCCGAAGAATCAGTCCAAGGCTTACTCATGTAAAGTCAGACTATAAATCAAAATGGTGTGTCCTTGGTAAAACGACTGTGTGAAAGGTTTGCTTAAGTTTCTGACTAAATAATGACAGTAATTGTCTGCTCTACACATTTTTACATCCTCCTTTCAACAATACAATAAAAGGTTGTCTACAGTGTCTAATGTCTGTCTTAGTTTACATACCAGTATAACACATCTTTACAAATGAAAACCACAGACAGTGACAGAGTATCCCATTTAGAAGCTCACTAAGGAAATGGTACACGTCTTTACAAAGTTTACGTATGTTGTTTGAATGACATATTCAATTTTACATCTCTGTCTGGGGGGAGGTGGCTGCTTTTAGGTTTTCAGCGTGAATTCAGACATCAAGAAGCATTACGCCTTTTTGAGATTCTCAGCAGCAACCACCTAGAAATGAATTCATTTGAAGCAGAAAAGACCAGATGCTTGGAAAGACTTTCCTGTATCCAGCAGAAAGGTAATACATTAAACTTGATTCAGTCTTTTCTTTCCTTCTTTGTTTTATGCCAAAGAGAAACTCTGTTAAATGCATTTCACCATTATATTCATGAGGAAATCCTGTTGAATTGTCTGTTATCGCTGCCCCTTCTGTTTTTTTTTTAACTCAAGAGTATCTGTGCACCTCATTCATGTCAGAATCAAACAGCAGAACATCAGCATTTTTCTAATTCCTCAAAGTGCTATGGATAAAAACTAATAAATAAGATATAGTTTCCCTGACTAAAGCAAAAAAAACAATGAGATTCTTAAGCATGCTCTCTCTTTTCTTTCTATATGTATAACCATGTTGGCATGCCCACTCTGAAATAAAATATGGGTACTTACGTATTATCACAACCAGATTCCAAAACAACCCGAAAACAGGTAAGTAGTGATAGCTGTTGACAGTTCTCCAGTTTCTAAGAAACTTTCTCATTAATTTGGATTGAAACATAAACAACTGACTGTTTACTGTGATTTAAATAATAAAAGATGTCACTTTGCTTATGACCGAAACCAGGAGCCAAACTGTCAGACTTTCCAGACAAATGAGTCAACCCACGTTATGTTGACATGAAGAGTGTGGTTTTAAGTGTTCTGATCCATCTTCCTTGAAATATTGTGAAAAGAAATGTACATTTGCAGGCTGAACCTGCAGTGGATGTTGTATTGATTAGTGCTGTGCTCTACCTGGGTAAAGAAGTACAAGTAAAGAAACACAGCAAGAGAAATACTGCGTCAGCAGGCAAAGCACCATAACAACTGCAGTTACTTGAGCTCACAGCACAGTTGCTGGGTATCTCTTTGCATACCTGTCAAATTGTTACCAGATGAAATCGGGGCAAATTGTAAAATAATGGTGGGTCAAAGGCCCCCAAAATAGGGCCACATTTTAAACGTTAGAAACTTTCTTAGAAAACAGGCAACTGTCAAGAGCTATCACTGCTTACATATTACCAACTTGGTTGGAAGCGGTAAAATGTTTGCTCTTTCATTTAAGTCACTGTAATGATAAGCACTTCAGTGACACACACTTCCCAAGTAAGTTTGCCAACATATTTTGGCAGGAGATGGGCTTGTAAATGAGACGCTTCTCCTGCTTTGAATCCGGTAGCGATAATATGTAAGTACCAAAATATGCTTTATCATAGCAGACTCTCATACATTTTGACTACAATGAAACAATGTTTTATATACCTTCTTTTTTCCTTTAGGCTTTGTTATGTGCAGAATGTAGTCAGGAAATCACTATATACCATCTATCTCTCATTTGTAACTGCCAATTGCACAAGCTTTTCATAATATTTCACACTCTTCCAGAGCAGCCAGGCATGGCTACTGGTTTTCTACACATCCATCTGTGTCTGCAGTTTTGGAAAAGTTTAAAAAGAGACAAGATACACCAGCACTCAGGAAAACTATATTAGCAATGCAGGTTTGAGTTTGAATAAGTCTGAAGTCATGCAGATGGATTCCTTTTTAAATGGTCACTGATGCCAGACATCCCCAAAATGAGGTCTGTTCTGCAAATAGGCAACTTGCATAATTTACTGCTGTATTTCTCACATACATCTTTGTTTTTCAGCAACTGGACACATATATGTACCCCAGGAAGCACAGAAACAGAACTATTATATTATATTATATTATATTATATTATATTATATTATATTATATTATATTATATTATATTATATTGTATTATATTATGTTGTATCACAGATTATTCCAAGTCTACTACTAGGTAGACAGCATTGGTGAGAAGCATGGACAGAGGCAATCTTTTATATAACCTGGGAACACTCAGAACTACACAACAGACTGCTCAGCATGATGTCCTTCATGTTGCAGTCATTACATTTGGGTTATCTGCCTGCAGGTAGCCGTCAGCCGGCCTGATTATCAAAGTCTTGGGTCCTGCGTCAGATGCTGTCTCTTCTTCCATGACGTCAGGTAGTCAGGGGTATAAAGCATGCAGCCGATGCCATTACACCAGTCTTTCTTGCCATGTGGTGCCTGAAACAGAAGCAGTTTGCAAGTGCCAATCGGCCGACTCCTGAAATTTTCATTTTCGAGTTTCAGAACCGAAGTCTTCAAAAAAGCTAAGTACCCCGTTGGGGATCCTTTTTCTTGCTCTAAACCAATGTCAGTAAAAGTTAACAATTGTATTACCTGTGGAAAACAAATACCTCACAAAGATTTTCATTCGTACTGCATTCCTTGCCTAGGTCCAGACCGCGACGTTCCTCTCTGTCAGTTTTGTGCCTTATTCAATCCTCGAACTATTCGTCGTTGGTCCATTTTTGCAGCAAACTATTTCGGTACTCAGTTTAATTATCTAGAAATGGCTTCAGTAAGCCACCCAACTACTGACATTCTGAAAAAATATAAAGATAAAGACAGAGACAGACCGCATTGGTCCAAAGCTGCTGACGACACTTCAGTTAAGCTAGTCGCCAGTTCACCGGTACTCAGTGAGGCGCTTTTGCAGCCCTGATACCCGCTACTTCAGATTTGAGGCCTCTACTGAGACTCATTCAAAGTCCGGTATGCTGCGAGATGGTTCTTTGACTATGGAACCTGCGGATGTCTCTACCTTGGATGGGTCCGGAGCTGCTGTGCAGGCACCGGCTTCTGAGGGTGTATTCAGGCCTATGGACTTGCATTTCAAACCGATGCCATCTTCTTCTTCAAGGCCTAAAACTTGACCCACGCCTAGAAAACCGATATCCAAACTGCATGGTCAGGCCCATATGCCTAAAAAACAAATGATAAGAATGGCTGAAGACCTTATTACTCTAATTAGGGGAAGCCAGCCTTCTCCCTCTAAGAGACCTAGAACTGATTTTCCTTCTGATTCTTCTGATCAGGATTCTGATATTTCTATTTCTTCTGATGACCGGGATTTGCCCTTATCTACCTATGAGGATTCTGATGCAGAGGACTCCATAACCTCTGCTTCCCCTCCAGAAGACTTCTCTTTTGGTGAAACCTTGCACACTCTTAGGGAGCATTTCCACTGGGAAAGCGAGGATTACTCTGACTCCAAAAAAAGGCTTAGGGAATTCTTACTCCTACCTCAACACAGGCCTTTAGCTATCCCTCCTGTACTGGACATTGTAGATGATGCCTTCTTGGAATCTAGCCTGGCCCCAGACACTTTACCTCTGGCTCCCAGAAAACCTGACAGGTATTACAGAGTACCTGACACTCACAAGTTCCTCTTTAAGAATCCTATTGCAGACCCATAGACCATTTCACAGGGACACAAAGGCATTAAGGCTATTACTGTCAAAAAACCTAGTCCCTCTGATAGAGATTCCAGGGCCCTGGACAGATGGGGTAAGAAGGTATACACTTCTGCTACTTTGGCCATTAGAGCCTTAAACTGCCAGTTTCATATGTTAAAGTATCAGCAGCATATTATTGGACTACTTAAACAGAAAATGATGTTGATTCCTGACTGTGCTGAAAATAAAGAATTACAGGATTTAATGCATTCTGCTGAACAAGTTGGTAAACATACTTTGCAATGTGGTTTTGACTCATTAGAAGCATCTTGGAGGGCTGCTGTCACTGGGTCTATTCTTAGAAGGCATGCTTGGCTTAAGGAGCAAAATTTTCCAGATCATGTTAACGCTAAATTACTGGATACTCCCTTAAACCAGGACTGCTTGTTTAGCAACAAAGCAGAAGAAGTACTTAAAAGGATGGAGGAAAAAGCTAAATCTATGCAAACTGTTAAAGATTTCCTGCAAGTACAGCCTCCCGGATGTAGTAGACATTGGCCTTCTAAGAATTGGTCCTTTCCTGTCTCTACCAGGCCTTCTCAGTCCAAACCCAGGAACAGCAGACCATCACAGGGCTAAGCAGTGGGGGGGCTCCCACTTCCAAAGCTGGAAGTAGTAAGACACCCCCTATAGTAAACTGTCACAATGACTTAATCTTAAACCTTCCAAGCCCTGCTCAACTACCTGCTTCCTTAGGAGGAAAGATTGCTGTGCATGCAAAAAACTGGGAACTCATTACCTAGGACAAATGGGTTTTAAATATAGTTTCCCAAGGATAGAGATTCCACTTCCACTCCTTACTAACCCCAAACGGTTGGCCAGACCTACCCCCAAATCAGTGGGCAGAGGCTCAACAGCAGGTTCTCTCTCTTAAGTATCAGGGCTATTCAACCTGTCCCAGCAGAGGAATGGGGACAAGGTTTTTATTCAAGACTTTTTCCTGGTACCCAGAAAAGACAACTCCTGGTGTCCTATCCTGGACCTGTCTATTCTAAACACATTTTTGGTAATCCCAGAATTCAAAATGCTAACTCTTCATCAGCTGCTTCCCATGCTAGGCAAAAATGCCTGGTTGGCAACATTGGACTTAAAGGAAGCTTACCTGCATATCCCAATAAGGAAATCTTGCAGAAAATATCTACGCTTCAGAGCAGGCTACATGCACTGCCCTTTGGCTTATCTACTGCGCCCAGGGTATTCACAAAGTGCCTAGCTCCAGTCATTGCATTCTGCAGGCAAAGAAATATTCAAATATACCCATACCTGGATGATCGTCTAATTCAGGCAGAAAGCCAGGACATACTATTAAATCATGTGGCATTTGTAAAGAAACTGCTAACCTCACTGGGGTACACCATAAACAAAAAGAAATCTCACCTAGTACCCTGCCAACAAATTGTATTCCTGGGAGCAAGCTTGAACACAGCTTCCCAGATAGCCTACCTCATGCCAGAGAAACAAGTTTAACAGCCTACTTCAAACTACTGGCCACAAAGACCCAGCTATCTGCAAGGAAAATACTGCAAGCCCTGGGGTTCATGGTCTCTTGCATCCTACTAATTCCATATGCAAGACTGCATATGAGGAAACTACAATGGTATCTAAAAAGCTTATGGTGTCAACATTCTCAGGACCTGGAATCAATGATCCCTATCATGCCTTGTATAAAGACAGAGTTCTTTTGGTGGGCAGCGGCCTGCTACCACAACAAGGGACTGCCATTCACTCTACCCCCTGCTGCCTAAACCCTAACAACAGACACATCAGACTATGCATGGGGGGGCTCACTTGGCAAGGCAGTGCATTCAGGGCAAATGCCCCTGCATATCAATCAAAAAGAAATGTTAGCTGTACAGAATTCTCTGAAAGCCTTCAAGGACCATATTCTTCCAAGACAATTATTGGTAAAGACAGACAACACCACTGTTATGTGGTACATAAACAAGCAGGGGGGAACTCACTCGTACCATCTCTGCAGACTAGCCATGGCTCTGTGGAACCCAGCCTTGAGCTACCAAGTGCACCTACAAGCTCAATACCTGCCAGGCAAGCTAAATTTACTGGCAGATGACCTAAGCAGGAATCTCATTGAACCACACAAGTGGAAACTGGAACCAAAGATATTCAACACTTTGAGAAACAAATGCGGGAGCCCAGAGAAAGACCTATTTGCCTCCCCTCAGAACTACCAATTGGACAAATTCTGCACAAGGACTCCCCACAGACAAGCTTGGAAAGTGGATGCCCTATCTTTCACCTGGGAAAGCCTCTCAGTTTATGCCTTTCCTCCTCTGCCTCTCCTCTTGAAAGTTCTGCTAAAGATCAAACAGGACAAGCCAAGGACAATTCTCATTGCACCAGACAAGCCACAACAACACTGGTACCCCCACTTGTGCAGTATGTCACTGCTGTAACCATGGCACCTGCCTCATACCCCTTCCCTGCAGTCCTAGCAGGATGGCCAGATTCTGCACCCTCAGCTTCAAACCCTGAACCTTGCAGCCTGTCTAATTACCTGAGCTCTCCAATACCCTCCCTCAGTAAGTAAGTGCTGGATGTCATTCTAGAAGCAAGGAGGCCTAGTACTAGAAAGTCCTATGCTGAAAAGTGGAAAATATACTGTTCCTGGAGCCTGATTCAGGGGATGGGCACACCAGTGCCCAGCTTAATGCCTATTCTTCAGTACTTAACAGAGATGCTCTACAAGGGCCTTTCCTTCTCATCTATTAAAATTCATGCCTCAGCCATTTCAGCACATTACAATACTGAGCCACCCCTCTTCTCTCACCCCCTGCTGAAGCATTTCCTTAGAGGGGCCAAAAATTTAAGATCACCCAGGAGAGCTCCTACTCCAGCCTGGGACCTTAACTTTGTATTGGAAAAGCTCACTCTACCTCCTTTTGAGCCAGCGGCAACTGCAGAGTTGAAATTCATATCTTGGAAGATAGCCTTCCTTCTAGCCATCACTTCAGCAAGAAGAGTGTCTGAATTACAGGCCCTCATGGCAGTGGAGCCCTTCATCATCTTCCATGCAGATAGGGTGTCCCTCAGGACCAATCCTTCCTTTATGCCCAAGGTGGTATCCAGTGTGGCCCTTAATCAGTCCATTTATTTGCCAACCTTCTTTTCTAATCCACAGAACAAAGGGGAATGAATACTGCACTCCTTGGATGTGCACAGACAACTTTGATTTTATTTGGACAGGACTAAGCCTATCAGGAAAATTGAACAGCTGCTAGTTGCCTTTGAGGGGAAGGCCATTTCAAAGCAAACCATTTCTAAGTGGATAGGCCATTGCATTAATTTCTGCTATAAACACAATGGAAAACCTACCCCACATGGGATAGGATCACATTCCACCAGGGCTGCATCTACTTCAACAGCCTTTCTCAGAGGTGTTCCTACCAGGGACATCCTAGAAGCTGCTACCTGGAGCTCTGTATATACCTTCACCAAGAATTTACCACATGCCTATTTTTTTCTAAATCCAGAGCTGGTTTTGCCACTGCAGTCTTGCAGGGCTTAATAGCTGGTCTTAATGCTCTCTAACTGCGTCCTCCCTTCCTTAGCTTTGGAAATCTACCCAACTGTAATAACTGCAACAGTGAAACACAAAGAACATAGTGCAGTTGTGCACACTTACCATAAATGTAGATGTTTGAGTGTATTCACTGTTGCAGTCCTGGTTACCCTCCCTCCAGCCCCCTGACATCTATTGGCTATACCTTTCTTCTTGTTTAGTGTATTTAAGTTTTCTGGTGTATTTGCTTTTTGATAGAGGTGTACCATAATATATAATTGCTTCCTATTATGAGGGCACCTGACATCTGGGGCAAGAAAAACTGATGTAATGGCGTTGGCTGCATGTTTTATACCCCTGACAATCTGGCATCATGGAAGAAGAGACAGCATCTGACACAGGAATCCAAGACTCTGGTATTCAAGCCTGCTGAGGGCTACCTGCAAGCAAATAACCCAAATGTAATGACTGCAACAGTGAATACACTCTAACATCTACATTTATGGTAAGTGTACACTGCTGTACATTTCATATTCTACCAGATTAAGGGACCAGGCGCACGGTCTTCCTTCTTTATTTGGCTTTGATATTAATACAACAGGGTGATATTAACCCCAATTCTAGTCCTGGTTATTCATCTCCCCTTTCCTTTAGAATGTCCTTGTCCTGCTGTTATCCAAAACACCTAAATATTGCTATTTTAAATATGAATAGTTTTAACAACAAGCGGATACTGTTCAAAGCCTGGATATAGCAACACAAGCCCAAAACCATAGCTATTACTGAAAAAAGGTTTAAACATCAGGTATGCTTCTTAGCTATAGTAACAAAATTATTACACAGGCTTCTTTAATAATAAGCTAGGTCCTAGACCATGTTGGGGTGCAACGTTCATGGTTAAGGTACCTGATGTCAGATTAAATTGGTGGGCAGTGGTATTACTACCTCTGAGTTTATAATAGTCAAGTGGGTTTTTGTACAAGGCTGATTGGTGACGTATTTCAATCTGTTTATTTGTTTCTTTATATATATATATATATATATATATATATATATATATATATATATATATAGGGTAGTGAGACCAGCTGTGTTATATGGGTTGGAGACAGTGGCATTGACAAAAAGGCAGGAGTTTGAGCTTGATGTGGCAGAGTTAAAGATGCTAAGATTTGCACTGGGTGTGACGAGGATGGACAAGATTAGAAATAAGTATATTAGAGGTTCAGCCCAAGTTGGAAGGTTTGGAGACAAAGCCAGAGAGGCAAGATTACATTGGTTTGGACATGTGCTGAGGAGGGATGCTGAGTATATTGGGAAAAAGATGCTAAGGATGAAGCTACCAGGTAACAGGAAAAGAGGAAGGCCTAAGATAAGGTTTATGGATGTGGTGAGAGAGGACATGCAGGTGGTTGGTGTGACAGAGCAAGATGCAGAGGACAGGAAGAAATGGAAAGAGATGATCCGCTGTGGTGAGCCCTAACAGGAACAGCCGAAAGAAGATGATGATGATGATGATGATGATATATATATATATATATATATATATATATATATATATATATATATATATGTATGTATGTATATATATGTATGTATATATATATATATATATATATATATATATATATATATATATATATATATATATTCAGCCTCCAGCCTAGCTCTGATCAAGGAATGCATGAACACTATCTCCATGCACTGTAATAATAACATGTTACTCTTGCTTTTGGAATTTAACATGGGTTGAGGGGTTATCTGATTGGACTGGGGGAGTCTGTACTAACTCATTACTCTCTTATTATCCCGACACAAATGGTCTCTGTCCCTAACTGATTAATTCCTAGTGCTGGTACTATTTTAGGTTTAGTTATTACTGACATTCCCCAGAGGCTTTTGCAATTTCATGTCTTCCTAAACTCCTACAGTGACCATTGTTTTGTGACCCATTGGTCATTTAAAGCGCAGAGAATGTCCACTGTAATTGTTCTAGATCAGAAAAAATCTGAAAGAATGGAAATTACATTACATTACAACTAAATCTGAATGTCTTCGACTGGGACATGGTCCACAACCTGAGTAATTCTACAGAATCATTATGTTTAATAACCTCCTTCTGTCTGTGCAAGGACCAGAAGGAACAAAGGCAAGAAACACCCATAGTTTACTCTTCGCTATAGAAACTTTGTGAAGTGAGAGATTAAGTCTGAGGACTCTGGAAAAAGGATTTAATTTATCTTTCAAAGTATCAGAAATTATTAGACTTCAGAAGAAACATCAAGCGAACCACTGTTGTTGCTAAGATAATTTAACTTAAAACCAAAGAAAGTGTGCTATTTAATTAAACAAATATGTTCAGGAGAACACTCATTGAACTTGGTAGGGACTTGCCACAAAAACATACATATTGAATATGAATTTGCTGTTGATATTTAAGGATCTTTTAATACTTAACCCCCAAAACACACTAACAGGCTTTCTAGGGACAATTTTCCAAACACTGCTTTTTTATATTTCATCAAGTATGTAATAAAAGTATTTAATCTCCTGAAAAAAATCTTTCTAAATGCATTGCAGCAAATAAACTCTGTTATTTATTCTTGAATGTTGTTTTTTTAGCCAACCTCCTTTTTTGAGAATAAGATGTCTTGTTCTTGACAACTTTCTATTGCCACTTACAGTTTAAAATAAGCAAGGATTATTCTGCATCTGAGAAAAACTGATCCATCAGGCATTACTGCTTTTAGGTTAATAGGCAGTTTGTGCCCTCTAGTAAAAAATCCTTAAAGGAGAGTTTATACAGAACTGTTTAAATACGTAGATCAGTACAGTATGCTTTCTTCCAAAAGATCATGGGTTTCAAAATGCTTTTAACACAATAACTTTTCTATACTCTGTTACTGATCAGAAAAATGTCAATATGGAGAAAGGCGTTATTACTAGAACCCTGTTCTTTGACCATAAAACAGTGGATCATACCCTACTTTTAGGGTAATGATCTTAGTGAAGAAGTCATACAATGTTTTTTAACTTATCTTACTGACAGGACTTTTAGGATTCATTCAGGGTCTAATGTACCTCAAGACTGGAACTTTAAAACAGCTAAAAAGCTCCTAGTAATCCAGAGGTTATATTCAGAACTCCTAATAATCCAAAAAATGTCTGTAAAGAACGCCAATAAACGAAAATACCAAACAGGAATTTTATTAAGCTTAAAACCAAGCTTTTCATCGACGCTCTGCACCAACTTCTTCAGAAAGCAAACTAGAAACAAAGAACAATACATCTGTCCCATTATTTAAGCATCATAGCTCCACTCAAACACTCCCCCTTGTGGACACACCTGAAAATTGCACATCAATGCACTTAAATAACTTAACCACAGAAAAACTGTGCATCACCATTTGTATAAGATCAACATGACCAGCCCTGAATGTTTGTAATCAAACTAATACTCTAAATTTACACCACCAACATAGCATGTATACAATCTTAAATACCTGGTAGACACTATAAACACATAAGTGGTAAACCCAGGAAAAGTATATGTGTGTAGCGCCTGTTTTAAAAAAGCCATGTAAATAAATCAAAATGTCATTCAGATGGTAACACAACTCTATGGAAGACTACAAACCATGAGTTGATATAAAATATACAAAATACATCTATGAGTATACCTTGGAAATGTATGCTTAACATTGTTATGTTGTTATCATAACCATCTGATAATAATAGCAGTATTAGTAGCAAAAAAAAAAAAAAGTAAGTTATATATTATATATTGATTGTATATTGTGTGTAGCGGCCGGTACTAGGAGGCTGACGTCCCTTACATAAAAGACTATTCTGATGAACGATCAAACTACACATCCCCCGCTTAAAATAATGGATCACAATGTAACCATTGATAAAGACATTAAAAATAAAACTAATAATAAAATAACAAAGTAACACTAAACCATTTTAACAATCAAAAAACAAAGAAAGAAACAATCCCCATAAAATAGCTAAAAAGGTGGTCATTCCCAAGGGGATTAAATCAGTCTAAGAAGCTTCACCTAACTAGGCTTCTCAGTTTAAGAAAGCAACTAATAGAAAGCATGCTGTTTAGTCTGTTCAGTTTGTGGTTTTGTTTTTGAGTCATGCAGAAAGTCTTCATGTCTTCCACCACGCAGGAAGCTAGTGGCACCTCAGATCCAGGGGATTTAACAATACTTATAAACCTTCTCACGGAAAAGGTTGAACATCTTTCACAGTGAATGGATGGACTTTTGCAAAGTGATACTGTGAATCCTGTAGTGCGACCCCCCCCAGTGGACTGTCGACTGAATCCCCCTTTATGATACCGGCTAGTGGAGCAAGAGCAGAGCTGGGAGCCGTCATTTCCAACGGCTCTAATGATCTACACAATCAGGATGGCGGCGACAATCCTATGGGCTCCACGAGAGGACACAGGAGCCCATTAAATAACATAGGAGCTTCTGCATCTAGACTTGGCGAGGTGGGGACCCTGAGGAGGGACTATACAGACTTGAACTTACATAATTGGCTGAATTGACCCTTTTGATTTTATAATGGAGAGGATACCACCAACAAAGGCACTTTTACTGAAGATCTTCCTGACTTGTCCACTAAACTCAACCAATTTGATCAAAAATTATTGCGGCTCAGAAAACTACAACTAGAGGTCTCTTATTTTGGGGAATGCTGACGTGCGAAGATTGTCCTGAAGGGTCTTCGCTCGTGGCAATATCCCACAGGGTTGGAGGAAGGGTCGAAATTCCATCTCGACCTTTTGTCACTTTTTGATAGACATGGGAACGAATTAATCAATCTGATTTGCTCCCACTACCAGGAAGCTATCAATCAATTAACCATGGACCTTTCTAACCTGGATGAGGAAATAAAGTTGGATATCCATTTTTCCAGGTATCGCTACGAATACGAGAGAGTCTTCAACAGCATCGACCAACATATTTCTAAGATGACTACAACTAAAATTAAAAAATTAAAGAGGGACATAAAAGCTTACAAAGATGGGGCAGCTTACCCCAAACCCCCTAAATCCCAAGGGAACTTTTTAGGGAACAGCAGAGAAACTACGGGGATCGATTCAGTTTTGGTTGATACCAACCAACCTATGCACCACAGTGAAGCGGAGAATGGGCCTTCGGCAAGGCAAATAAACCATAGACCTTCAACTGAAGGAGAGGTTATTATTGGGTCTGGTCTTAACCAGGTCCAGCTAGCATCTGAAGCCCACGATGTAAATTTTCATGCCCAAGCCTCGTCTCCACAACAAACGTCGAACCGCACGATGAGGAACAAATACAAAATGAGGAGGAATTGATGGACGACTGTTTAGCCATTCCTTCTCCCCCTATTCAAGCATTGGAGATCCTTTACAATACAGGCAAAGATTTCAAAATTTACAATTTTTCTCAATTTGCTTTTTCCCAACCTTTGGTGGACATTTTGGCTAAAGGGTTATCTTTTGTACCCTCTAGTCGGGCTAGTGTTGGGAGGTCAATTTTGGACCTGAAATTATTTGTGAGAAAGTTGAATTTGACATTACTGTTGAGTAATTCACAAAGACCCAAGAACTTTTTTCACATACCTAGCACTTTCAACCCACCTCTTTTACCAACCGTTGGAGTTTTCGAACAACTGTGCGATCTTGATATCCGTCACCTCCTTAATTCAAGGCGACCAGCCCAATTTAATGTCACCAGAGAGGAGAAGGGCCTGTTGGAAGCTCTCAAGTCTGCACCGGTTAGACTGATGCAGCCTGATAAGGGAGGTGGATTGGTAGCTATGGACTTGGACGACTATAATGACAAGATGTTGGCCATCTTAGCCTCTAATACCTATCATGAAGTCTCTAGGAATGAGTTAAATGTAAATATGAGCCGTATCCGGTAATTTTTTGAGGAGATGTTCATCAATGGCTTAATTGATGTGGATATATACAATTATATCATTGTTGTATCACCTAAGATACCGGTTTTGTTTGGGAACCCCATGATACACAAGAATATATATGATCCACCTATGCGGCAACTAGTTAGCGCTAGAGGGAGTATAACCTATGCAGCCGCTAGGTGGTAATATTCTCAAGAAGTACGTGTATCTTGTTCCACATATTTCGAGAGATTCTTGGGCTTTTCTAGAAAAGGTGAGTTCCGTCTTGCTGATAGTTGTCTCTTGACGATCGATGTGGTTGATCTATATTCATCTATTCCCCACCTCGTGGCAGTTGAGTGGATTCAATTGGATTTGGGCTTCCATCATGCTCCGACAGAAGAGATCTCACTGGTTAGTGAGTTATTGGATATTATTCTCACTTGCAACTTTTTCTCATTCAACATCCGGTGGTTCCATCAATTGGTTGGTGTCCCATGGGATCACCTTGCGGAGCCAGTGTGGCGAATTTAGTATTGGCCCATTGGGATAGGGTGTTCGTTTTATGCAATTTCCTAGTCCAAGAGAAAGTGTCATTATACACTAGGTTCTTGGACGATATTTTTATCATCCTCAATGATTCACAAGATGATGCAAATACCTTGGTGACTTTTTTTAATGGTTCTACCGAATTCTTGAAATTTACATCTAATTTTGCAACTGATAAGATAGCTTATTTGGATGTAGAAATTGAGAAAGATAGGACCATGAATCGCTTCGTGGCTAATATACATCGGAAGCTGACATTTTCAAATTCATACCTACACTTCGATAGTGAACATCCAATCCACCAAAAGAGGGCTATTGTGAAGGGCCAATTTGTTTGAGCGGCCCGCATGATTTCAGAAGATAAAAAATTTTACGATGAGTGCAGGTTTATCGCTGACATGTTTGTTTGTAGAGGGTATCCTGCAGATTTTGTCACAGATTTAAGCTTGGAATTGCAAGGTAAGACAGCCAATGGTCATTTTAGCCCCATTTTGGGGAACTTGAACAGCGGGTCATCAGGCTTGCCTTGTCCTGCTCGTGAGTCCGATAACTTCAACTATAATTTTATAATTACTTACAACTTGGACGCAACTGACATTGTGTCCATCATAAGGAAGAATTGGTGTTTATTAACCACTGAGTCAACAGGAGTACCTGGGCTGGCATTGTACCCTAAGGTCACTTTCAGGAGTGGCCTTAACATCAAAAATATTTTGGAGTCTAAAATATCTGATACCTCCCCCAGATCTGGGATGTACAAGTGTAACATGTGCAGGTACTGTAGATATGTTAAAGCAAGCACAGCCTTTTCCATTAAGGACAAGAAGTTTCTTATTCAAGGAAGATTCAATTGTGTTAGCAATCGGGTGGTGTATTTGGCCCAGTGTTCTGTTTGCCCTGGCTTCTATGTTGGCAAGACCAACAGGAAGCTACAAGAACGCAAGAACGGTTATACGAACACTTATATGCCATCAAGAAAGGGAAAGTAGACAATGCGCTGGCTAAACACATTCTAGACAACCCAGGTCATGAATTTTCATTTTTGGTGATTGACCAACTTTGTGATGGAGGCACAGGGGGTCCTGATTCTCTGAGACTTGAATGCAAGGAGTTGATGTGGCAAATCACATTGGAAGCTTACCACCTACCTTGACTAAACAGCATGCTTTCTATTAGTTGCTTTCTTAAACTGAGAAGCCTAGTTAGGTGAAGCTTCTTAGACTGATTTAATCCCCTTGGGAATGACCACCTTTTTAGCTATTTTATGGGGATTGTTTCTTTCTTCGTTTTTTGATTGTTAAAATGGTTTAGTGCTACTTTGTTATTATTGGTTTTATTTTTTAATGTCTTTATCAATGGTTACATTGTGGTCCATTATTTTAAGCGGGGGATGTGTAGTTTGATCGTTCATCAGAATAGTCTTTTATGTAAGGGACGTCAGCCTCCTAGTACCAGCCGCTACACACAATATACAATCAATATATAATATATAACTTACTTTTTTTTTTTTTTGCTACTAATACTGCTATTATTATCAGATGGTTATGATAACAACATAACAATGTTAAGCATACATTTCCAAGGTATACTCATAAATGTATTTTGTATATTTTATATCAACTCATGGTTTGTAGTCTTCCATAGAGTTGTGTTACCATCTGAATGACATTTTGATTTATTTACATGGCTTTTTTAAAACAGGCGCTACACACATATACTTTTCCTGGGTTTACCACTTGTGTGTTTATAGTGTCTACCAGGTATTTAAGATTGTATACATGCTATGTTGATGGTGTAAATTTAGAGTATTAGTTTGATTACAAACATTCAGGGCTGGTCATGTTGATCTTATACAAATGGTGATGCACAGTTTTTCTGTGGTTAAGTTTTTTAAGTGCATTGATGTGCAATTTTCAGGTGTGTCCACAAGGGGGGAGTGTTTGAGTGGAGCTATGATGCTTAAATAATGGGACAGATGTATTGTTCTTTGTTTCTAGTTTGCTTTCTGAAGAAGTTGGTGCAGAGCGCCGACGAAAAGCTTGGTTTTAAGCTTAATAAAATTCCTGTTTGGTATTTTCGTTTATTGGCGTTCTTTACAGACATTTTTTGGATTATTAGGAGTCCTGAATATAACCTCTGGATTACTAGGAGCTTTTTAGAGGTGCAGCAACCTGCAACAGTGGTATTTATCAGTTTGTGGTTTTGTTTTTGAGTCGTGCAGAACTACAAAAAAGATTTTGCATATCTAGGACTTGCTGCTTGATAGCAAATTGACTGTTAACTCCAACAGATCTACAGTCATGGTTCTGTAATCCCAAAAAGTCTTTCTGATCTCTCTAGAACCATAGTTCGGGGTTCTCTGGGGATCAGACTTCGTCATACTATAAGTGAGAAACAGCTGCGTGTGTTTATGAACACGCAGACAACAGACTGAAAAAAAGTCTTGAAGTAATTGAAATGTGCTTACAAGCTGTACAATTTGTTAACCAAAAATGCATATCTTACTGCTGGAATAAATGTCCTAATGCCAAAGTTTGAGTAACACTGCCTATTGTGGCCTTGAACTCACTCAGTAATACTTGACTGCTATGCACTTACAAAAATAAAATCTCTCACTGTATTTCAATTTCTCATATCAAAGCACACCACTTCCTGTCTTTGTCTATAGCTAACTAGCTGCCAGTCTTGGCTAGGGCTGCATTACTTATAAATTCATTGGTTTTCAAGCTGATTAATACTCAGTAGATTTCATCCTCATAAAAGAAATTACATTCATAGAAACAGGTGTGAGATGAATTTGTATGTATTGTAGATTGTTACTGTTGCTTTAATTAATTGTATTCTGTGGATTGGTTCATTTGATTTGTGTGTCCTTTTAAATGTGATGCAGTTCATTGAAATTGTTAGTCTGATGAAGCGAGTGTATCCGTGAAAGTGCTTACTAGTTATATCTGTTTTATTAAAGTTATCTGCTGTGTGCAACCAACGTGTGTTTTTTCGCCTACATTTGGATCTTTTTACTAGTTGGTTGCTTTATCTGGTGGTGAGGAATCATTTTCACTTGTGTTTACATTTAGGAATACTGCCTACTCCGAGATATCAAGCAGCACTTTCCCTTCAAAGTCCAGCATTCTATGTCCCACTCGATGATAGTTTCTTTTCCAGGATAGTCCAGAAATGAAAATTATCAAAAAACTGTGTACTGCATAGAAAAAAATTTTCAAGAGCATCTTAACTAAGACTGTAAATATAATTGCTTTCATTAAGTGGGATAGCTTGTTTGATTCACAGCTGAAATATTGCTATATTCTATATGAAAGTGTTGTTTTTTTGTACTAGTTGTTTTATTTTTTCCCATGCTTCTACCCTGACACAGTTCTGGCTTCCAGCTGATTTCCATGACCCTTCCACTCTCTCCATGCATCCCCATCTCCTTTCCAGCAATCCCAAATGCATCCTTTGGCTAGGCAGGTCCCCCAACTACTTGTAAAGTTAGCCTTATGGTGCAATCATGACAGACAGACAGCAAGGACCTGATGAAAAGTAACAGATGAGTGACTGAAGCCATCAGAGAGGGATAGCCGATCAGTATCCCTGTCCCTCAGGAGGGACAAAGTGCAATGACATAAGCATGCCAAGTGCACACATCCACCAATCATGTCACTCATCCTAAGTGTTCACTAGAGCTCACTCAGGCTGTGCTCCCTTTCCCACTCTGCCTCCTGGGATAGGAGAGCAAACCATTAGTTGCTTCATATTTTTGTCAATTCTTGCTTCATTATGGGTTCAGGTCATGGATGAAAAGCTTCCTCAAACCATTCTATTGACCACTTAACAAATATAAATACATAAATTATATGATTTAGTACATTTTCCAAAGGCTTATTTGCAGGGAGAGACTCAGAGAGAAACTCTCCACAATAAAACCTAGTGAGAATGTATTTTATTACAGCAGCCAGTTCACCTGAGCAGCATGCCTTTGAAATGTATGAATAAACTGAGGTAAACAGAAAAAAAAAATCATGCAAGGATGAGATCAATAGGCAAACTTTGCCAAAGAGCATCCAAGGGTCAGATCTGAACCCCGGAGTTGAGAGGTAAGAGCATTAAACACTAAATAACCATGCTACCCACCTTTAAGGTGCTCTTGTAACACTCAAAGGATTACAGCAAGTAGAATGGGTCAGACATGCACATATACACAGCAGCCTAGAACATTTTCACCTATTTCTGAATCCTACTAAAGGTTTCAATGACATAGGAAATGGAAAACTCTGAACACCCCATTTTTATAATGTTGCTAATGTAGAGTTAAGCTCTTATTCTTAAAATGACACAGAATGATGACAGAATTTTTTAATACTGGCAGTTAATGTATACATTTTGATTACATATGCCTCTTTGTTTTTGCAACGTTTTTCTTCTGCTTCTGTATTAATGGCCATATGATGTCATTGGTAATATGGTAAACATGTATAAATCAATTAAAGGACATCTAAACTCAGTTGATATCATGCTAAGTTAAGATATGTGTACCAAAATATTTACAGTCTATAGATAGATAGATAGATGTTTAAGAAGTTGTTAGGCACTTACAATGGCATGAAGAAATGGGACAGACAGCAGGAGTCCTACCTAAGGCCCCATTTAGGTATAATCCAGCTCTAGGGACAGTGCCAGGTTCCCACTCACTTTCTTGCTTTATTAGGTCCTTTTTCCTCATTCTATTTAGGATACTGCTTCCACACTTGGGCTTGGTACTGTAAACAGAAGACACCACATGGTCACAGTGCACTCATTACCACCCTAAGACCCTGGTCAGTGATTGTGCTGTACAGGTCATGGAAGCATCATCATGCCGAGTACAAAAATACTTAATGCAGCTCTTTTACTTCCTAACCAGAAGTCAGATATGGGAACCATGCTACTTTAACAGTTCTTACTGTGCTCTAGAGTAACAATGTTGAAGGCAAAATAAGGTTTAACTTCCACCCCTGATATGAAATGTATTCACAGAGCCCCAACTCTTAGATGTTTGTCTTTCTGTTACAAGTCAAATTTTGAGTAATTCGGTCACATCAGGAGAATATTAAGTTCCAAGTGCTCTTCTGGCACCATGTAGAGAGGACTAGGAATTAGATATGATTGGAAATTGGATAATCTGTTTTATTGCAGCAGCTATTTATCTGATAGTTTAACAAAGATACTAAAACATATAGTTTTAAAATACTGAAAGTTTCATCCTGTAGACATGGGTCTGATTCCTCTCATTCCCCACATGTATTCTATGTGATTCTGAGCAAGTCATTTATCCAAACCAAAGCTATCAGTTCACCCCCTGCTAGTGGTGTATATGTCATGGTAGGTCATAAATAGTTAAAAAAGTAACTATGTATTACAAACCACTTTCTATAAATGGATTTTATTGTCTGCAATTGTCACTAGACTAGATATAGCATCCTTTCTAAATTATCACAAAATTAAATGCCTGACTCAGGCTCCTCTCTCCCACAGAAGAGGTTATATGACATATGTTTTCCATTTTACATATTAATTTGTGGATTTTTCTCTTGAGTTATTGATGCAGCCAAATACCAGACCACACTTTACTGCCCCCTTCCCCTCCCATTTGACAATCACAGAAAACACAAGAAATTTGACAAATTCAAAGTATTATTACAGAGGGGGTCCACAGATGATCCCTGATGTGTTGTGCCTTCACGTCCCTCATCTCTAAATATATTATCTCTGAGGTCATTCCATTAATGAGAAAAGAGACTAACTGTACTTCCCTTTTTTCTGTATTGGCTTTCCCTTAAAGACAAGATACATAGAAATTCAGGGTTTGGGGTATGAAGACCATTCATCAGTGTTACACTTGACACAGCCCACCAGCAAAAAAAGTCAGTGTGAGGGGTGGTGCAAGTTACTATTACAATGGGCAGAAGACTGCTTCCAGTCATTGACATGAAGGCAGGAAGCTTGAAAATGTTAAGAACAAGTACATTTTAACTTGTTAGTCAAGAAGGTGCACATATGTGAAATATCATTTTCAGTCCCGTGTTGTATAGAGCATTTCATGATTTTAGGCTGCATGTCAAAACTTACAATTGTGTAAATAAGCATACTGTAACCGCAGATGTTCTAATGGATCACCATTGCAGTAGCCTAAGCTATGTGGGTTTACCCCGCCTGCACCAGACAGCTTCCAAAAGCTTTGGACACCTTTCTGGCTCTCAAAAACCCATGAAGTGATCCCGTAAAAGGCAAGGGGAGTGCCAAAAGCTTCAGAGCATTTTTTTGCCAAGGAAAAAGACAAGAGCCCTGGATACATGTGCTAGGAAACAAAGGAAATAGTATTTATACCTATACACTAAAGGGTGAAAAAGAACCTCATTGTGGCAACAATCAGAAAGAACAACAGAGAAAAGGGGGATACAGTGAGGGAGGGATAAGTACTGCAATGCTGATCATTTAGAACATCAAAAGTCTTGGTAAGTTTGCTTATACAACTGTACTATGTTTAGAATGATCACCACTGCAGTAGCCTAAGCTATGTGAGCAGATTACCAAAGTTTAAACAGACGTATTAAAAGAGGGAGGAGGCCAATATCTAACACTCTAGGTGCCCCTCAAGAACAATCATACAAAGGCAGCTCTGGCCCTGGAAAATGAATCCAGTTTGTCATCATTGGTAAAGATATGTACTGTGGACCAAACCAAATTGCTCCCTCTAGAATGTTTCCAGTGACAACCCATTTCCAGAAAGTCACAGAAGAAGTCAGTGCCCTTGTTGAATGAACTGTAACTCTGCCTGGAAGTGGCTTATTATTGTGAACATAGTAAAACATAGTAGCATTAGACAGCCATGAAGAAATGGCGTTGACCCTGGTTGTCCTTTCCTCTTACCTTCATTAGAAGCAAACAGCTGGTCAGGTTTCTTGAAAAGTTGTTTTGTCTAGGTAGTAGCTGTACTGCCTGTGTACATCCAGAGAGGGAAGAATCCTTTCTCCCTTGTCCCTAGGTTCAAGAAAGAAAACCAGGAGACTAATGTTCTGGTTTAAAGTTAACTTTGAAACTACTTTAGGCATAATGGTAGGATTTGTTCTCAAAGAAACTTTGTGTTTGTGAAAAATTTGGTGGGATTGATTCACATAAGTGTTTGTAACCCAGATACCCTCCTAGCAGATGAGTAAAACAGTCTTCCATGTTAAGAACTGCAAATCAGCTTGAATCACTGGCTTGACTGGAGACGGAGTTAGCTTCTCAAGCACAAAATTAAGATCCCAAGTAAGAGCCACCTGTTTCCTAGGTTGGCAGATATGCAAGACCCCTTTCAAACATTGTTTTACTTGAGCATTATTGAAAAGGGGGGCTGTATTGGCAGACAAGCTGAAATGACCAGCAAATGTACCTTGACTGAAGAGTACAACAAACCATTGGACAGCAACTCACACAAGTAATTAAGACCCACAGGCATCTGTATCAGTCGAGGATCTTCGCTCACAGAATGGCATCAACTAGAAAAACTATTTCAGTTATCCATATATGATTTCCTAGTAGCAGATTTGTTTTTTGCCTTCTTAAGTACATACTGCACGTCCTCAGAAAAAAAAGGTACCTAAAGGTTATCAGAACTGTATCATCCAAATAGTTAGTTGAGGCATTCCTAGTTTGGGGTGCATCAAATTCTGCCTGTCTTGTATGAATAAATCTATTGTGTGGGGAAGCTTGTGGTAATTTCCTTGGCTAGATTGAAAATAAGGGCGCACCATGTTTGCCCTGACCAAAAAGGAGTCACTGCTACAATATTGGGAGAGTCCTTCTGGATTTTTAGAAGAACCTTGGTTATCAGTGAAAGCCGTGGAAAAGCATACAGCAATGTCTTCCATGCTTGGCTGCAAGGAATCCTGAAGCAGAATTTCTTTAGTTGTCTGTTCTGAAGGAAGGAAAGTAAATTTACTTGAGGTGTTCCCCACAGGTGGATCAATTCTTGAAAGACCCCAGGATGAAGTTTCCATGTATGGGATCTATCCTGGTCTTGCTGAGCTTGTCTGCAGTAAGGTTTTGGTCTGATGGAGGCCTGAAGAGTCAGACTGAGCTGAATTGCTGCCTCTTAGGCCATCATAGCTAGTCTACAACAAAGGTAGGATTCCTTAAACCCCTTGTTTGTTTATGTATGACATCACTGTGCTATTCTTTGTGTAAACTAGCAGAGGTCCTGGAAATGACAGATGATTCAAGACCTTCAGGACACTGACAACAGCTAAAATCTCCTTGACATTTGTGTGCATCTGTCTGTCTGTCTATCTACAGGATTCCACAGAGACTGCACTTTTACCCCTTTCAAAACAGCTCCCCTGAAGGATTGGTGATGACTGAATGGATGAGGAGGAATTAAAGGAGAAAGGAATACCTGGACTGTAAGCTATCTGGTCAACCTACCATCCATTCTCTGTTTTTACAAATTCCAGAGCTGGAGTCTAAAAAGTCAAAGACTTTTAGGTACTAAGTCTATACTGATCTGCGGCACCATTGCATTCTTCCCATGTGTTGCCTAGCAAATGCTGCATGTACATTATCGAGACCATGTACCCCAGAAACCTGAGAAACTCCCTTGCAGATGCTTGTTGTAAACAAGAGAAACTAAGAGGAAAATTGTTGGAGCATTTCTACTTTATCTGGAGGGACAACAGCTTTTGTCTCAATCGAGCTCAACAAACATTCCAGGAATCTCATTTTGTGTAAAGGGATGACTTCTGACAATTGGTTTAAAATCCCAGATTGAGAAGAAGCTATTGGACAATTGTTATGCACAGAGCTATATCAGTTCATCGATAGCTTAGGTTATTGAATCTGTAATGATCCACACCTAAGCGTCGAACTTGCAAAATCTCGAACTGTCATTTAAGCAAATTCTTTCCTCGGGAAAGAAGTTGCTTGGGCATTATCGGGGATTTGCCCTTTCGGCAATGTGGAGCGATCTCAGACTTGGTATATTTAGTTAGGCGGGTGGGGGGGTTAAATCACAAGGGATCTGTATAGCACGAGTCTCCCAGGACCAGACGGATTTCTTGACCAACATTCGAAAGCTACAAATGGACTTTTTAGCCCGAGGCTACTCAGAAGGGCTAATCAACAGGATCCTCGATCCCATCATCAGCCAGCGCCACCCCAGAAGCTAGATTCCAGTTCAACTGCATCCTGGACTTCTCTATGAATTACAAAGACATCATCCAGATCGTAATGGACAATTGGCCCATCATCACAAATAACAGATCTTTTGGCCACATTTTTCTGGAGAAACCTTCCTTCACAGCTAGAAAAGGGAGAAGCATTAGGGACTTTCTGGAACATCCCTGCCAAGTTAAACTTGACAACCCTGATACCTTTGTCTGCAGTGAGCCTCCCTGCCACTACTGTAGACACATGAGTGGTGCTGCAGGCTTTTACTGCCCCAGTGGCAGGAGACACTACACACCTAATGTCAGAGGTGACTGGAATGTCACAGGAGTGATTTACAGGGTAGCGTGCACCAAATGCAATGCTTTCTATGTGGGCAAGACGGTCAACTCCCTTAAAGCGAGGATAGCAAAACACCTGCATGACTTAAAATACTTGAAAGTGACAAACCAGCTGGCAGTGCATGCTCTAGGGAACTTAGTACACAATACATTCAAATTTCATGTTCTTGAACACATCCCTAAATCCCCAATAGGCGGGGACCACAACTCGCTGCTAGAGAAGAGGGAACTCAAGTGGCAAATACGATTGCAGGCAAGGAAAAGACCAGGCCTTAACTATGCAGAAAATTTGACCCCGGTCTTGTATCTCAGAAAGATACACCACCATATACCACAACCTCTGCACCTGGACCTCTAACAGATTTACTGACAAAAAGTTACCTTTCATGCGACAGCCAGTTTTGATCTCACCAGTCTACCTCCAGCCCAAGGTCTGAGACTTCCCCTGGCAAATTCAGACTTATTCGTTTTTGGTCAATGGTTCATTAATATATATTTTTTTGTCTTTCATGTCTTTCATGTTTTCTACAATGGTTCAGTATTACTGTTTTTTTCGTGTCTTTCTAGCTTTTCAGGTTACATATCAGTGACCTTTTAAGATTGTTTTTTTTTTAAATTAACAGCCCTCATTCAGTTCCACATCTTAATACATTAGTTTCTATTGATATCTGTTATTTAAGAATTTTTCACTATTGTGTTTCTCTTTTTAATTTCTGTATCATATTTTTTGGATATTTACCCTGGTTCTTTTTTTTTTTGGTTTTCTAGCCTGTTTCTTATTTTACATACATGTTATTTTACATACATGTTGTTGCTACTTCTCTAGTATGCTCGGCTTTGCTTATTATGCTCTTTTAGGTCATCCACCATCCTGACGAAGATTTTGAAAAGTGTAGCGTAACAATGTATTTTACCAACAAGGGTTGATTTTTTTCCAGCAAGACTATTTTTAGTTTAACTACATTTTTTTAGCTAATTTTAGCTAATCTCTGTACTTCACTATTGTAGGTTTCGAGTGATTCTACTAACCACGTATGAGCTGGCTCAGGGTATCTAACCTATCAGATTGTAAGGTGTGATGTCAAGTTGTCGTGCCCAATCACAATAAAGGTTTTTTCACCCACACTTGATTGGCCCCCAGGTATTCTTATAAAAGGATATCCTCAGGATCAATCCTTCCATTAAGGAACTACGCTTCAGTGGTGATTGTACTTCTGGTACTTTTTACTTCAATAAAGTACAACCTTCTAGAATCTGAACTTCGACTACGTTGATTTTTTGCCTCCACGGCAAGCAGAGCTCCTTAGCCGAGCCACATTTACGTTGTTTTGCCTGTTTTTTCTGTGTGTTTCATCTTTGGTTTCTAGCTGCCGCACTATCGGTTCCTCTCACCAGGTGACCTGACCAGCCGGAAATACGACCTGTATACGAAGCCTTTCTAAAGGCTTTACTCAGCCTTCAACCACAAGCACTTGGGTACACACAGCCTTTCTCAAGGCTTTACCGGTAGCCCAGCTTCTTCACCGACATTCCACCGTACCTTTATAAAGGCAGCCTACCTGGTCATCCATTTGTTCTTGGCTTCCCTAGGGTATTTTATTTGTGGACTTGTTTCAGTATTACAGACAAAAGCAGTAGCTTTTTAAATGTTACTTTATTTACAATATTCTAGATTTTCAATTTTTTTTTTTGTAGACTGGTATGTTTCTAATATTGTAGGAGTGGATTCATTTAGTAATATTGCAGCAAACCAAAATGTTTCACACCAAAGCAGGGCAAAATTTGTTTATTTTCCCTCTCCCGCCAACAGCACCTGTAAATGGTTTGCAAACTCGCCACTCACATAACAGCCTGTTCTGTAATATTTATTCTAATCAAAACCTTAGCATTCATATACTAAAGGTATTGGATTAAAAGACTGTCTGTAAAGCTATTATTAGATTTACTAGCATACCAGTGAGCATTTCGCACTGTATCTCCTGTCTTTGGCTAATCCACTAATCTTCTCTTTTTGGTGGGGATTCGGAATAAGGGCAGGATTGCCCATCGAAACGAGCACTGCCATAGTTTATTCTTAAGAAAATCTTTCTCTTGCAACAGCAGTGACTGCATCGCTGATTTTTCAAACATCATTAGAGGCTAAACCGATAAAGTCTTGCATAAGAAACATTCATTCACACGGACTAATTTCAGCATCATTCCCAAAGTACTGGCTATTAAAGTGACTAGTCAGGTTCACACAGCAAGTAACAAAGTTGGTGGGAATCTAATACATCATTACAGGGTACAGGTATATCAGCCATAGTCTTAAACCTCTGTGATAAACAACCAGACAAGAGAAGGAGAAACAAACTAATAGTGGTATGGCTTCCTTTTCCTGAAGGCCTAACAATCGTGATTCCTGAGTGCTCATGTTCATACTTCAGTAGGCCCTGCAGCTTAGCCAGTTTCTCCTATTCTACTGTGGGACATGAGAAACCAATAACTTGTAAAGCAAAAGGGTTATGGGTATCCTCTTCACAAAGTAGCACTCAAAGGAATACACTAGGGAATGTATAGCATGTATATACAAACACACACATACAATACAGGAAGGTCAAATGAGGACTTTAAAAAATGTTAAAACTGAAGTTTTGTACCTAAAGGAAGGCATTTTTAGGCTGAGTATATATGAAGCATTTATTTATTATTTAAATGTATACTTTTGATTGAAGCTTAGGTTTTATTAGGTATTTTTTCAGGGGAAATGTCCCTTGTTTAAGAGAGACTGTAATGACATTTTTCTTTTAAAAATTTACTTTTTAAAAATGTATAATTATTGTGAAGGATATGACATCATAAATGGGTCTGTATAAAAGTGATTTGGCGCTCTTTTATTATTGTCTGAAGAAGCTCTTGGTTTTGGTCAGGAGCGAAAATGCTTTTATTAAAATACGTTAACGCTTTCTTGCTTTTTGGAGTACTTGGACTTGCCTGCTTTGTTTTTTTTTTTGAAGCATTTATTTCTAGCAGTTTGACACATGGTTAGCAGACTAATTTATAGCATTTTAAGTTTTCATATTTTGCCACTTAATAGCTTTAGGATTTTACATTTTATTCAGGGGCTACCATCTGAAATAAAGAAAAAAAATTTGGTATCCAAGTGCTTTCTGAAACATTCAGTTATATGAGGAACACAAGTAATATGCTCCCTGCTGACAAGCAGGCACATCACTATTTCAGTGGGCCACAGTGCTACATTTACTAACAGTTAGGATGATCACATCAGGCTGGAATGGCCTCTGATTATTTGACTATATAAAGTTTTTTTCCCTGCTTGTTTTGATAAAGACAGCTATGGTAGCAAACTAAGCAGGATAGAGCAGACTTCCCTATCCCAGCAACAATTCCCAGCTCACCTAGCAGATTCTCCATACTTTCTTGGTAAGGCTGAGAGGTATCATCCATCTAGTGTATGCTACGTCTGGCACCTTCTAGATGTAGGTTCTGCTGGTGCACAGCCCATGGAAAATGCCTAGGAGACATTTCATTAAATGCCATTTCAGCTGGTTATTTTACATAGTCACCATCCCCACAAGAGGAGATAACATACTTGATCTCATCATCACGAACATGGGAGCACAATGTTCAACACCGGAAGTATACCCCTCACTGGTGAGATCAGATCACAAACTAATCTCGCTGGAGGTCCTCATCCCACCCCCACCTGAAATAAAAAAGACCACAGTAAAGAACTTCTCAAAAGCCGACTTCACACTTCTAAAGACTAGTGTGGTCTCCTTTAAGGCCCCCGAGCCGGCGGAAAACAGTACTCAAGCCGCTGAATCACTTACAAACACCTTCTACCAGCACCTGCAGGACTGCATGGATAAGGCAATCCCAAACAAAACAAAGACTCTTAGTACCAAAGGCAAGCGTCCAGTCTGGTGGACCCCAGCCATAAACAAACTCTACAATAAAAGGAGGAAGCTACTACAAGATAGAGCAAAATGCTTAAAAGGTAAGACACCCTTGATCACTATAAGTAAAAAACTAAGAGCTCTCATAAAATCATCCAAAGCAAATTTTGAGAGAAAAATAGCTAAAGACTCAAAAGACAATCATAAGGCCTTCTTTAGCTATGTTAGAAACCTAGGAGGAAACTCCCAGATATGCTCAGAACTAGTTCAAAATGATGTGAAGATTACTGATCCTACAGACATTGCCAACATACTGGCTGACAGGTTCAGTGCAAACTTCTCCCCTCCCCAAAGGAGAGATATCTATACCAAACGATTGCAGCCCCCCAGAGATCTCCAGCGCCGAAGTGAGAACTGCTCTCGCCAAAGCAAAAGACACAGCATCCATGGAACCTGATGGTGTCACCGGCTGTGTGCTCCACGAACTCAATGAGGAATTAAACCCACAGCTAGGACAGCTGTTTAATCAAAGTCTTACCTCTGGATGCGTACCCAGGGAGTGGCGCACTGCAACTGTGGTCCCACTTCACAAAGGCGGTGCCTCCACCGACCCTGGAAATTACCGCCCATTAGCTTGACAAGCCTTATCTGCAAAGCCATGGAGAGGATCATAATGGACCTCATAAATAAAGACATAGGGAATTTGCAGACTTTGGATCCAACCCAGTTTGGCTTTGTCAAAGGCAGATCATGCCTTTTAAACTTGGTTGACTTCTTCGAAACAGTCACCAAAGCCATTGACGAGGAAAGGCAGTCCATACAGCCTACCTCGATCTGGCTAAGGCCTTCGATACAATACCCCACTCGGGTATCATTGAAAAACTCATCAGCTTAAATGTTAACCTATACATCACAAGATGGGTTGCAAACTGGCTGAGTGACAGAACCCACAGGGTCAGAGTTGCTGGCGCCATGTCAGACTCAAAGCCTGTCACAAGTGGTATCCCACAGGGCTCAGTCCTGGGCCCACTCTTGTTTGGCATCTACTTTTCCGAAGTACAAGCAAACACAGGAGGGTTATGGCTGACAAAGTTCGCAGATGACTGCAAACTGGGCGCCATAGTAGAAAACACATCTGACACAGATATCCTTCAGAAGGGTCTCGCAGAAGCGGATAACTGGTGCCAGAGCCACGGCCTGAAGTTAAATGCCAAAAAATGCATAGTCATACCCTTTGGGAAAAACAAGGTTACCCCTAGCTACCAAATAGGTGGCAATCCACTGAGCACAGAAGAAGTTATCAGGGACCTGGGGACCCAGGTTGATAGTAGTCTGTCATTCGACACCCATGTAGCTAAAGTAGTTAGGAAGACCTTCTACATTGCCCACCTTATCACGAAGGGATTCTCATCTTGATCAAGGGAGGTCATAGTCTCCCTTTACTCATCACTCATCAGACCAATGATTGAGTACAATGCCCCATTCGGGATGTATCTGACCCGACACTTGCAGCAGCTGGAGAGGCCACAAAAGTTCCTCACCAAAAGGATAAAGGGTCTCAAAAATCTGTCCTATGCTGCCCGACTGAAAGAACTCCAGCTCTATTCAGTCGCTTACCGCTTGCTCAGAGGTGACCTTTGCCTAACATACAAGGCCATGTCAAACCCAGATTTGATGAATATGCTTCACCTCAAAAAAACTAGATCTATCAGAGCCAGACTTAAACCTCGACACGACTATTAATAGGACGTGCTGGAGGGATAGATTAATCACCCAAAGACTCCCTATGCTGTGGAACAAAATCCCGGTACATGTGAGGCAGAGCACCTCGCTGGCCTTGTTCAAGAGAAATCTTGACCAATGGATGGGAGATCGCAGATATACCCCAGGGATTACCTCAGTGTCACTGCTCGACAGAGGCACAGCAAAATAATGGGTATAGTTCCCCATACTAAAGGGGTGGCGTAAGCCACAAAACGATGGGCTAGGCTTGTAAATGCCCTCGGGCAGATAGCCTAGTATGAACCTATGAACCTATGAACCTATGAACCTATGAACATCTTGAGAGAGACAGGAAGAAGGCAAGAAGAAACAAGGGCATCCAGCAAAGGGGTGGATGGACTGTATGAGAGAAGACCTGTGACAATCAGGCATGAGTGTTGAAGAAGGTAGGAGACTGGAATTGAATAGAAAGAGATGGTGACAGTTGACACAACACCCCTGCCCCATGTAGAAAAATAGAAAAAATGGGGGTTGATGATGATGATGATGATACAGCTGTAGTTTACCCAATCGCCAGAGATGATTGATTTATTTTTTTTGTGTAGGAAGCATTTCATTTTAACTGCATTTCTGAGGACATCTGTGGGAGGGCACCAGGCTTCACCAGCACAATTCACTTATGACTCATCATTAAATGATGTTCAGAGCAGTTTATAGTATTTGGAAGCTTAAATTTTTGATGATATGATAATAGTTACAGAAATAATTATTTTAAGGTTTAAACTGCTCATAATTTTTTCTCTGTATTATAGTTATTATTTTAATTTTCAATTTCCAATCCTGACTCATACCATATATACAACCTGCAAAGTCCTTTGTTTGGGAAAGAATATATTCATCAACAAACATTTACATTTAGTATTAGCACTTCATAAATGTGTTTATTTAGATCTCTCTCTCTCGCTATGTATGTATATATATATATATATATATATATATATATATATATATATATATATATTAGCAAAGCAATGTAATATAAACCAACAGATAAATGTAATAAACTTAAAAAATAAAAACACCAACAGTTTTTGAACTAGAGACACTTTATGGTGAACTAAGTAAGCGCTTTCATCTTTTGAACAAAGACTTCATCAAACTACTTTACTGTACACTGAGCACTTCCTCATTGTACAATAAAGTATCTTTTTTTCAATAACCATTGTTGTTTTTATTCATGTGTATATTATATACAGGTATATATAGATTGAGATTCTACAGCATATGAAGAACTGAGAAAAGTCTGCAAAATGATGCTTTACAGAATAGTAATGAATAAAATAATTTCCCTTAAAACCTTTTCTTCAGCTGTAGCACCGTTGATGATCCACAGTTTCATCTATGCATTTTCCTGCCAGTGTTCACCTTCTCTAAGATGATTAGTATCCTGTGAGGTGGGGTTTCAGGTGTGGGTAGTCATAATTTAGTAAAGATCAAGTTCTTGCATCTATGGACTCTGCAGGGAAATCACACACACAACAAGGGATGCCACATGGAGGCATTTGTACTCTGAATAAAACTGGCACTTTCAGGGAGGATCAAGATGGCGGCCGACCTATAAGCACTATGCTGACTTAGCTCCATAATAGTTAACTCAGTTTATTACTGTTTCATATGCAACATGGCCTTTTGGTCAATAATATTTAAAAGAGTCAACCCTTACCTTTCATTTGGTGTTTTTTTTTCTTTTGGTAAATCCTAACAAACATCATCAAACTTACCTGAAAAAGGCAAATTGAGCCACATAAGTGCGAGCCAGGACTTCCCCTCTGTAAGGGAACAGTGGATCAAGGTTAGAATATTAAAACCTAAAGTATAACAAAAAACAAATCAACTATCCAAAAACACTCTGACATACAAAAATACTCTGCTATAGTCAATTATGTTGACTGAATCAGAACAGATGGATACTCAAATTTCTAAAACTGAGCTATCAGCAGTGTCAGTTATTATCTCCAAGCATGTCTGAACTACCAAACAGCAAGTGAACAAAGAAATCATTAAGTAAACCCAGAAGTGACCAACTTTTTGCTCTCAAACTCCTAAACATTACACTCCAACCGCTGAAGTCTACCATTCAACTTTCTGACCGGGTACAAGCATTTAGTACCACAATAAATCAAATTGGAACTGTCTAAAAGCAACAGAAGCAAAAAACATCAAAAATGAGATAAAATTTGAGCATCTTCAAAAAGATTGCCAGTCTAATGCCAAAAGCATACATGATATACAAAATAAACTTTTGAATTTGGAAGGAAGAAGCAGACACAATAACATACTTGTGCGCAGATTATCAGGTAAATATGAGCAACCCAAACTTTTGGAAACCTTACAGCAAATCTTTGGCTGTCTCCTAGAAAATCAATCCAAAGCCAACCAAATTGTTATAGAAAGCATGCACCTGGCAATCAAAATGGCATCATTCCTGATAGACTGCAGTAGATCTATGTTAAACTTTTAAACTACCAGGATGTGTCTAAAGTCATTGTCACTGCTAAAAAGAAAAGTTCTTGACTGGAATAACAACAAAATCATCTTCACTCAGAATCTTCCTATCAAATCAAGCAAGATCAGCAGAAGCTGGTACCATACTGTGCATATTTAATTTCTAACAAAATTAAATTCCAAATGAGATACCCCTTGACATTGATCTTCCAATACATAGGTTTTAAGTACACAATCGGATCATTTAAAGAAGCCAAACAGACTTTATTAATGTATTTAATTTCTTCCCTTTGTGAACATGGTGTGATATGAGCAGTGGTGTTGGTAATTTACTTTTTCTGTCTCCTTGCTTATATGAGAAGATGAGAGTGAGAGGTTTGGATGGCTGGATATATGAACCTAGAACTGGTTTGACATTACTTCATAATATTCAAGATTTATGTGTACCTAGACTTTCAAATAAGCATCACATTAGTTCCTCGTCCCTTTGATTTTCTTGGAACAGTTTAGAATTGGAGATAATGGACCAAAACACTTCTTGCTTCTCAGTTAGGAAGTATCTCCATGAGGGTTCACCAATCAGCCTTCTGACATTACTAGATGAAAGAAATTCATATTTTAAGTCTTTAATTTACATTTTAAGACCAACTGTATTACCATTTACCTGTTCTTTTATTTTTGACTGTCAACATTCACATACGCAACAGAATTCTCAAACAATGCTGCATTGTCAAGGCTTTTAATTTCTGTTATTAGACATTTCTTTATATTTTAGCCTACTCTGTAATATGGTAGGTGAATGTTAATAAGAGTAGTGTTTTAGGACAATTATATTTTACTTATCCCACTTGAAAAGAGTTTTTATCATGACCTTTAATGTAAATATGTTTGTGTGTAAAGGGTGCACAATGGTTCATTGATCCACTCCTACTTTTACTTTTTATTCTTAATACAACATTATCTTATTCTCTTCCTGGAGTTGGATGGTAGTGGTTAGGCATGGTTATTTTACAGAAGAGTTAAATGCCATTTGCCTTCATTATTAAACCTAGTTTTGCTTAATTATTTCAAGTTAAATGACAAATTTACTTCTACTACATCATCGACTATAGAGACAAATAATTTTAAATGTGGATAATCAACTCATGGATTGCAAATGGAATCCAAACAAGTAAAATAGGAATTTATTTTTTCATTTATTCTACAAATCAGAAGCAGAAATTATATTGGTGCAAGGGACAAACCTAACATCTGAACAATGTCCACAGTTCAGAGGGAAAAGAGTGGCTCAATGTTATTGTTGAATCAGGTAACAGATCAAACCGATCTGGTGTTGCCACATAATTAAAAAAATCCTTCAAAGCTACAATATTGCATCATAACTCAGACTTTGAAGGAAGAAAGCATTATCTAATTATTAAAAATATGTTTCTTGATAAACATGTACTACTATTAAATATGTATGTACCCTGTAGTAAACAACATCAATTTATTATAATAATATATAAAATATTAATAATTTTCCTAATTATTAGTACGTTGTTGGAGGGGATTGGAATACATTTGCTGAGCTTAGTGTAGGAAGAACTAGTAGGAGTAAATCTTGTAATTACCACAATTTCAGAATTAAAATCAGACTTTAATTTATTTGATTAATTTAATTGTCAAGTAACATCACCTCATTATTAAAATATACCTATTACTCTCATAGTTACAAATATTGGGATAGACTAGATTTTTTTTCTGATAGGTGAAGTTTTCTTAAAAATGAAATATAGCTTTCATATAGAACCCAGATACTTTTTGGACCACTCTAAAATCATTCTTACTATTGATTGGTCTAGTACTGGCAAAACAAAAAAAACAATATCTATAACTGGAATAACACCAAAGGAACACCACCAATGTATTCAGGTCCAGACTAACCTTTATTAATCAACGAATAAAGAATATTAAGCCCTTTCATCTTTAACAGTGAAGACTTCAGCAGAATAACAATCGTCTGAAGTCTGAAACATTTAAAAATCCATCAACCAATGAAAAGCAAAGGTCAATAATTAAATATTTACTTTATTAAAAAGTTCCTTATTGAAAAAGCATTCCTAAAAATAAAGCTAACCAACCAGGAGCATGTAAAAAAGTTATAACAAATAATACATTAGAAACTTGCTGAACTCTTGTCACTTGCAAAAGGAAGCAGCTTCTTAAACTAAAATTACATAGATAAATATAGGTGTAAAAATGTATGTATATGTGTGTGTGTATGTATATATATATATATATATATATATATATATATATATATATATATATATATATATGTATATATATATATATATATATATATATATATATATATATATATATATACACACACACATATACAACTTATATGTGTGTATATGTATATATATATATATATATATATATATATATATATATATATATATATATATATACCTGCCTTAATCCTTAAAATACTGGAAACAGAAACTGTGTCATTAATACCTGGACCAAGTGAGGCATTGAGCCTCAACTGCCAGGTTAGTTCTTTACATTCCAGTGAAGTGTCAACATTCCCACACAAAGGGGTCACCATGACCCTATCAGTAATGAAGAAAGAAAACTTCTTAAAAATGTGGGCACACCATAGAATGTTTATAAGGAGCATTAGTGTTCTTCTTATTGTCTTATAAATGCATTCTCGTATTCTATATCTCAATCTTCTGATGGTTTTCCCCACATAAAGTGCATCACAAGAGCTGCACAAAGCCAAGTATACAACATGGGATGTGTTTCAATTCACTTTCCCCAGGCAGAAAATAGCTCTCATAATTGGAAACTACAGCATAGGGATCTTCATGTATGTACCTGCATTGTTTGCAGAAACTGTATTTTTGCATGCAACTGTGGCTCAAAACAATTTTCCTAGAGTCTAATTCCAAAACACTCTTAATATTTTTCCCTTTAGAATAAATGATCATTGATAGTGTTCCAAACATTTCTTCACATCATCAGTGAAAATTATGTCCCAGAACCTCGTAACAGTATTAATGTACCGGTGTGAAGTGTTACTAAAGGGGACAATAAAAGAAGAGGTATCCTCTATACCAATTGTTGAAGTTTCAGTACAGGTAACATTTGTATCTGCTGATCTATTTAAAAAATGGTGCAAATCAGTCCTAGCAGTGTCCTTCCACTTCTGCTTTAATGTCCCTATGAAACTGAATAGGATACCCCCTGTCCAAGAACAAACAGATCAGATGGTGTAGTTCTATGTTAAAGATTGTATTATCAGATATAAGGCGTGAAAGTCTAACTGTCTGATCTTTAACAATTGATCTCTTTTGAAACAGGGAGTGACAACTTTTATAGTGGAGGAAGGTGATGGAAAAGGTCTCTTTTCTAAATATGGTGGATGTGTAGCATCCCTTAATCATGTCTTTACACAAAGAAATATCAAGATAATTGATATAGTCCATATTGAAAGAATATGTAAACTTTAAAAATGATGTCAAATTCTGCCATAAATTTAAAAAAATTTTCCCATTGCTCAGTGTTACCCTTCCATAAAATCAGTACATCATCCAGGTAGCTATAATATCCATGTGTCAATGAGAGAAACTTGGGTGTGAAGACATTAATCTTTTCCCACATTGCCAAAACAATGTTTGCATATCTTGGAGTGCATGCAGCACCTATGGCAACTTCTGAGATTTTCTCTCAAAATACAAATAATTGTTGTTGAAAATCAAATCAAATAGAGAACTAACCACTCCAATGTCCTGGGGGGATGTGGACATGTATTCTGAGAGACAGGAAGAGAACCACTGTAACCCAATGTCATGGGGAATGACAGTAAATAGGTCAACTACGTTGATAGGAATGAAGGTTAGTTCTCCATATAGTCCAATAAATTCAGGGTTTCTAACAAGTGCTATGAATTCTTCAAAATGTATGTTTCTGAATTAAACAAGGATTTATACTTGAAATCAACAAATCTAGCCAAGGTTTCCATTTTTCAGCCCTTGGTTGAGACAGTCAGTTGGAGCAGTGGGACATGGACATAGTTATGCATTTTGGGAATACAAAAGATGGATGCTACCGTAGGTTTTGCTACATTCAGTTGAAACTTTTTTGATGAGTTTTCAATGCTGTTCATAATTACCAGCCCACCCTTATCTGGTTTCATTACACAAATAGCTCTGTCATACACAATATTATGCAAAAGTTCCCTTTCCTCAGGGGTTAAATTGTTTGGGATTAACTTTCTCCTTTTGTCTTTATCATAAAAAAATGACCCTCACAAATTCTATTGTAGATTGAAACAAGTGTGTTGGGGGTGGCATAAGCATACTTTTTCTATGTAACCCCTCATGTCCTGTGTTGGGAGATGCAGTTCTGTCAACAAAAAAAAAACAGTTTTAAATTACAGTTTCTGGTGAATAACTTCAACTGTATTGTAGCTGGATTTATGTCAAAATTAAAATTAGGTATGAAAGTAAAACCTTTTCTAAAAATAGATAAACTTGACTCAACCCAAGTAACATTAGACAAACTGAAAACTTTAAAAGCATTCAAAATGTTACTGTCCATTAACAAATTGTAGCCACATTTGCACAAAGTTAACATCTGAATCTATCCCATCCCTTTCCCCTGCCACAGGGGTTTGAAAATGTCTCTCTGTGTTGGGATTTCAAAATGGTTCTTAAGCCATGATTGAAGTCCTGTAAATGATTGGCTAATCTCTTTGACCGTCTAACTTGTGGTTGATATAAAAAAAAATCTTCCTTATCAACGTTATTACTCATTTCATTAATAGAATCCAAATTGTCCCTGTAGGATACTACTCTATTACTCCATCATTGCTGCAGAGCTGGAAAAGCCTTCCCAAGCTCATAGTCAGTTATGTCTCTCTCTAACTTGTGAACTTGTACAACTGGACATTAAATCCTAATTTGCTTCAAAAAGAAGACATTAAAAATTAAATTAACTTCTTACAAAATATTTTTTTAAACAATGCATCTAATTCTCAAATTCCACTTGATATTCAATTGGCTGCTACTAAATCTCAAATTAGAGGTACCTTTATAAGTAAAGCTTCTTATTATAAAACATCTTATAAACTAATGGAATCTGTGTTAATAAGATAACTTTTCTAAGCTAGAACAAGAACTTTAAATGATAAAAATGATGCTGCAAAATGTCTAGCTGATTTTCAGAAATAATTTTACTATTAAACATACAACAGTCATTCTGGGAAATGAAAACTTTGGCTAGATATTCAGAATGGGTACAAACTCCTTCCAAATTTATAGCAAGGCTCATAAATATCAACAAGATGTTTCCTTTAATAACTGAAATTATATACCAGGATAAATCTTACAAGACCAGAGAGGAGACTATGTAAATTTTTGTTGAAATATATAGACAGTTAAACAGTGAACATAATCTCATCTCCTCACCACAAGAGTGTTACCAGTTTGTGAATAGTCAAACATTTCCAAAAATTAACTAAGACCAACAGAATACATTAAAAACACTGTTTAATCAAGAAGAAATTCTACAAAAAATTAAAAACCTTAAACCTGGTAAATTGCCTGGACCAGATGGTCTTGTAGTGGAATTCTGCAAAACCTTTGCCCAAATTATTTCCAAAATTGTATTGCATTTATTTAATTATATATGCAACAATGGTATCTCAGATATGTATCTTAACAACTCTAAAACTATTTTTATCCCTAAACCTAACTCTAGTCTTAAAAATTGGCTATCAAAAACTAATTTATCCAAAGAGTTATTGTGGATTGAGTCTTCCTGACTTCAGACTCTATTATGATATTATTAATTCCAAACAGATTAATTATAATATCAGAATATAACCCTAAAATGAATAAATGGTGTCCTATGTGGGTTAAAATATGCTACACCCATATATGTAAATCCCAATATAATCCTAAATCATTACCCTTCCTCAACAAAGAAAATCTTAAAACTCTCAAAATAGATATAATTTTAACACATAAGATAAGAATCCTTCAAAGCCTAGTTGACTCAATTGATTAAAAAAATATGTCATGTTGTTATAACTAATTCATTTAAACTTTAACTTAAAGTTGAGCAATTTAATTCTAAATATTTCTAATTACCCTCTTCTCAAAGACAAATATGTAATGGACTTTTATACATATAGAAGGTTCTCCCTTAGTGACTTCTACATTTTCCAAAAGGTTATACTGTTACATTAACACAACTAGCAGAGTTAATGTCAATGCTTCTAAATGAATCTAACATTAATGATTACAGCATGATTTTATGTAATCAGTTGTGCAAGGCTTTTAATTTGATACCTAATGCATATAAATTAATTACATCTCTCAAATACCAACATTCTATTATCTGTTCTAAATATTGGACCAATCTAAACACATCAATTACATACAATCAACAAATTCACTCTACTTCTCTAAATTCAGCTTATGATAGTAAATAACACATATCTGACTCCAGTCACTCTTAATAAATTCTGCCCTACAGCATCACTAAACTGTTCTTTCTGTGAATTTCAAAGAGCTGATTTGTTACATATTTTATGGAGCTGTAAATGTTCTTACAAATTATGGTGTTTTTTGAAAGTTAAACTAGAAAGAAATGGGTTATGAGAAATCTACCTTATCTTGGGAATTTGCATTATTACACACACCCCACCTGGTTTAACATAGCAAGACATCTATATTTTAATTACCCAAAACTGGCTTGATAGATCCAAAATCTCATGGGATTGATTTAAACATACTGCAATCAATTAAATATATAACTTTGATTGTATCTTATAACAAAACTTGTAATGCTATTACTTAGTTTTAATCACTTTTACACAGCATTTAAAAATGTAAAAAGCCACGGTGGTACAGCGGTAGCGTTGTTGCCTCACAGCAAGAAGTTCTGTTGGATTCACGGCTGGAGTACCTTCTGTGTGGAGTCTGCATGTCCTTCCCACGGTCGAGTGGTCTCCGAAAGACATGCGTGAATGGGCGTGCCTTCGCTGAAGGTTGGGCGTCGGGCTGGCAACTCATCACCATGTAAAAATCTACTGCCGATCATTAGCGGACCGGAGTTCTGCTGTTGTGACCCCTAACCGGGAAAAGCCGAAAAAACAAACAAAACATGGCATTTAAAAATTTACTCAGCACATTTACTTATTCTCTTTTTCCCCTTTTTATATATTATTTTATTTTCTAAAAAAATTTCCATACCCATGATTCATACCTGCATTTGGCATTTTCTGTGTATATAGTTTCTATATATATATATATATATATATATATATATATAGTTTGTGTTACTGTTTGTATATAACCCAGTTTTCTTTTTCCTTTGTAATTATAGTCTTTTTCTTGTAAGATTTATAATCATTAGATAGATTTGTAATTATTGTTATAAATGTTTGAAATGCAGATAAAGATATTTGAAAAAAAGAAACCAGCACTTTCCTTCTTTGTTCACTAAACGTATACACACACACACACACACACACACACACACACACACACACACACACATACACACACACACACACCTCTGCCAGTGATCCCTTGCATCCATGCGACATCTGGAAACAGATATCCGTTTTCAATAACAAAGGCTTTCCGGTGAGACATCCTACTGCTTTTGTACTAGCCTGCAACTTGTATCCATTTCTAAGCCATGCTACAAATCTATTCATGGCAATACACCATTTCCATTCTATTGTATCACTTCAGTTAATAAAACTAAAACTCAAAATGTAGTGCTGGAAATGCAGCAATGACAAAAAAACTGTAATACAGGGCAAATAGATTCAAATGAGAACTGTACATTATAACTAGTACTTTGTGTAAGGGGAAACTTGCTGCTTTGCTGGTGTGTGTCTGTGTGTATGTACATGTGTCTGTACATATGCATGTGCTCATTTGATGCCACATAAGACATTCATAGCAAAATTTACAAATTACATATGCCACTTTTATTTGTTTATGCCATATAAGACATTTTTAGCAAAATATACAAGTTAAATATGTCACTTTTATTTCTTTAGGAGGAGATGCCTGCATTCAACTGTCCCCTATAAAAACAAACTTCACATTTGAATTATTTGTTTGTGCTGCTATTCTTTTAGAACACAAAGACACTTTGCTCAAATGTTGCAATGAAATGGACCTCATTCTGTTTACAAGCAGGTAACTAAGCTCTTGGTCACAGTAACGTAATGTAAAATAAATGGAAACATGGCATTTATGGTTATTTCATTTTTACAGAATGCTACCTTTTCATATCAAACAATGGTATATAACTGATTTTCTTTTTTATTGATTTTGTTATTTTTGATGGCATTAGCACTGCAGTACTTAAAAAGGTGGCAGCATTTGTGGTGTCTCTCTATTGTTCATAATCATAATATAAATAATGTTAAGGAAGATAAAGCAGATTTACTAATTTTTTTCTTATTTCATCACTTCTGCTAGAGCTACAAGCTTTAATTTGCAAATAGTACTTGTGTTATAATTCATGGCAGTCTGCATGGCTTAAAGTGAGGTTATTTCCCACTTTGGTTTGTATTTCAGGACTGTAATGTGATCAATATTTTTTGCAGAATGTTGGAACCTTTTTTTCATTTCAGTAGTGAAAATCTCCTGTCTGCAATATCTGTAAGCTAAAGCTAACAGTAAAAAGGTTACCATATAAAAAATGTCATCTCTACAGATATAGCAAAACATTCTTCCAAAATTTCCCTCTGTTGCTTTTAGTATACATAGTACCTTGTGTGTGTGTGTGTGTGTGTGTGTGTGTGTGTGTGTATGCTAGGGCAGCCATGATGGTGCAGTGGTTAGCATTGTTGCCTCACAGCAAGAGGTTTGCCGGTTTGATCCTTGGCTGGGGTGCCTTCTGTGTGGAATCTGCATGCCCTTCGTGTGGGTTTGTTCTACTTTCTTCCCAAAGACATGCTGCAGGTGGTTTGGACACTCTAAATTGGTCCTAGGTGTGTGTGCCTTCTGTGGAAGGTTGGGTGCTGGGCTGGCAACTGGACACTGTGAAAGTCTACTGCCAATCATGAGTGGACAGGTGGTCTGCTGTGGTGACTCCTAACTGGGAAAAGAACCACTGTGTGTGTGTGTTTTAAGAATAAAGATAGAAACAAAATTATTATCACTGTGGTAAGAACTGTGAGTAAAGTCTAAAGAAATATCTCCTTTTGTCTTATAAAATCCAGTGAGGGGAAAAAGCGTGTGTGCATTTTTTGTTGTTTTTATTTTTCAACACTCTGAGTTATGAGTGCCAACATTTCAACAGAAATCCATTTAAAGTGCTTAATGAATATTTAGTTCTAACTGTGACAATGTTATCAACTGTGTCACTGTGTGTGTGTGTGTGTGTGTGTGTGTGTGTGTGTGTGTGTGTGTGTGTGTGTGTGTGTGTGTGTGTGTGTGTGTGTTTGTTTCAAGATTAAGAATAAAGATGGAAACAAAATTATTATCACTACGGTAGGAACTGTGAGTAAAGTCTAAAGAAATATCTCTGTTTGTCATGTAAAATCCAGTGGGGGAAAAAAGCTTGTGTATGTTTTTTGTTGTTTTTATTTTTCAGCATTCTGAGTTATATGAGTGCCAACATTTCAATAGAAATCCATTTAACGTGCTTAATGAATATTTAGTTCTAATTGTTCTTACTATGCTGACGATAGGGAAAAATGCTCAGATATTGCAGAGCAAACACTTTCTCTCGGATTTACTATTCCTCCGTGCAGGACTAGCTTAGTCTTGCACGGAGGCAGCTGTTTAGGAGCAGGACAGCAGCGCTCCATGCATAGTAATGAGGCATGCTGCCTGAGCTCCTAATCTTACACGGGGCATGTAAGAGTGCAGGGGGCTTGTCTGAGAGCAGAGCGCTCAGAATATACACGCCCCCGCAATGATGAACAGCAGAAAGGGGTAAGAAATGAGCCAGACTGCTCATAGGTGTCCACATATCCCCACCAATAGTCCCCCTTGTGTACAACAGCAAAAGTATAGAGAAATAAAATGAGCAAACACATTTTTTTATTTAAAAATCTGATTAAGGCTAACCGTAGGTGCACGGATGTGCCCATCACTTAGCTTCGGCTAATGCAGCTTAAATGGCTGAAGAGGATAACAGGGAAGATATATGCAAATCAAGCAGTATAGCAATAGTATAGTGGGTAGAGCATTCACATTATGAGCAGCCATTCCCAGTTCAAGTCCCACTACAGCACGTTCCATTTTCCATGGCAAAGCATGTTATGACTAATAATTTTGTTGCATAACCCACTAAATAACATATATTTATGAAATGGAGTACTGCAGTAAATGCACATGTGAGGTGTCAATGTCATAATGAATAAAGCACTAGTAAGCAGGTTTAAGTACCAGTAAGCAGTAGTAAGCATATGCAAGCACTAGTAAGCGAGCTTAAGCCTGTTTGTGCAGTGGTAAGCAATGGGCACACAGGTTAAGCAATTCTAAAGCTAACTCACTGTAAGCATATGTAACTGGAGGTTAGCATTGCTTACCCTCGCACTAACCCTCGCAAACCCGCTTACAACTGCTCAAAAGTGCCTTAATCACTCCATATCCAATGGCTCTTGTTCTGCCCATCAACAAAATAAACAGCCATGCAGGTCTCAAACCCAGGACCTTATACACCACAGTCATAGTAGTTAACTACCAAGCAATCACAGAAGTACAGAAGAATGAGGCATCAGCAAACAAGTCTTCACCATTGTAAAACCGAACTGAACCTGTGAAAGGAATCAGTATACAGACATATGTGCCTTAACCCGCTACATAACATAAATATTTGAACTGGAGTAAAGCAGTAAGCCCAGAAGTCAGGTGTAATTGCAGTAGAGTGTCAAAGTCCCCAATAAAACACAAGGACCCTATACAGTGTATGTATACATGAATCATGGATACCAGGCATACATGTAAAGTGTAATGAATAATAACTCAATGCCAAAAAGGAATTATAATGCAAACTGTAATGTAAGCCATGCTAAGCATTGCACAGGCCAGCTTAGGAGGTGCAAGCAATGTGTAGGCCAGCTAACTCAATGTGTCCAGTGTTATACTCCTTTAAACAGTGCCAACCCTAGATAAGCAGGTTTGCCCATAGCCTAGCCTTTTCAAAACTGGCCAATCATGGAAAAGTGCGGGAAATTGGCCCAACTTAAACCCAAGAGGCAGGAATACATCTCAAAACTGGTTGTAGCTTCCCCTTGCAGGCACAATGGCAGTAAGGGGAGAAGGTGTGTGCTTTCGAGCATAGTACTGGTGCATCCAGGAGTTCAGAGTCATGGCAGGACTCCTTGTCAAAGACCATGATCAGAGACTGCTGCAGGGCCAGTACCAAGGCTCCCAATATATGGTGGAGGCCTGGGACCATCTCACCCGTGACCTCACCAGTGCCACTGGCATACCCCGAACTGGTGAGCAGGTCAGGCATCTCTATGCCAACCTGAAGCGGTGTAAGGGGGACCACTTGGACCAGTGGATCCAAGAGGCTAGAGCGGTAGGGGATGTTCCAGTTGTGTGTCACCACACTATGTGTGTAATAATTGCCAGCTCAGGTATATCATGGATAGGTATGGCTAAATATTCCTCTTATGTCCCCCACAGCTGCAATGGAGCAGGCCGCAAACCAAGGGGCCCACTTCAGTCACCTGGTAAGGTTGAGACATGAGGAAGGTCAGTACTACTCATGCATTTACTGTCACAGGAAATAAAACTAAAAGTAGTAGTAAATCAATTGCCTGTATAAAACCTGTATTGTTCAAGGCAAGTACTGCATACACTGGAGAATATGGCAGGAAGAGTCTCATACAGTATGTATATAAATAAAAGTGTAACAGCCTGACAATAAAGGTATAACTGCTGGACTGCATGTGTATACTCTGGTATTATATGGTAATGTAGATTTGCAATCATGTAATATTACTGTTGTATTAAGCACTGTTACCCACACCGTGCACCATAAATTGAATGTGTAGGAATGCCTTTATATGACTGGTGTAATCCCCAGACACTATGTAGCATAACTGAGGGAGACATAGACAGAAAACAGGGAAAATGCGGACAACAAAACCGAAACAGCACATGCAAATGAGATGTAAACTGTTGTTTTGTTTAGCAAACACAGCCATGGTTCGAATCCTGGGAGTGGTAGTAGTCTGCATACAGAATCATACCCCACAACTGTACAGAAATGTCTAGAATGTCCAGTAAAGTGGCCCATATTTGTTGCCTATCAACCTGTCCCCCTGGGAAATCAGTGGGATGACCCCAGACGTATAGCCAGCAAACAGGAAATACAACTGATTGACACACATCTATGAGAACAAAGCTGGCACACTAGCAACTCCCCAAAACCTTATGAGACTAAGAAGTCATGTATGTCCCTTATACACCCCAACTTATGAAGCTGTGGCCAGAGTGTGTACAGTAACAGAGTGAGATGTACATGCATAATAGTAATGTGGAATCTGGTACTGTGTGTGGGAACATTCAGGTAGTGCTAACAAACAATTCCCCCACAGGTCTGCCAGATACTAACACTGTGCCCATAAATACAAGAATGATACCCTGTAGTGGTACTGTTTACATTGGCATTGTATGGCATTGCGACTGATGCAGCTGCTCTGAATAATGAGGTATTACACATCACTGTCGCCCACACTGTCCGACAGAATATTACTGTCTAGGAGATCTGTATAAGAGTGTTGTAATACAAGGTCAGAATGCAAAAGCACAGGGGATTAATAAGACAGAAAGCAGATAGGAGATATACAGCAATATCTATATAGCAGTCACAACTGTGATGGACAGTATTTAAGTTGTAGCAGACACAGCTATGGTCTGAATCCTGGGAGTGGATGTAGGCTGCATACAGAATCATACCCTACAACTGTACAGATGAGGCCAGAATGACCAGTATATGGGCCCATATCTGCTGCCTGTCCCCCTGTCCCCCTGGTAAGTCTGTGGGATAATCCCAGATGTTTAGCCAGCAAACAGGGAATACAAGGGATTGTCAGACATCTATGAGAACAAACCTGTCACTATAGCAACCCCTGAAACTGTTAGGAGAGTAATATTTCAAATATGTCCTATCTACACTCCCACGTTGTCAAGCAGTGACCAGAGTGTGTACAGTAACAGAATGAGATGTATTTGCAGAATACTAATGTGTAATCTGGAAGTTTGTGTGACAACAGTCAGTTAGTGCTAACAAACATTGCTCCTACAGGTACGTCAGATACGAACACTGTGCTGAGAAATAAAGACCATTATAACCTGTACTGGTACTGTTCACTCTGGTATTGTAGGGATTTGTGAGTGTTGCAGTTTCTCTGAATAATAAAGTATCACTGATCACTGTCACCCACACTGTGCTACATAATATAACTGGGTAGGAAAGCATGTATATGTGTGTTTCAGGTCACTAAGGGTGGAAGAGGGCAATATTCTAGATATGTCCTGACACACCAGCGTGTGGTCAACACATGGCCAGAGTCTGTGCAGAAAGAGATGGATAGCAATGTGCACAACATCAACCTGGAATCTGGGAGTATCTGTAGAAACAGTTAGTTAGTGTTAACAAACACAGGTATACCAGGTATATACTGCAGGTAAAACCAGTTCATGTGTAATGATGATGACAGCCATATCACTGTCCAAACTAAGGCTATAGGGTAGTGTAGTAAGACTTGTAAGGTACAGATAACAGCACTGACTAGGAAAGTAATGTGGACTACAGGAATATACTAGTTAATTGACATCTTTCTCCCCACCCACCACCATATCTCCAGTAATCAACATATCCACCCCAACTGGTATGTAATGACACCTATGTTCTGATAATGTCCAGTTGTTTGATAAATATTTTAATTGTTCCCATGCATGTGCCATATTGAATTATTCCAACATTGGTGGCATGGTGCCATCAATGTACCTGCATGCTGTTCTTATTACCACTGTGGTCCCATGTATGCATGTGTTCTGTTTGTTATCCAACTGTTCCGAATCTGGTGCCTGGGTTAATGGGAATATTTATGCATGCTGTTATACCTAACCCTGGAATGTATTGACTATTACTAACCCACATATGATGATGAAATCCAAACACTATAGCATGCTTGGGAGCGCTGGCACCAGTGGACCCACCTGTCCCACCTCAGCTGGCTGTGGCACTGGGCACCAGCATGTCTGGGACCCAACCCGGGACCTCCCTGTCCATTGGTATTGCACCACCTTTGGGTGGAACCGCCTCAGGTGATGGAGCTCGCCCCCAGGGAGCGGGTGCGGGCAGGCACCTGTCACCTGCAGCCAGGTCAGGGTCATGGTGCATAGAGAAATCAACCAGCAGCTTAGTGATCTTCTACACCAGCTCGAGGGCCGTGTGTCACAACTAGAGCATCAGTTTGGCTCTGCGACTCAGCCCCCAGCACAGCCACCATCGAGGCTGTGAAGGTGCAGTGGTGGCTGCCCATGGGTGGGGACCTCAGTCCCACTGTTTCCACTAGGGGGCTCATGGGCTTCCAATTTCCCAACACCCCTCCCCATCAAGGTGTTTACCCCCACATGTGTCATATACTGCCCCTGTATGCAACTTGTTTGTCTTGTCTGTTATCCTACCCAACCTACCTCCCCAAATATACCTACTACCCCTCCCCAACATCCCACTCTCACCTGAAAAAAAAGGGCAATCTGTTCCCACAAAAAATCTCACCCCATACATAGCTGTCCATTTCGCACACGTCTACTGAACACATGTAATCTGGTCTAATTGGCATCACAACTTATTATTGTTGTCCTCACCCCCTCCTCACCATATATACATGAAAATGCCTACATCTATAGATATATATGTCTACATCTATATGTCTAAATATATACAGCAAGTTACATATATATATATATATATATATATATATATATATATATATATATATATATATATATATATATATATATATATATATATAATATATATATATATATATATATATATATAGATATATATAAATATATATATATATATATAGAGATATATATGTAGGTATATACGGACATAGTAGTGAGAGTGGTAAGCACTAGGTAAGCTAGCTACCACATAAGGAGTGGTTCTGGCCCAGAAATTGTAGTTATTGGCCATTCAAGCAGTTTTTCCATCTCTCTCAACTTTCTGATTTAAAAGCCTGCATTTGCACTTGTTTCCCCCCTTTCCTGTAACTAGTTTAGTCCAGATACAGATTCTTAGTTTTAGCACTTGAATTTGCTTATTCGTGATCAGCACTTGTTCAGAACTTGTAAGCACTAAATAACCTACTAATTACTACAGCACTCAACCTTCCTCATTACCTAGAGGAAAACAGTTTTGGTACTTACTTTCCTCACTTGCTTAGAGAAAAACAGCTCTTATGCACTTATCTAGCCAAACTGGAGGTAAAGCTCTCTCCAATCAAGACTGAACTTGACAGTAAGAGGAGAAGGTAAACACTTGCACCACATCACACTCATCACATAGTCTCACTAAATCTACAACACCAAAATCCACACATAGAAACACAAAAACATTCACAGAGGCTCTCAATAATAATCTGCTCAAGCAACAGAGACCTCCAAAGCAGAAATGCAAGCAACCTCCACCCCCCCCCAACACAACCCAAATGACACATAGCCCACAGACTCAGTGTGCCCCTCAACCACAGTCAATAAGGCAAAACAACGTACCCAACACACTAGTCATAGGTAACTCTATAGTCAGGCACACTGATGTCCCACTCACTAGGCTAAACAAAGAGAAGGTTACTGTCAGCTGCCTGTCGGGTGCCAGGATCCGCCACATAACCCATGCACTCAGGTCACTCCACAACAAATACAAATATGACTCTGTCATTGTCCATGTTGGTGTGAACAACCTGAGATGTACCTCCCTGGACTACATGAAAAGAGACATGGAAGAGCTCTCCGATCTTGTAGCCCAGGCAGGTATGACCCAAGCCCTGAGTAGCATTCTGCCATCACCCAGAATGATGCTGCAGTACAAGGACACAATGATTGACTTCAACAATTGGCTAAGCTTCTGGTGCCATTCTAAAGGGATCCAGTATCTGTCTGCCTGGGATGACATGGTCGACAGACCACGATGCTTTGCCAGAGATGGCCTGCACCTGTCACCCCTGGGATTCCGGATACTGGCTAAGGTTCTTACCGCCCCTATAGTGCCTTTTTTAGGCAAGGATCAAATGACAAATTCACCACCGTAACAGGAACAGGCAAGCAAAAACTGAGGGTGATGCTACTCAATGCTAGAAGTCTAAATCTCAAAATGCACTCATTCTAGGCACTCCTTAAAATGGAGAACATCAATATCTGTGCAGTGACTGAGACCTGGTTCAAGGCTCCAGAGAGCACCCCTGCACTACCAGGCTATAACTCATACCACACTTTTCGGCCATGTAACCTGGAACTGAACACCAAAGGCAGAGGTGTTTCCATATTCATTAAGGATATCCACACCTCCAGGCTAGTTGCTCAGCATAATGCAGCCAAGGTTATCCAAGTGCAACTAACTCTGGGCAAAATTGCAATCCAAATTGTAGCTTGCTACAGATCACCCACCATGCCCCAGGATTCCCACTCCTCTTTTCTTGATGTACTGGAAAATATTAGGGTTCAACCAAACACCTTAATAATGGGCGATTTCAACTACCTCACCATTAACTGGGGAAACTACTCATGTACCAACTCTTTTGCTCAACACTTTCTGGAATTTATAAACTTCAATGCCCTGGATCAACTTTTCCACACCCCCACCAGGGGCAACAATATCCTAGATCTAGTCATTACCAACATGAGTGACTGGTGTTCCACACCTGAAGTCAATGCCTCATTGGTCCGATCCGACCATAAGCTAATTACCCTAGATATCCACATCCTGCCCCCACCCCCCATTAAGGAAACCATGGTAAAAAATTTCTCCAAAGCCAACTTCATGCTTCTTAAGACAGAAGTGGTGAACTTCACGACACCCATGCAGATGGACAATACAGTTACGACTACTGAATCCTACACAATTGCACTTTATAAGCACTTACATGAGTGCATGGATCGTGCTATCCCAAATCCTCAAAAAAATGGAAGCCAATCTGGTGGTCCCCTACCATATACAAACTGTACAACAGAAGGAAGAAACTGTTGCAAAAGAGAGTAAAATCCCATGAGTGGAGGAGCTCCCTGGTCAGCCTCAGTAAGAAGCTGCGATCCCTGATAAAATCCTCCAAATCTAGTTATGAAATCAAAATCACCACTGATTCTAAAGACACCCACAAAGCATTCTATAGCAATGTCAAGAATCTCAATGGCAACACTCAGAACTGCTCTCAGTTACAGCACAATGGCACTACATATACAGACCCAACTGATATTGCCAACATCCTGGCAGATGGGTTCAGTGCTAACTTTACCCCCCCCCTCACCCCCTAAAGAGCCCATCTCTATACCAGAAGAATGCAAAGTTCCTGTAATCACGACTGCACAGGTAAAAACCACACTCTCCAAAGCCAAGAACACAGCATCCATGGGACCAGACAACATCCCAGGCTGCTTTCTACATGAACTACAGAATGAACTGGCACCCCACCTAAGTACCATGTTCTATCATAGCCTCACCTCAGGCTTTGTGCCTGCTGAATGGCGAACAGTGATGGTTATCCCACTCTACAAGGGGGGAGCCACCACGGACCCTGGGAACTACCGCCCCATCAGCCTGACGAGCCTGGTCTGCAAGGCCATGGAATGTATCATCATGGAACTTATAAACAAAGACATTGGTAATCTCCAAACTCTGGACCCCACCCAGTTCGGGTTTGTAAAAGGCAGATCATGTCTCCTAAACCTGATAGACTTCTTTGAAGCAGTCACCAAAGCTGTAGACAAGGGTAAGGTGGTTCACACAGCCTATCTAGATCTTGCCAAGGCTTTCAACACCATCCCCCACTCTGGAATTATAGATAAACTCACTAAACTAGGTATAAATCCCTATGTCACAAGATGTGTTGCCAACCGGCTCACTGACAGAACCCACACTGTGAAAGTAGCAGACTCCAAATCCAACTTCAGACCAGTGACAAGTGGAGTACCACAGGGTTCAGTCCTGGGTCCTCTCCTGTTTGGTATATACTTCTCTGAAGTACAGGCTAACAAGAAGGTCTTTGGCTAATGAAGTTCACAGATGACTGCAAACTAGGAGCCATAACTGAAACTCCTAACGATGTGGACATCCTACAAAAGGGCCTCACTGAGACAGATGCCTGGTGTCAAAGCCAAGGCCTCAAGCTCATTGCCAAAAAGTGCACTTTCATCCCCTTTGGTAAAAACTCTGTACCCATGAACTACAACATAGGCGGTAGTATACTTAACACCAAAAGTGTGATAAGAGACCTTGGGACACAGGTGGACAATAGTCTCTCCTTTGATAATCGCATCGCCACAGTAGTCAGGAAATCCTTCTACGTGGCACACCTCATCACAAAAGGTTTCTCATCCAGAAAAAAAGAGGTCATTGCTCCCCTCTACTCATCACTCATTAGACCCATTATAGAGTACAACGTCTCTTTTGGCATGTACCTCACAAGACATCTACAACAACTGGAAAGGCCACAGAAATACCTCACAAAGAGGATTATCGGCCACAAACAGATGCCCTACGCAGACCATCTCAAAAAACTCCAGCTTTACTCCGTTGCATATCGCCTACTCAGAGGTGATCTCTGCCTAACATACAAAGCTATGTCAAACCCAGAGCTGTTGGACATGCTCCACTTAAAGAAATCCCAATCCCTCTGAGCTATATGCTCTAGGGACCTAAATCTTGTCACCGCAATAAACAGAACATGCCGGAGCGATAGATTCCTGTCGCAGAGACTTCCCATACTTTGGAATAAACTACCTATCTATATCAAACAAAGCTCCTCATTAGCACTCTTCAAGAAAAATCTTGATGACTGGATGGGAAATAGGAAATTCACCCCGGGGATCACTTCTGTGGCTCTGCTCAACAGTGGCACAGGAAAATAAATTTCTTGGGTGGCAAAAGCCAGGGTACCTTTTTGGCTGGGCTTGTATAGGACCCAGGGCTGATAGCCTAGTACCCACCTATGAACCTGTGAACCTATAGTTTTATTTATTATTTATTTAAGCAGATATATATATATATATATATATAGAGAGAGAGAGATATATATGGACATACATCTGTAGATAACAATGGGAAAATAACTACAACATATATGGCCACATGCTCCGTTAATGGGGTTCAGAGGCCCCAAACAATATATGTCTTGTACGAATACATATACCCCCCACACAGCCAAATACGTTCTCCCTGCAATACACTACCAAGTGTTGCAGATCCCATAACCAGGACCTGACACGACATGGGCACAAGATGTTAACTGTACTACAACCCACCTGTATGATTTCAGACTGGTATTGGTAACATATCATGCAGTACAGTCTGACTCCCATAGGTAATGTACATTGTGGAAGCTATCAACATCCGCAGGATACATATACACAGACACATATATGCAGATACAGATATACATATATATATATATATATATATATATATATATATATATATATATATATATTTATACATACATATATATGGATATATATGTGACTACACATACACACGCAGAGATATGTACAGTAAGATACATATATAGAAGGTGCACACAATATGGAACAGCCACTATGCCTACAGTTAACACCTTAACAACTGGACACTGTATGAGCCACCCATACAAATGACAATCATTGCTTGCAACATTTACCCACAGAGAGGTCATAGGATATAACACCACACACAAGTTTGCATAAATGGAAAACTTTATTTGTGTACTATTACAGTTTTGTATGCCATGTCATATAGCTGTTCAGACACTGACATCCATATAAACAGAGTAATGCAACTGTGAAGCAGTTATACTAATACAGTAGTCTGGAAAGGTTCACAAATGTTGCTGTCCAGGCCAAGCCCTTCAAATAGTACAATAGTAAAGACAGACTGGGCCACATGATACCAAACAATCAACAGTAAGTAAGGCAGGTGTATAGTTCAGCAGCCTCTATCTACAGTCTGTACACAATCACTAGCTGGTAAAGACTTCAGTTGACACAATGGGATGTAACTGTTACATAACAAGGCATAACTGATGCCATCACAAGGACACTGACAGAACAGTCTGTATGGCAGGAGGCAGTAGGCCTACATTAACCCAGTTTATGTAACTAATTTAAATATAGGTGAATTGTATGGTACTGTACATCCAGATACCTTAAGGCAGCTCACCCCTGATACTCCCACATTTTGTAACAGCCTAGGTTATTTATGGTGCACCCCCCCCCAGACTCAATAATACAGGGCCATATACCACTGTTACATACACTGGCCTCTGGAGTGCATAAGGGCACACATGTAGTGTGTAGGTGAAGCCCACACATATATGGCCCCAGCACCAATGCATGTGTGGGGGATACAACAGCAGTTGACTAATGGCAGCAATGGCAGCATGATATACTCACAGGCCATTACAGAACAACCCCTGACAGCATGTCATATGTGCAAAACTTGGTATGTCGGTGGAGAACAGAGGCTGGAACACAGGCCCATATGTGGAAAATTGTTCCCATACACTAAGCAAGTCACTGGTGTTACAGGATAGTCTGCAACATACCCTTAGTCAGGAATATGAAGTTAGAAACACAAATGGCTGTAGCCATGTACTGATAGCACTCAACGCACACACTGCCAGTGAAATATCTGACACAAGACCTGTGTGGGGGACAGACAAAACATAATAGGCACACCTCTGGCCATCAAGAGGATAGGCGCACAGTTGAGAGCCATGCAGACAGACTGCATTCCAAGGTAAACTAGTATATACACACAAACCCTGTAACACCAGTACTAGACAAAGCATAACACAACTCTACTCACACTCTGTCTGTATTTCTGGAACCTCCTACAAATATGTAGCTGGCCTGAATGTGCAGGTTCTCCTGTAAGAGGTATTGCTACCTGCTGTCTGTAACACTGATGCTCACACACAGGAAGGATGTCCATCACACAGGAAAGATAAAGGGACCATGCCCACATGATGTAGAGATTTATAGTAGGTGGTTGTCATGACAGTGGTAATTGGAAGTATTACACAGCAAGCTGCATGCAGTTAGCAAGTGGAGGACACTGATTGGTGCAGAGGCCATCACCTGATCATGTGCATCACCTACTAAAGCCATGCTGCAATCTATTCAAAGCAGCTCATTCCATTTCCTAGAGAGAGAGAGAGAGAGAAAGAAAGAAAATCACTTCAAAAAACAAAAGCCTAAGACAAAGGCATTTATTCAGCATTCATTCATCAAGACATCATTCCCAAAACAGGCATGTGAAGTATATATCCATGTAATAGAATGTAGTACCTGGCCAATAATAATGGGATAGATGATGTGGAATGATTTATATGCGCCATCAGGTGTTGTTGTGATGATGTTCAACTGAACAACTGCTATGGACAATAGTGTCAGTCCCTGTGGGTAGTGGGCCATTGCCGTCAACTGTACAGGTCAGCACTGACTGACAAGATGTAAGCCATCATAGTGTGTGTTGTGTAATGGGAGGTATGTATATTACATGGCCAATAGCTGATGGTGGAAGTAATGCCATTATGATGAACACATGGGAGTCAGGCCCACCACTGGCAGGATTCTCAGGTTAATCTGTAATGTTGCATGCCAGAATGCCATAGGTGTGTAATAGGGTTACCTACATATACCCCCTAATGTCAGGCTATATCCATATTTGGCACCTGTCTGTGTGGTAGCAAGGCAGAACAGTGCAGCTATGCAGGAAGGTGTTGTGAGATTGTGGAGCTGATGTCTGAATGCACCCAACATATAGGTATGCATATGTGTACATATGTCACATATATAATATATAAAGATATCTATGTATATCAGCATGTATGTCCACAAATATACAGAAACCCATGTGTAGACATATATATGTGCATATATATACATCACATATATAGATATATACCTATATGCACATGTCTACATATATACAAACACACACAAACTGTAAAGACATGTCCCCTGTATTACTACCACGGTGATGTGTGCTATGTGCGAGGCACCAGCACGCATAGCAATACACACAGATATCCACAGTTGGCAGTGTGTGCAACATGGATGGGTATCTCACATGTTAGTCCCTTGTTGGGACCACATTGCCCCTGTCTGTGAAGTATACAATGGGAATATGGGGAAGTATGGCAGGTACACTTGTGGAGGTGGTCAGGGTTGGTAGATATAGAGGACAGTCTACAGGGGTGGTATGTGACATGTGGTGGGTAAACACCCTGGATGGTGTGTGTGGTCTTAGATGTGGATGCCCCATGGGCCCCAATGTGGGCACAATAGGAACAAGCCTCCCACCCACTGCTACTCACAACAGCAGTCAACATCCTGAAGGTGCCTGGTCTGGAGGCTGAGCAGGAGGAGCATGTTGGCCCTGTGAATGTGTACTGGGTGCCCCAGACTGATGTAGCACATCCCACATGTGTCTGTGGAGCCCGGTATGGAACAGACCCTAGACCTGACCTCAGGGGATAGGAACATGTCTGTGTGTACCCTGAGGGGGGGGGGGTAACATCCCCTGGGTTGGTTCCACCTGATGGTATTGCTGGACCAGTACATGAGGAAGCCCCAGGTTGGGACACATGTGATGTGGCCAGGTATCTTGGGCAGATGGGTTTGGAGAAGTGGTTCTACTGGCCAATAGAACATATACATGTTATTCTGTCACTGTTATATAGCATATGTTGGTGGTAATAGTCTCCCGGTACATGTCCAACAGCATGCATAGATATCCCCAATAACACAGAATGTCAGATGTGCAGCAATCCCAAAGCAGCCATACCACTGGCATATATGGAACCATAGTGGTCCTGACAATGGCATACAGGTGAATAGTCTGTAACAGGCCAGCAATGATGGTGTCCACACAGGGGACATGGCTACAATCACATAGCAGAAAGTGTGATACAATACCATATCTGTCCCATTGGTAGGTAAGTTGCAGCCATACCTAATGAGTTGTGTGTACAGTTTATTGAAGCTGATATGGTAGGGGGTGACAGAGATGTGTATTATGAACTGTGGTAACCTTGCTGTATGAGTTGGTCAGACCTGTTTCCATCGTTATGTCTTTCAGCCAAGATGTCACATGCACAGTTGCCCACCTATTCACAAGCAGAGAATGATGTGGTGATATCAGGCTTGATCCAGCACTACCCAGTGCTGTTTGGCAGGGCTGCACATGAGCAGCAGGAGTGGACTGCCCTGTGGAATGACCTAGTCCATAGGGTCAATGATGTCAGACTGCACACCTACAGTTATGAGCAGGTCCGGCATCATTGTACTGACCTGCTTCGCAATGCCTGTTGGTGTGCTGCTGCAGTCTGGGGGGATCATCTCACCACAGGGGGGCCATGCCATCCATCCTCCCTGACACATGTGGAGGAGCTCCTGGCCAGCCTCGTGGCACCTGCCCATCCGGCCAGTCATCAACCGCTGGACATCTTCGTGAAGGTGGGTGGCACCCATACACCGGCCAAGGAGCATGCAGATAAGGACACAGGGCACATCAGTAGACCACTGTTGTGTATACATCCGCATTGGTACAGGTAGGTCATGCATATCTGACATGTTATAGATATATTGTGTTGCTACAGTGTAGTGATAAACAGATGACCAGATGTGGTAGTATTGTGGGAATGTACCATTGATGTATTGTAATACTACACCCACCCTGTAGTACTGCCACAGGTGTGGCCAATGACATTGCATCTCTCACCCACTTATGTAGGTCCCTCGGGAATACCACCAAGGCAGCAACCTGTAGCTGGTGAGAATGTTTTATGTAGATGCTTGCCAATACCCTGGGCATGTAATGTGATGGTATATTCCATGCACACATCTAACACACCTACCCTGAGTGCATGTTGTACATGTGCATGTATTGTTGCTGTGAAATGCACGGTCTCACAGGGGTGACCATGATGGGGTATTGGAAAGGTATGTCAGACATCTGCATGATAACTAACATCCTGTCATTACCGAATGTGTCCACAGGAAGTAACATACTGGTGGTAGACATGGCCTACAGTAGGGACATGTTCGGAACAACACCCATATACAGTGTGACACCAGTGTAGATACCTGTAGGACAATGGCAACTGCTGCAGAGATACACTATGGCATAAGGCATTACAGTAGTCTACATTATCAGCTGGGTGCAGGCTCCAACATGTGGTGTTCAGTGTATGGGACACTGAAAAGTGACACATGTGTAGGGCTTACTTGTCATGCATCTGCATAAAGGCTGAAGGAGGGAGGGGTTTCAGCATGACACACCAGTGCACTGCAGCAGGGATTGTAAGGATGCTAGGAATGGCTCTATCTGCAGATAGACAGGTTCAGGACCTGTGGCAGCTGTAACCCTACCCACACAGCAATAGTGATGGCAGTGTGTGAACACCATGGGATGTGCACATGAGTAGACCTTACAATCATGCAGAATAGGGGACATGTGTAGGGCAGACCGAACATACACTAGCAAATGCAGATGGTCCAAGCTGGTATACCCCTGCCAGGAGTAGTGACTGCTGTAGTGCACACAACAAGAGGTGAGATAAATCATCATGATAAGAGTGTGAGCACATATTCCCACACAGTATGAATGCATTGCAGTCAGCAGCCGCACACCTAACACAATCTGCAGACACTGCATGTGAAAGTACAGGACATATGTCACAGATCGGCCTCATGTACTGCTAAGATATGCAGTGATGTGGTCCCATGGCAGATCAAGGATGTGTGCGTCATATCAATAAAGGTGTCTACACCCCCCATAGCCATGGTATGCTCTGATGGTTGTCAGTGTAAGAGTATCGGAGTGGTCATACATGGTCTGTTGATGTTGACAGCTGTAAATCAGGCATTCACCAATGACAACTGTCCACATATCATCCCAGATATGTGTTTCTGAAAAACATAGGGGCTGTGAGAAATAAAGCTGACATAACTGACACAGTACTACACATTCCACAATGGGTTGTACACCTGTGAGTTGTGGTTCATAGTACATGGCAGGATGCAGAGCAGGTGCACAGCAGTACTGTGTACATGGGTGCAGTGGTATCCAGGGGAAGGATCATCACCTAGTGACACACCACATGCATCACACACATGTATACTGTTGCTAGCATGGATTGACTATAGCTGAACTGCATGCTGTTCTGTATCATATGTTCTGCATGTTGACAGATGGGTAATAGAAGGACTGTGTGTACTATCATTGTGCAACCTCACGTGTGTGTGTGTGTGTGTGTGTGTGTGTGTGTGTGTGTGTGTGTGTGTGTGTGTGTGTGTGTGTCCTGGTGGTTAGTTAGTTTGTCTGCAGGGTCACTCTGGTGAAGTGGAGGGAGGTAAATGCATGTAGGGTGCGTGTGTGTATGTGTGTGTTTGTGTGGATGGCCATGTATGCACATGTGTGATTGTGGGGTGTTCATATGGCTGTACCTCCCTTTGAGACCATGCAGTACATGGACATGGACTGCCACATTACACACCAGGAATACCTGTCATGTGTGTAATCACAGGACAGCAAATAGTATAATATGGTGTGCAGCATGGAACAGGCATCCAGAGGGAAGGTAGACACCCTTAATATCACAGTCAGCAGAAAGGTCACCTACAACTCATGTATGCAGCACTACAGATGCATTGGGAAAGCACTAGTCAACACCAGGGAGTGTATCCAAATATTACAGTTGTCACGTGATAGGCAGAAGGAGCAGCATATCTGGCATGTACTGAGCATTACATACACGACACACCAGTGTAAGATATTATGGATACAACATAGCAGCCCACACATATAGGGGCCATGCACATCATGTCTGGACATACAGAGGGTGCATACCGAATGACAGCAGTGAGGCCATGTAAAACCACTACACACAGGTCAGGCAGGTAAAGTAGCAACAGGCCTTGTGTTGTGGCCACTTGTGTGGCCATTTAGAGGACTGAGATGTTAGTGAGTGGTATCAATGTGTGTATGTTAACAAGTGTAATGCAGGATGGGGTAACACATTGACATATACATGAGACTGTCTGTAAAGCCATGGACAGGTAGGTATTACGGAGGTGTGTGTGTGTGTGTGTGTGTGTGTGTGTGTGTGTGTGTGTGTGTGTGTGTGTACTGTTAGGCAATGATGTACAGGTTTTAGAGTGCGTTTATTGTCCCCCCCAGGTGGCGAGGTGTCAGGGTCCCTCCTGCATGCAATCTGATGTTGGTGTCCATACAGACACCGAAGATGATGATAGTACTGTTGAGGCACAGGTGGGGTTGTCAGGGGCTGACACTGCACTAACATTTAACATCCCCCTTTTAGCCACCCCCAACCCCACACACAGTTTCAGTGCCTACACATACCCCATCACCAGTGGCCATAGCGGAGGAACAGCTGGCGTTTGGTGGCAGTGCACAGGGAAGTGTGGTAACCATGCCTACTGTGTCCGGTCACAGCAGGCATAGCCGGATGTCTAGCAGGGCACCACATAGGCGGATGTCCCAGAGTGCTTGTGGTAGGGCTGCTGGACATCATGACCCTGGCATAGGCAACATAGCTGGTACCAGCAGGTGCATGTTGCAGGCTATCATGGCGGTGCAGGCATGTATGGAGCATTACACCAGACAGGGCCTGAGGCTGCAGAGGGCTACTCTCGCATCTGTAAGCGACAACCTACATGAACGGTCGGGAGCCATCCATGCTTATAGCGTGCACACGGATAGATGGCATGATGAGATGATGGCTCTCATTGGCTGTGGCATGTCCGTGCTTCAACGTGTGGTGGGAATGCGGTGACGCCCGTGTGGACGTGGGCCAGCAACACCAACAGTTGGCAGTCAACGTGGATGTACTAGGACACCAAGGGGCTCCCGTAGTGGTAATAGCAGCCCCAGCAGTGCAAGGGGTGTGCTGTCCACACCACAGTGTATGACATCAGCAGCCTTGACAAAGTAGGGCATTTGAATTGTAGTGAGTGTGATTAGCCTAAAAAGCATTGCTCTCTACACAGACAGTGACTCACGTGCACACACACACACACACGCACACACGCACACTCACACTCACACACACACACACACACACACACACACACACACACACACACACACACACACACACACACACACACAGTAGCCATATCTGGGATTAGAACTCCTACCTAACTAGTTTATTACACTACAGCAGTACACAGGTATAGGTCGCACCCAGAGATTACTGGCTAGAGCTTTCCAAAAGGTGTATTTCACAGTATATGACATCTGCACCCTTGACAAAGTAGGGCATTTGAATTGTAGGGAGTTTGACTAGCCTAAAAAACATTGCTCTCTACACAGAAGGTGACACACACACACACACACACACACACACACACACACACACACACACACACACACACACACACACTTGCCATGTCTCGGATTAGAACTCCTACCTAACTAGTTTATCACACTACAGCAATACACAGTTATAGGAAGTGCCATAGAGGTTACTGGCCTACACCTTTCACAAGGGTGTATTTCAAAGTGGATGACCTTAACAGGCTTGTCATAGTATGGCTATGGGGAGGGCAGTGTGTATGCATGGGCCATAACCCATTCATCTAGAGGTTGACACACCACATGCAGGCACATGCAGGGTTACATTGCACAGGTACATATATACAGCTGCTAGATGACTACTTCCTTGTACAGTCATGTTGCACAGCTAGCACTTGCACCACATAGTCCGTCATGCTGACAGATACCAATGGCTAAGGTCTACAGTGAGTGACATCCAAACCTCATGTGGTTGTAGCCATTTGGCTGTGTGCTAGATGGAACAGGCCTCATAATGGATGGCCCCTTGTGACAGTCACTCTCTTCCACACATCTGTGTATGTCTATGTTTTGGCTTATTATAGTGTGTTGTCCTTGGATATATGCCTGTATTCCTGTCCAGTGTGTGTGTGCAAAGCATGAGTGATGCATACTGAGGAGTGTCTGCACTAACGTCTGCAAATGCCAGAAATGTCTGGTCCACTGTTGTTTGCAGACATGGCCTTCATTTGTTTAAGTGTGTGAGCATGCCCAGTATGACCTTTCGGTATGTTGTTGGCTGACATTGACTTCATTTCTCTAAGTATGTGAGCATGCCGAGTATGCCCTTCTGTATTGAATATGTGGATCGATTCCAGGTAGTTTGTACTGCAGTGCAGACTTTTGTGTTGTACACCTACAGGTAGCATACTGTTTCTGCAGGTTATCCGTCTATCATTTGGCAATATGGGGACAAACTGTGCAGGAGAAAGTGTGTACTGTAGGTGATTGTGTCTGTGCTGCTTCAGCTACATGGTACTGCTGTTAGCCGAGATATTCAGACATGTGTACTGTTATACACAGTGATGTTTTCTGTCCTCATGTACAGTCAGGTGGACATTCTTGCTCACAGTGATGACTTGGAGGACAAGGGTGACTGCAGCTGTGTCTGGTATTGTGGGCAGACACCTAAGTATTCATGATAAGTCATGGCATTCTGCAGGGGGCGCTGCAGACACTTGGTGCTGGGTTTGTGTATCCAGTTCAGCACCTTGGTACAGTACTGGCAGAGGATCCCATACTTGTCCGCCCATAAACATGGCAGTATGGCCTTATCTTGCTGTGGCAATGCCTCACAGCTGTACAGATTTGCCCATGTTAGCCAGAGGCAGGGGCCATGGCTCAGAAAGTTTACCCTATTGTGGTGCACGGGCAGGTGTGTAGCCACCCATTTATGGGTTTGCAACCAGGGATAGTATGCACACAGCTTGGTGACAGACCCTGCACATTCCATGCTGCCCATGCTCCCACACCCCCCTTTGTTATTCTAACCTCTTCCATACATTATGCATGCATTCTCTGATATTTTCCCTAAGGGTATCACCACATCACAGGTGTGTGTTAGTGTTGGTCCACAGTTCCTGCATTGGGACATGGTGGACATGTTACTGTGGTTTGTTCACATAGCCTTGCATATGGCTTAAATGGAGTGTGTTATGTTGTTATTTGGGTGTCCATGACATAACATGCATTGGCAGTACATGTGAGACTCGGGCCTTTGGCAGGCACCTGCGGGGCATTAGGTGTTGATGCAGCCCAGATGTGGCAGGTCATTGCATTCTGTCAATCCTACACTCCCAGACCACCATACAGTATATTCCCCTGGGGTGACAGGGTAGATGAGATAGTTGTTCATGCCAATACCTTCCATCAGTCTTGATCAGGTGGTGTGGATGCTGGCAGGGTGCTACCTACAGCTAGGGACACACCTGCATGGGACACCTGCACTGCATGCTGCAGTCTTCCGCTACTGCCATATACAGATGGGGTCATATTGTACCCATTCCCCACAGCAGGGATATTGCCAGAAAGGTGCCTGTGGGTGGTGTTTGCGTGGCTGGGTGCATGTGTGCTGTGGAGACTACTTGCATCTCACCCACAGATATGCATGAGGCATTACAGTTATGCTAGCATGTGCAGGTACATCAGCTGATTCCCAATACATCAGTCCTACCTCCTTTGTGATCTGCAGGTTTTCAGGCAGACATCACTGGTATCTCCTACTACAGGTCCTGTTACTGTGATGCATACCTATATGTAAAAATCTAAGGGTGTCACCATTTCACAGTTACACAATATATACTCTATGTCTAGGGTACTTTCCCCTGTGTACTGCTTTTATATCTAGCCCAACAGCCATGCCATGTCAGTCTTTCAAATGGTGACACATATTACCACCATACATTTACAATGGGTTACTGCTAGCATGCTTTATACTGGTGGGGATTGTCTTTGGCACTGCAATCGTGAGGGCTTGTCCCTGTTATCAGCAGTAGTGGGCAATGGCCACCAGGTCTTACATCAACATGCATACATACTGACCACTCTCACACATTATGAAACACACACCATCCTAACACACACAGACCTGCATATTGTGCAAATGCTACAACCTATCCTGCTACCTTGGCCACCTCTGGCCATCTGTGCTCCACTCGTATTTACCTACTCATACATGTTACTACAGTTCTACACAGGATTGGGGGGCACACCTGAGTGTCACTACATTTCTACACTGGATTGGGGGAAGAGGCAGACCTGTCTGTTTCCACATGTCCACATAGATGTGAGGGGACACACTTGACTGTTTCTACTTGTCTACATGGGAGTGGGGGGGCACATCTGTTACTACATTTCTACATAGGGCTGTGGGGGGACACACCTGACTGTTTTTACATTTCTACACAGGATTGGGGGGAGCACACCTGACTGTTTCTACATTTATACACATGATTGGGGGGCATACCTTACTGTTTCTACATATATACATAGGATGGGGGGGGCACACCTGGCACTTGCACACATTTGCTATGACTGTGCTGGTATGTCAGGTACTCCATTTCATTCTGTATTCTAACCTATTATACTGACTAGAGGAATATCAGTGTACTACAGGTCTTAGCTTTCGTTGCCCTACATATTAGTGTCTGACTTCCTACCCTTCAAAACTAACATCTCACTGCCTGACCTGCTGTAGTCTGCCTGTGTAAGCCTGGGGGGGAGGTTACTCATAGGCTTCATTCAGAGGCCATAGCACAGGCTCTGTTTGAGTTTGTCTATACCTGCCCTGCTGGCTGAGACTGTTGTTGGGTATGTGAACCTCCCTGACTGACATGTGTGAGTCATATGGACACACATGTCTCCCAGCACATTTCTTGCAGTGGGTTTTGCCACCCTGTGTAGCACTGGCTACTGTGGTGACTCCAGTATGTGTTATGGATGTCATGGTGCCACTACAGGTGTCTACTATCTGCTGCCATAACATTCAGCCACCCAATTCCCTTGCATGCTCACATCCATACCATAGATACAGGTAATGACACATTCTACTCCATTTGGCAATTAGTAGGTAGATTGACTTACCTTCTGGGTGTGCCAGGATTGAGGATGGTGCTGGAGGGCTGCCTATGTTGGATGCACATAGTACACTCCCTATACATGGTTAGGCACAAGTAGTGTCATGTTTGGCATCCCTTTTACTGTATGTGTGAGTCAGAGAGAGGTGCCATTCCCTGGGTCCCTACTGTGTCAATGTATGTGCTATGCATTGTCTCTTGGCCAGGGCTACTGGACATTCCTCCATCTGCTTACTGGAGCAGGCTCAGGTTGTTCTGCCTCTGAGTCGCTCTGTGCCTGTGCAGGCCTTGGCATTGGTGGGGGGGCTGTGTGGCCCTGCCCAGTGCTGTTCCTACTGCAGCTGTTTCCACAGGATCATATTGTGTAGCATGGCACATACCACAACAATCTGAGTACATGTAGCCAGTGAGTACTGCAAGGCTCCACCGCGAATGTGTCCAGACACCAGTACCATGACTTGAGCATCCCAAACACGTGCTCCATTATAAGTCTGGTCTGTGCGGGTGCCTCATTATGGCATTCTTGTTCAGGTGTGTGCGCATTTCTGATGAGTGTCATCAGCCACAGCTCCAGTGTGTAACCACCATCCCCCACTAGGTGACTGTAGGGGATGTCCCCATTGGCAAACCTCTGGTACAGCTGTGTCAGATGCCAGATGTGGGAATCATGGTAGCTTCCAGGGCAGCCAGCACACACATTCATTATAATGCCTGGGGCATCGCACACAACCTGGCAGTTGTTGGAGGGGAGGCCCTTATGGTTGATATAGGCCCTACCCTGATCACCGGGTGATGATTTGATGTGTATGTGCATGCAGTCTATAGCACCTACTACCTCAGGGTATTCTGCTATTTGGTGGAAGAGATGCATATTGCTGGCCAACACCTCACGGGTGTTGAGGAAATATATGTGGTCACTGGCATGTGCTGACATGGCATCCAGGAACTGGTGGAAAACTCTGGATGCTGATGCCTCGGAGATCCCCATGATATCCCCAGTTGAGTTTTGGGTTGTACCTGTGGCTAGTATTCCTAGGCCTACACATACCTTGGTATCCACTGGGATGGGTTCCCCTCGGTTAGTTCGGTGTGTCAGGCATGGCTGGCACAGCTCAACAATTTGCTGTAGGAGGACCCTGTCCACCCTATAGCGCTCCACTATCTCCAGCTCATGTAGCCCCTGGTAGGTTACCCTAGGTCTGTACATTCTTATCCGTCTCCTCACTGTGGGTTGATCGGTAGCATTTACATCCTCACCACCCTCAGCCTCCTGCACATACTGTTCTATGTTGCCTGCTGCAGCCCCTCTCATTTTGTAGTTTTGTTTGTTAAACTTTCCCCACTTGTATACACCAGTGGTGTAGAGTGTGGGAAAAAACAGAGGGGGAAGGTGTCTGCATAGTTTATAGTAGTGTTCTGGGCTGGGCTGGTCTGCTGCCTGTGTAATTGGCTGATTCTGATACATTTCACCTGCCAGCTATGCTAGTTCTCCTTGATTACCTTCCTACTGCTGTTTTCCCTTCCCATTGCCTTTCTGCTTAAGCCCAGGGGCACGCCACACAAACAGAGTGCCCCAACGTGCACAGTGCTGCTATTTCCTGGTTTCACTTTTTTTTTCATCCTTTAAAACCCGGTGACAGCACGCACACCCGCTTAGGCAATGTAAAGAGTGCTAGGCAGATTAAGACACACCCCCTAGCTTAGCTGTGCTAAGCTAAGAGCAAACCCCAGCCACAGGGCTCCAATCCGCTTACAGTATGCCTGTCATACACCCCCATGATGTCACCTAACTCCTAGGCTTGCACCAAGCTATTCCTACTCTTACACTTTTGGGACTTGACTCACATGCTGCGGAAAACTGGGATTCACTATCTTTCCCCTCATTTGCATAGGATTGCCTGCTACTGCATAGTTACATGTCTCACACTGAGCCTCCCCCCTTAGCAACCACTACTCACTGGCCATGTTGTCTTCTGCCTGCCCTTGACTTTCATGGCAGAATAGTGATTTTAGTAAGAATGCTTATTTTAGGTTTATTTTATTATCCCCCCTCCCCCGATCCCATTTGCGCGCTGCTGCCCTACAGCCGAGATCGGCAAAAAAAAAATAAAAGTTGATTTTTTTTATTTTTTAGGCTGTTTGCAATGCCAATGGCCTTATACTTGGCCATTGGCATGCTTCCTGACTGATATGCAGCCTTTATTTGGAGCTGTCACGGCTCCATTTTGGATTTTGCAGAAATGTACTCGGTTACTAACCATGTACATTTCTGCAGATTGCACTAGTCCTGCATGGCCAGTTTCAAACTTCCTGGATCGCAGATTCACCTTATTTGCATGGATTTCTCCTGCAAATAGGGTGATTTGCATACAGGGGCTTAGTCCATGCAGGACTAGTGCAGGAGCGCTCGTGCATGCCCCTGCAGGCTGTTCCTGGATTGCACGGCAGCCATATTGCCTGCTAAGAGCTCCTGCACTAATCCTGCATGCCGTGCAAGGCATGCAGAATCTGGGGGTTTGTTTTTAGAGATATATGAGGTGTAAATATGGAGAAAGTAAAGCCATTCTTGGTGGATATAAAACTAGAAAGAAGTCTGTCAGTATATCAGTTAATCTTCAGAATATTGTCATTATCATCACTATAATGAGTGAAATGAAATTCAAAGCCAACTTCACACTTCTTAAGACAGAAGTGGCAAACTTCAAGACACCCATGCAGACGGACAATAGAGGCATGACTGCTGAATCCTACACAAATGCACTTTATAAGCACTTACACGAGTGCATGGATCATGCTATCCCTAATAGAACCAAGATGTTATCCTCCAAAAAAAGGAAGCCAATCTGGTGGTCCTCTGCCATAAACAAACTACAAAAGAAGAAAGAAACTGTTGCAAAAAAGAGTAAAATCCCATGACTGGAGGATCTCCCTGGTCAACTTCAGTAAGAAGCTGAGATCCCTCATAAAATCCTCCAAAGCTAGTTATGAAAACAAAATTGCCACTGACTCTAAAGACAACCACAAAGCATTCTATAGCTATGTCAAGAATCTCAATGGGAACACTCAGACCTGCTCTGAGTTACAGCACAATGGCACTAAATACACAGAACCAACTGATATTGCCAACATCCTGGCAGATAGGTTCAGTGCTAACTTTACCCCCCTCTCACCACCTAGAGGGCCCATCTCTATACTGGAATAATGCAAAGTTCCTATAATCACGGCTGCAGAGGTAAAAAACACACTCTCCAAAATCAAGAACACAGCATCCATGGGACCTGACAATATCCCAGGCTGCGTTCTACATGAACTACAGAATGAACTGGCACCCTACCTAAGTACCATGTTCAATCATAGCCTCACCTCAGGCTTTGTACCCACTGAATGGCACACAGCGACGGTTATCCCACTCCACAAAGGGGGAGCCACGATGGACCCCGGGAACTACCGACCCATTAGCCTGATGAGCCTGGTCTGCAAGGCCATGGAATGTATCATCGTGGAACTCATAAACAAAGACATTGGTAATCTCCAAACTCTGGACCCTACCCAGTTCTGATTTGTAAAAAACACAAACTAAAAAACCAAAAAGTCCCGACAGGATTTGTAAAAGGCAGATCATGTCTCCTAAACCTGATTGACTTCTTTGAAGCAGTCACCAAAGCCATAGATGAGGGTAAAGTGGTTCACACAGCTTATCTAGATCTCGCCAAGGCTTTCAACACCATCCCTCAATCTGGAATTATAGATAAGCTCACTAAACTAGGTATGAATCCCTATGTCACAAGATGAGTTGCCAACTGGCTCATGGACAGAACCCACACTGCGAAAGTAGCGGATTCCAAATCCGACTTCAGACCAGTGACAAGTGGAGTACCACAGGGTTCAGTCCTGGGTCCTCCCCTGTTTGGTATCCAGGTATCTACTTCTCTGAAGTGCAGGCTAACACAGAAGGTCTTTGGCTAACAAAGTTTGCAGATGTCTGCAAACTAGGAGCCATAATCGAAACTCTTAACGGTGTGGACATACTACAAAAGGGCCTCACTGAAACAGATACCTGGTGTCAAAGCCATGGCCTGAAGCTCAATGTCAAAAAGTGTATTGTCATCCCCTTTGGTAAAAACTCTGTACCCATGAACTACCACATAGCTGGTAGTCTACTTAATGCCAAAAATGTGATAAGAGTCCTTGGGACACAGGTGAACAGTAGTCTCTCCTTTGATAATCACATCGCCACAGTGGTCAGGAAATCCTTCTACATGGCTCATCTCATCACAAAAGGATTCTCATCCAGAAAAAAAGAGGTCATTGTTCCCTTCTACTCATCACTCATTAGACCCATTATAGAGTACAATGCCTCTTTTGGTATGTACCTCACAAGACATCTACAACAACTGGAAAGACCACAGAAATACCTCACAAAGAGAATTACTGGCCTCAAACAGATGTCCTACGCAGACTGTCTCAAAAAACTATAGCTTTACTCCATCACATATCGCCTACTCAGGGGCGATCTCTGCCTAACATACAAAGCTATGTCAAACCCAGAGCTGTTGGACATGCTGCACTTAAAGAAATCCCAATCCCTCCAAGCTACACGCTTTAGGGACCTAAACCTTGTCACCACAATAAACAGAACATGCTGGAGGGATAGATTCCTGTCCCAGAGACTTCCCATACTCTGGAACAGACTACCTATCTATGTCAAACAGAGCTCCTCATTAGCACTCTTTAAGAAAAATCTTTATGATTGGATGGGAAATAGGAAATTCATCCCAGGGATCACTTCTGTGGCTCTGCTCGACAGGGGCACAGGAAAATAATTTTCTTGGGTGGCGAAAACCAGGGTACATTTTTTGGCTAGGCTTATATAGGCCCTAGGGCCAATAGCCTAGTACCTACCTATGAACCTATGAATTTATAAAGTTTTGCAAGTAACCACTGCTGTATTAAAATGTATAGAATAGAGCTTACCAAGCACTGGGAGTTGCTGGTGTTAATGTCACAGTTTAAGAACAGGAGGAAGCTTAACCTCTAATGTAAAAATAATAGATCAAATGTTATCTGAACAAAACTCTGTTATACTGAGGAGAAATAAAGCACATGAATTCTTAAAATGAGGCTTCAGAAAAATAGTGATTAACATGAGACTGCATTTAAAGAAAACGATTTGTTATGTTATTTGGGAACACAGCTACCAGTAACGTTGCAGAGGATGACAATACTATGTAATGACTGCTATGGCAGAAGCAAAAATCAACAGATGATTTTCAGGAAAAAAAAACTCATGAAATATTCAGAATAGGCTGCTGTAGTGGTACATATATTGGAAGCTGATGGAATTATTCGACTGTAGAGAAAGTGGTTTACTATCAAAATGTGGAAATGCAGTTCAACAAAAATGGGTTGGTCGAATGTGAGTTCCACCAATGCCCATAATGTCGAACTGAAAATATACAACTTCATATTAGCTAAAGTGAGTACATGTTCATTAATATGAAGCTGGCGTTTTGAACTGAGATCAAGGTACAGTGCAGATAGGGAAATATTCCCTTTTCCTCACTGTAGTGCGATCTCAGAGTTGCTATATATAATATGCAGGGATGTGGGGGGCACGGGTGGGGCTTGCACCCTTGAAAAACATTATCAGTAACATGGACTTTCGACATTGAAACTTTCAGTGTTCAAATGTTGATTCCATGGTTACCATTTCTGACATTTTGATAATTCAGTATTGCCAAATTTGGATACACAAGTCAATCATTTTCTGGAAAAATGTTTTGATTTTCCACATTTTCATAGTAAACCAGAGAAAATAACTACTACTAAGCAGCGTCTTTGAAGTAGCGTTCCATCCCTCAGGTAAAGCAACATTTTCTATTATTAGAGAGTGGGCGGCCTGTAGAATGTATCCTGACTGGGGAATGAAGGTTCTCCAGGAAGATGTTAATCCACAGGTAACACCCACTGAAAAAGGAGTCCGCTGCTTCACAGAAGCATATCAAGCCACTGTGGAGCTCGGACTGAAAAAACTAATAGATCAGATGCTATTATTTTACTCTCACTGAGTTGTGCTTTTGCTGTTTAGTGAGTATAAAATAAAAAAAAATGAAAATAAAAAAAGCATGTGTGTACATGTGTTTATGTATGTGTGTGAGAGTGTATGTATGTATGAGAGTGAGAGATTGATTGAGCTATTATTTTACAGTCGCTAAGCAGTGCTTTTGCTGTTTAGCCAGTGTAAAAAAATAAATGAAACAGAAAAATAGTGTGTGTGTGTGTGTGTGTATGTGTGTGTGTGTGTGTGTGTGTGTGTGTGTGTGTGTGTGTGTGTGTGTGTGTGTGAATGCATGTATAAAAGCAGAAGAGACTGTGTGTGTGTGTGTGTGTGTGTGTGTGTGTGTGTGTGTGTGTGTGTGTGTGTGTGTGTGTGTGTGTGTGTGTGTGTGTGTAAATGAGTGAGAGCGACCACTGGCAGCAGCAGTAAAGAGGTTATGTTTCAGTTGAACAAATCCAGATAAAACTTAAAATAAAGGGGGGACAAAGGCTCAAAAATAGAAACAGATATTTAATTATTGCTCTTATAAAATTACAAACTTGCTTAAATAATGGTGTTAGTAAGAATTTTCTGAAGGTAATAAAAGTCTGAAACACAAATGCATGTCATTATTTTGCAACTTCAGTCCCCAATGACTGGAAACAAACCAAATGTTTTAGGAGTAAGGGACCAAAAAATAAAGTAAATACCTGGATGTTTTTAAGTGTTATATTTTGGGTGTAAAATGCTTCCTACAACACCATTAACATATACTACAGCAAGTTTGAAATATTAGGCGGAGGAACTATTTTACATCAAAAATATAGTTAAAAAATAATATAGTAATAAAAATTAATAAGTAAAACACACTTTTACAGACAGCCCATTCTCTAAGCATAATAATGCCCTCTAAGGTGTGTATTATTTTGGAAACAATTCCCTTCCAGGGGAGTAGAGGCCCTCTGCCTGCAGCATCAGGCCTCAGAACACCCCTAGGTGGGCATTATTTCCACAATAACATGCACTTTGTTGGGCATTATTGCTTGCTTGTTATGGAGCCAAATATTTTAAAATAAGACATGATCCATGCTTATCAACATATGATTTTGTATGATCAGTCTGAAGAGTGATTACTATAAAGACTCATGAAGAAATGTTTATATACAGCTGTTTACTTTTTATACCATCCATTACTTGCTTCTGTTAGGCTGTGAAGTTTGTTACAAGGAGCAGTGTACATTGCATTTCATCCGAATAATATCCTAGTTACTGGGCCGCATCTTTCTTATAGTACGTAGGAAAAGTGTTCAGAAGACCAGAGGATACACATATGCATCTTTAGAAAAGCAGATGTATTTTCTTGAACAGAAGTACATATCTTCAGACATGTAATAGATGATGGCTGTGCATCCTACAAATGTTAGTGAGCTAAATCACATTTGGCTTTGTTATTACAACAAATGTTTATCAAATATGTCAGCAGTGTTAAACCCCATTTCTAGTGCCACAGTACACTATGAACATGAGGAAAGAAAAAGGAAATAATACTTCAGAAATCACAAACTTTGGGCATTTCATTAATGTACCTACTCTGTATTCTGCTTGAGGAAAAATGATTGTGTCCTGTGACATTTTAACTTGTTTTCACACAAGTATGCCTTAGGTAGTAAGACATTTCTTAATTATATGCTTTGCATGCTGTCATCTGTCTATGGAAATGCATTTAAGAGGGAATGAAAGGAGTAGAAATCAATCTCAGAATTCAAAATTGTCATAAATATTTGTGTGATCATGCTTTGTCATATACACATAATTAAATCTTTTAGTTTGTTTAGCAAAATGAAACATGATGGGCAAATCCACTAAGACCACATGAATATAAGATTGTCTACAGACCAGAAAAATATCATGCAAGTAATAAATGCAATGATTAAGTTACTCATTCTAGAAAATGTACAGCTCTGGACACCAGTTACCAGGTACTGATGTTAGAGGTTATAAATAATGCATCAATGTATACTGAATGGATTCCATACACTTGGTCGAATTACACTTGGTCGAAAATGATTCCAGGCAGTTCACTTCACTGAAAGCTCACTTGACTGAAAGCTTACTTGTTCAAAGTTGATTTGGTTGAAAATGGAATATAGCCCCTGCCCCACTGAAGTGCAACCCTGGAGTGAGAATATTGAATAAGGGGGGTGTGGGGGGGGGGCACATTGTGCCAATAGTTTTTACTAAATGTATATATATCATTGCATTTCTAATGGATATACCTTCTTATAACAGTGAATACATTAAAATTATGTGGGGGCCTATGCCCCCCACATCCCACATTGTGGGGGGCTGTGCCCCCCACACACCCCTTATTTAATCTTCTCACTCCAGGGTTGCACTGCAATGGGGCAGGGGCTATATTCCATTTTCGACCAAATGAACTTCGACCAAGTGAGCTTTCAGTCAAGTAAGCTTTCAGTGAAATGCAATGCCTGGAATCATTTTCGACTAAATGAAATTCGACCAAGTGTATGGAATCCATACTGAACACATTAACCACTGTCTGCTACTACTGAAGAAATAATTTTTACACTAATCTGTAATTATATAAAGAAAGTTTGAAGCCCCGCTTTGTGGCATAGAGAGATAAAGCTCGGACTATGACCCATATGACAACTGTTTGAATAACAGCTCAGGTAGTGAAATAGCCAAGCAGTGGGGTAGGAGTGAATAACTTACACCAGATCGGCAGTCCTTTGGGGAGACTGATGGTAGCTTCCAATCAATGAGTTGCTTTTGTGGAAGCTGAGGCTGACACCAGTGACCACGGAGGAAGTATACAGGCCTGGTAATTCCAAGCCAGTTATGAGGGCACTCCAATTTTTGTAGGAGTGTGCATATGTAGAGGGAGAGAATAGGATGCCAGCAGAGGTTGTGGGGATGCTCATGTTAGCCACTGGTGAGGAAGGGGGTTAGGACCATAACAAATACTATATTTGCTGGGATGCTAGCAAAGGTGCAAATCAGCTCCATAGCTATCTATAGCTATTTAGATATTGTCCCCCTAATAGGTTGTCATCTTCACTTGTAGATACCAGGGATGGAGAACAAATGGAAGGCAAACAGATTGATAGGGCAAGGCTTGGCAGTGGCAGAATGGAGGGAAAGGCATACAGGAAAAAAAAAACATATACAGAATGATTACCCTATATTTACCAAGGCAACATTTATGCAACACTATAACATAAAGCAAAATACAACCAGTTGTGTACTGTGGCAGCCTAGATTTGCTTCACAAAGCAATTCTAAATTACTGAAAATGTTGGATCATGTTCATCGTATGATACTAAAAATGGAGAAAATAACCATATCAAAGTAATTTAGCAAACATCAGGACATAGGAAGTGAAGAAAACAATGTATTCCAGGTGTTACTTAAATGGTAAATCACTACCCAATGCACCTTTATAGCCATAAGAATAGTCTAAAAGCCACAATCTGGACTGCATGCAGACTATGCAAACTCTTCCACAGAAAATATTTTTAGTTTTGATAGAAGTTCATTCAAAGTGGATGAATATACAGGCCATGAATTCCTCTACTTCTCAAGCAATCACTGAAAACCTCAAGTAAAATTTTGGTAGAAGCAGTGTTCTAGAAATGTTGCTTTCTGATTTATAAGTATGGTATTTGCAAACTTTATACAGAGAAATAGAATTTCTCACAGAACCTCTGCTCTGTCTCATAATTCAACAGCACAGAGGTTGTACAAACTCTGAATAAGAGGATGATTAAATCAAAATATGACATTACGAATTATATTTGGTCTAATACCCTGCATTTATTGTCAGTTGAATTTCTGTACCATACATTTGATCTATGGTATGTTTCTAATATTCAAAAATGAGTATACACGTGCTATGTTCAATATAATATTCTGTATTTTATCACCTGCATTTATATACCATCATGTTGTAGAGTGGCTCTTTATGCGTATGTGTCTTGCTGTACTGTTAATATTTTATCATGATTTTTGTCCTGTTTTGCCTTGTGGTCTAGGTAGTGTCTGAAAGTGGTCCTGTACCTAACAGCATCACCCAGTTATCAAACAAAAAATAAATAAATAAATTAATTAATTAATTAATTAATTAAATGGGAACTCCAGCAGTTCCGAGGTTCTTGTTTAATTGCAAAACAACATCTTAGCGGATGACAAGACTGTGCCATGCTGAACTTCAAATGTCAGAAAAGCTGAGGTAAAGCTTTGACATACCTTTATTAGACCTAGAAGTAAACATCTAAAAAGCAGGCCAAGAAGTAAACTTCTATAGACCTCTAAGGTGTTTTGCACTGGGAGATGAAGATAGTGCAGTGAAACACATGAACCACGAGTACGGTCATAAGTCAATCAAAACAGCAAGTGAAAGGTCTTTCGAACTATGCCTTATGCAAGTGGTTACAGGCAAAGGGTTGTCTATGAAGATGTGTAAAGAGCAAGTCAGAGTTAGACTGACAGAGAAGCAGAGGATTCATGCAGTACCAAGTAGGGTCCTCTATACTTGACATACCTGTTGATGGTACAAATAAGAAACCCATATTTATATCTGTTGCAAGGGAAGACCTTCTTTAAAATGATTGTTTGCTTGTTACTCAGAACCACCACAGCTAGATATTCTATGAGTGAAAAGCATGCCTCTCCTATCCTGAAAAACTATGTTAGACAGTAGACCTGGCAGTCTATCAAGACCTTCCTAGTAGAGGAAAATGACATTGAAGACTAAAAATGGTAATTGCTATCATATTACATATTAATGTTGTATAAGTGATACAGAAATGGTAATTGTTGTTAGCAGTTTGTGTAATAGTTAAGATTGCAAGCTGCAGTTCCTGTGGTACAGAGAATGATTCCCTCATTTACCTCCCATGTGACCTTGAGCAAGTGACTTAACCAGACATTTCTTCTGATTTGCCTCTGAAAAGAGACTGCATGTCTAGTGGGCCTACCTAATTAACAAATATGATTCCAATGGATGAGGGCAAAATGGTTCACACTGCCTACCTTGACCTGGCCACGGCATCTGACACAATTCCCCACTCGGACATTGTTGACAAACTTAAGATGTTAGGCACAAACCCTTATATCACTCAGCGGATAGCCAACTGGTTCACAGACAGGACCCAGGAAGTTATAATTCAGGAGTTCACCTCTACAAAGAGGCCAGCCACAAGCGGAGTGCCCTCAGGGATCAGTCCTGAGGCTGCTTCTTTTTGGCATTTACATCTCTAAAGTCAAAGGCAACTTCAATGGTCTCTAGCTGACTAAATATACAGACAATTGCAAATTAGGAGCTGTTATTGAATCACCCACTCACACAAATGTTCTCCAGGAAGGGCTGATACAAACAAACAACTGGTTCCAGAGCCATGGACTAAAACTAAATGCCGAGAAATTCATAACAGTATCCATTGGGAAGAAAAAAGTGAAACACTGTAACCAAAACCAAAACGAACTGGACACTGAATGGACAGAAACGGAGTACAAAAATTGTACAAAATAGCCAGATTTAATAAATCATAAATTTAAATGAATTAACCATTTTAGCGCTTTCATCTCCTAAGAGACTTCATCAGAAATGAAACCTAAACTTAATTCAATTAACATTTAAATAGTAAAAATCTTGTGACATCACATTTAATTACATTTAATTAACTTGTTAATTAAAAAAGATATTACACACACAAAAATATTTAAACTAACACAATACTTTAACATAAAACGATTGTATAAAACCACCCAAAAACAAATTAATAAGCTACTTTTAAATATAAATGAATATAAAAACCTTATGTGTTTAAAGGTTTTTGTTGTTGCAACTATATAAAGTTAGCCTTTTCATGCAACATTGGTGCCAGGGAAACGTAATCGTTAAGACCTGGCATAAACATAGCTGCCAGTCTAAGTTGCCACTGGCTCTCTTTTTTCTTTAAAATGTTTTTCCAATCCCCCCTTAAACCTTGGGGTACAATTTTTAACTCTATACACTGTTTGAAATATGCAATATCTATCTCGGTGGTTTTATATTTGAAAAGTCTTTTTTCTAAATAAAAAATAAAATCTTTTAAAGAAGTTCTGTTATAGCCCTGTTGGCGTGTTGAACGCGTGTTAGCGTCTTCTGACCGTTGACCTTCAGTATTAGCAAATGAATACTTTTTAAAAAAAACACTTGTTCAAACTTGTCATTAATGTCAAATTGCTCACAATCACCATTTGTCTCCGGAGCAACCTGTACACGCTCCTTATGAAAAACTATACTACGACCACTAACGTTATTAGAAACAGTACCTTGTTTAGGACGCACCACTTGACGGTTAATGTCAGAATTGTTAGAACTCTTCTCCACCAATAACTCCTCATTAACCGCAATGTGAAAATTACTTCCTTCATGAATTGAAGGAATGGGTATCGCATCCCCATTGCGTTGATTAGAAGGAATATGTATCACATCCCCAATACGCTGAGTAGAAGTAGTCACCATATTGCCCGCACAATTCACTTGATTCGCAGAACCGGAAATAACAGGAAGAGGCGGGTAATTAGAATCTGTCCCTGTACAAACTCTGTAACCAAGATATCCAGGAGGAATGAAGTTGACCCGTTCGCCCATAAAGGAATGCCTAGCGGTAGCACAACCCTCTTTAGGTGTAAACAATTCCAACAATCTTGTAAGTTCACCTTTTAAAGATAAAACCTCACCACGAAGTTGTCTAAGTTCCACTCCGGCATCCTCGGTAGCTACTGTCCCTGATAAATTCAATTCCTCCAGGGTGTCCATGTTAAGCGACCGGTATAATCCACAATGTACCAAAAAGAAAAAAGTGAAACACTGTAACCAAAACCAAAATGAACTGGACACTGAATGGACTGAAACGGAGTACAAAAATTGTACAAAATAGCCAGATTTAATAAATCATAAATTTAAATGAAAGAACCATTTTAGCGCTTTCATCTCCTAAGAGACTTCATCAGAAATGAAACCTAAACTTAATTCAATTAACATTTAAATAGTGAAAATCTTGTGACATCACATTTAATTACATTTAATTAACTTGTTAATTTAAGAAGATATTACACACACAAAAATATTTTTTGAAATAAACTAACACAATACTTTAACATAAAACAATTGTATAAAACCACCCAAAACCAAATTAATAAGCTACTTTTAAATATAAATGAATATAAAAACCTTATGTGTTTAAAGGTTTTTGTTGTTGCAACTATATAAAGTTAGCCTTTTCATGCAACATTGGTGCCAGGGAAACATAATCGTTAAGACCTGGCATAAACATAGCTGCCAGTCTAAGTTGCCACTGGCTCTCTTTTTTCTTTAAAATGTTTTTCCAATCCCCCCTTAAACCTTGGGGTATAATTTTTAACTCTATACACTGTTTGAAATATGCAATATCTATCTCGGTGGTTTTATATTTGAAAAGTCTTTTTTCTAAATAAAAAATAGCCAACTGGTTCACAGACAGGATCCAGGAAGTTATAATTCAGGAGTTCACCTCTACAAAGAGGCCAGCCACAAGTGGAGTGCCCTCAGGGATCAGTCCTGAGGCTGCTTCTTTTTGGCATTTACATCTCTAAAGTCAAAGGCAACTTCAATGGCCTCTAGCTGACTAAATATACAGACAATTGCAAATTAGGAGCTGTTATTGAATCACCCACTGACACAAATGTTCTCCAGGAAGGGCTGATACAAACAAACAACTGGTTCCAGAGCCATGGACTAAAACTAAATGCCGAGAAATTAATAACAGTATCCTTTGGGAAGTCATATTGACAGCAAACCTCTAAGAGTTAACCCAGTAGTCAGGGACTTGGGGACACACATAGACAGTAATCTAGCTTTCACCATCACATGTCTACAGTAGTGAGAAAATCATTCTATGCTGTGCAACTTATAAACAAAGGTATGGTATATAAGTCCAAGGAAGTCATTGTTCCACTCTATTTAGCATTCATCAGACCTATCATTGAGTGCATGCCCCCTTTGGTATGTATCTAACCAGGCATATCCAACAACTGAAACGTCCACAGAGGTTCCTCACTAAGAGAATACAGGGCATAAGTAACATGTCCTCTGCAGACTGCCTCATATTCCTATCCCTGTATTCTGTCTCCTACAGGCTGTTGAGGGGAGATCTATGCCTGGCATACAAGGCATTGTCAGACCCCACTTTGATAGACCTCCTGCATATCCACAAATCAAACAGCACCAGAATTACCCATTCTAAAGACCTTAGCCTTGCCTGTGATATAAATAGGACCTGCTGGAGAGACAAGTATGTATCCCAGAGACTACCCCTCCTCTGGAACAGGCCCCCATCCATGTGAAGCAGAGTTCCTCCCTAACTTAATTCAAGTGTAACCTGGAGAATTTGATGGGGAACAGGAAATTCATCCCTGGCTTGGCACCTATGTCTGTAATGGACACAGGCAGCCTGTAAATGGTTCATCTCCCAAGCCCCTGCTTACACTTATCAAGGGTAGAAGAACTTGTCAGAAATTCGGGATGCATGGCTAGACTTAGAAAGGCCCTTGTGGTCATTATCCTAGTAAACACCTGTGAACCTATATTACATGTTAATGTTGTATAAGTGATGCATGTGAAGTTCTCAATCTTCAAAATGTACACTATTGTAAACTAAATGTCCCTGTACTAGAATTGCAGTTATACTGCAAATTATTAGCATCATAGCTCTCAGCTTTCTGTCTCCAAAATTTAGAATATCACCTGTCAAATTGTAGAACAAATGAGCAAAATGTGCAACACTTACTAACACTTCAGACAGGAAGCTCACAGCATGATTAATAACTGTTTCTTCATACTTATAAAAAGTTGTTTTGATAAGTTAATATGATTCAGTATAAATTCTTAACAATGACCATATGACAGACTCTTTCAAAGTGAAACAGATTGGACTGCAGAATATTTAAAACTAAAATTTAGCTATGTTCCTCCTAGTGAGGTACAGTTGAGAAGTTTGTTTAGCACAACAAAATGGGTCTAGTGTATTGTATGTGGGTTTCTGTTTCATGTTGTGTCTTGTAGTACTTGAAGATTGCCACTAGACAGTGTATGTTTTTGGAATAAAAGATGTCATTATCAATTATCTGATACAAAAAATCCATATTATTGAATTAGTTTTGAGCAGCTTCAAAAGAGAAAATGATCAATTATACCCTGCTGTCTGAATGCAGACACATTGCATCAGTCCCTCACCCATGTTTACCACCTAACTGTAGGGTCTTCACCTTCTTAGTATTCACTTCCTGTTGTGTCAAAATATCAAATCCAAATAAAGTCCTACAAAAACAAGTTGCTTAGGTAATCATGAAGTTCCAATCGGATCAAAGTAATACAGCTTTTGAAAGGTAGTAACAGTCCAAAGAGCTCTAAGTTTGGCTAGTGTGTGTGTGTGTGTGTGTGTGTGTGTGTGTGTGTGTGTGTGTGTGTGTGTGTGTGTGTGTGTGTGTGTGTGTGTGTGTGTGTGTGTGCCTGTCTGTCGAGCTATCAATTTAACTAAGGTAATACAGCTTTTAACAGATAATAGTCTAAGGTGTTTTCAGGTCTGCTAGTGTTTATACAGACTTTGTACTGTTTTCTACATTTCACATCTGTGCTGCATCTTTACTGAAACAACAAGTACAACCTTTGTACAGCCTTTTTCACAGTATACATGAAAACAAATAGAAAATATGAAGTTAGCACACCAAATACTGTACATAAACCATGACTTTGCAGGGGTCATGCTCCCTGTACTACCGTTGTCTTACACAAAGATATTAACAAAGATGTATGACCACATTCCTTGTCTCTAGAGCTGCGGAGCCTTGGGTTTAGAATATATATATATATATATATATATATATATATATATATATATATATATATATATGTATATATATATGTGTGTATATATATATGTGTGTGTATATATATATATATATATATATATATATATATATATATATATATGTGGGGGATGGGGGGGCACAACTTCTGCATGGAGGTACGGATAACTTGACTCACACCCTACAAGATTCATTAAGTTACAATGATCTGTACATGCTGCATTACAAAACTCTAACGTAACTATTTTTCAGATAGCTTGACTCACACCCTACAAAACCATTGGCCAAGATTCATTAAGTTACAATGATCTGTACATACTGCATTACAAAACTCTAACGTAACTATTTTTCAGATAGCTTGACTCACACCCTACAAAACCATTGGCCAAGATTCATTAAGTTACAATGATCTGTACATACTGCATTACAAAACTCTAACGTAACTATTTTTCTCCTGCATATAACTTTGTAGAAGTTTGCTGCTTTCTCTGGAATCTTTTTTTCACTAATTAACTTTGTTACTGGAGCTGTTCACCCCAGCCTCCTCTGAAAAGGAAGCTTTTAGGCCCAGTTAGACTTTTAAATAAAAGCAAATAAATAAACCTTTCTATATACATTTTCTCTATGTTTTTATTAACTTTTAGTTCTCTGTTTTTGAATTATTCTCTGTATTCCATATACATTAGAACATAAATATTAATCTTACGTAGTTTCTCACAATAATAACCATGTATATATGCTTATGATAATACTCTAATGTTTGTTTGATATTTATGATTTGTTATATTTAGCTGTAAGCCACCTTTAATTGATATGTATAGTGACCTGTTTTTTTTTTTTTTAATTAACTGAATGTTATCTGGCTTTTCATCAGTTGCATCTTCATGCAAAAGTGTATGATTTTTATTATTTTAAATAAAACATTTGCTGAGTCAGCCTTTTCCTTTTTATTCCTGAGTTTGCAATAGTTTGTAATTTGACTGACTTTATGTCATACTTCTCAACTGTTCAGATTTTCACAGAATGTTGAAAGTTTTGCCTTACATTTGTGGTCTGCTCTTCAACAACAGTATGGTTTTCTGGAAAAATCATTGAGGATTAAAGTCACTAAATAATGACAGACATCAGAGTTTCAGACTTCATCTTTTTCTTCTTCTTTCGGCTGCTCCCGTTAGGGGTCGCCACAGCAGATCAACTGTTTCCATTTCATCCTGTCCCCTGCATCTTGCTCTGTCACACCAACCACCTGCATGTCCTCTCTCACCACATCCATAAACCTTATCTTAGGCCTTCCTCTTTTCCTGTTACCTGGCAGCTTCATTCTTAGCATATTTTTTCCCAATATATTCTGCATCCCTCCTCAGCACATGTCCAAACCAACGTAATCTTGCCTCTCTGGCTTTGTCTCCAAACCTTCCAACCTAAGCTGACCTTCTAATATACTTATTCCTAATCCTGTCCATCCTCGTCACACCCAGTGCAAATCTTAACATCTTCAGCTCTGCCACGTCAAGCTCTGACTCCTGCCTTTTTGTCAATGCCACTGTCTCCAACCAGTATAATATAGCTGGTCTCACTACCCTCTTGTAGACCTTCCCTTTCACTCTTACTGGTACTCGTCTGTCACAAATCACTCCTGACACTCTTCTCCACCCACTCCATCCTGCCTGTACTCTCTTCTTCACCTCTCTTCCACACTCACCATTACTCTGAACTGTTGATCCCAAGTACTTCATACCCATTACAAAAATGCATGCTAATGCAAAACCTGTTATGCTATCAATGTTCTAAGTTTGTAAGAGCAACATTTAAAAATTGTTCCTATTTTAGGGCCTTTGTCTGCACACCGTTTTTTGGCTTTTGTCCAGAAATCTTGGGCTAAGAGATTAAGAGGCATGCTTGTACTCTTCTCCCCTTGAACTCCTGTGTTATCAAAGGCCATATTGTCGTGTAAAGTTCATAAGTAGTCTGTCACTTACAGTGACTTTATTTTTTCCATCTTTCATTAATTTCTCCTCTGGTTTATCCTTTTTCAGAAGGTTTAATTAAATTTGTATCTAGTATTCTACAGCCACCCTATGGCCGAAGCACATTGCTTTGGAGCCTAATTCACCCATACCTAGACATTCAGTCACTTCTTTATTTCCTTCAATCATTCGGCACTTCCTTTTTTAACTTCAGCAGTCATGTTATTTATCTGTTGTGCCTCTTTACAAGCCTGAGCTGGTTATATGGCATACTTCTCTCTCTTTACAAATAATTTTTATTTTTAATGTTATATATAGCTTTTCTTTTCTGAGGTTTTCCAGCTCTTCCTTAGCTATTAATCTTCATTTCAGCATCAGCCATTGACATTTGCAGTGACCATTTATTTTATTATAGGCCTCATGTCTCTTATTACTAAGTACACAGACAACAGTATGTTTCCAAATTAATAAAAGGGTTTTATTTTCTTATTTGTTTCTACCAGTTTTCTCTGCAAGCAAGAATATACTGCTATTATACCACTTTCCTTTTTAAACTAATATTAAAAATATCCTCATCAACTGACCAGAGCAATAACTTATAGTAAAAATACCCTCATCTACTGACCAGAGCAATAACTTATAGTAAAAATACCCTCATCCACTGACCAGAGCAATAACTTATAGTAAAAATACCCTCATCTACTGACCAGAGCAATAATTTATAGTAAAAATACCCTCATCTACTGACCAGAGCAATAACTTATAGTAAAAATACCCTCATCTACTGACCAGAGCAATAACTTATAGTAAAAATACCCTCATCTACTGACCAGAGCAATAACTTATAGTAAAAATACCCTCATCTACTGACCAGAGCAATAATCTTATCTCCCTATTCTTCCATAACTAATCATTTTTTAACTAGCGAAATAAACTTCCAGTATACCTTAAAATTTTAGAATTAAAACACACACACACAAATAAAACTTAAACTAGTAACATGTTTCTCAAGTACAATGACTGAATATAGCAATAAAATCAAACAAGTTAAGATTAGGAGCAGTCTATGATAATTTGATCAAAACTTAGTGATGCTTTCCAGTAAGTGTTGCTTTTTTCTCTCTAAACTTAGGAGATAAGATTCTTTGTATTTAAATACTTAGTTATACAGGAAGAATATTGTGAAAGCCACTCTCTTGCAGAATAGTCAACCGAGTTATTAAGGTCACTAAAGCAGATAGTGTTTTAAACAATAATGCATTATCTTTACTTACAAAGCTCATCCCCAGATTTTAGATGCACTGTTGCCAGGACAAATTATGTGCTAGAATATTGAAATGATGAAGTGCCTCATTTATATAAGACCATAGTTTCTTCCTGGGGAACAGTGCCAAAATGTCTACATTTGAATTATTGCATATTGACAGAAACATAGCTGGCTTGATCAGCACCCTGTGCTAGTCCCACAAACCAGCACTCCAACCCCCCAACTCTTCGTGTGAAAAGCCAAATAAGGGACTTCAGACAATTCCCAATCCATAAAACCCCAGCCCTTCAAATGAACAAAAAAGAAATAAAAAAAAAGTTTGTTCCTTTACTAGCACACCAACCATGTTGCCAGATATAGGTTACACCCCCCTCTCTCTCCTACCCCAGCCATTCAGGTCCAGCTTCTATGCCATGCCCCCACCCTATTAGAGTAAAAAAAAATGTTTTTCTTTTAAAACATAGCAAACTGCTTTCTACAAATGTAGCAAGCAGTTGCTACAGTTTATATCCTGCATGAAGTGCTACAGTGCTCACTTTTTAGTTTAAAAAAATATTTATTTTCTTTTACATTAAAAGTATACCAAACCGATTGCTACAATGTAGCAAGCAGTCAGTACAGTTAGACCACACATGGAATACTACAGCGCTCAGGTTTGACCGCAAATACAATACTGGCTTTTAAATGCTGGTATTGTATCAAAAATGATCAGGATGATGGATGGCCAATCAGATTGCACCCTCTAACCCTTTATACGTGGGAAAGTTGACCCTTTCACCATGTCATAGCTATGCTACTGCAAACTGAACAGGTATGAATGAAACCTAGGTAAAAAGTTTTCTTACTAGAAGCAAAAATAAAATCATAAACTGTATATAAAAAAGCTTATTAAAGGGAATGAAAAACTGAATATTTTCTATAAACCAGACTTTGTCATTCTTCATTGATGAATTCTGAACAGGCCAATAAGATTGGAGTAAAACCTGAACCTGATTTTTAATTTTAAATACAATATAATTAAAGTCTGAGATATGAAAGTTTACCTTTCAAATATGTGGAACACCCAAAATGTGTCATTAAATCATTTTTAAATTGTAGGTCACAGCTAAGAAAATGCAGCAATGAACTGCTTATATGATTTTCTGCTTCTTTTTTTGTGCTTATCAAAAGCTGAAAAGCATGTTTTGTATGTGTGTGGAACATCATCTGCCTAGTGAACATCTGCCATGAATACCGCTGAGGCAAATAGTGGACACTTCACTGTCACTTATGAAAAGAATAGGTTGGGGGCAAGAAGAGAAACCAAAGTAAAATTAATATGCAGCAATTTCAGCAAAGTGACCTATTTAAAAAGAATTAATTTCCAATTTCTTTGCTAGCAGTTAGGTATCTGTGTTTTGCCTCGGCGACATCTATGATTAACGAATAAACATTAAGCAATGAACATTCTGAGCATAAGTGAAACATACTTTCCTTGCACTTTTGTTTACAGCAACTAGAAGAAACATAAAATAATATTTTCAGTTCATTGCAGCTTTTTCTTAGCTGTAACTTACCATTTAAACATAATTTAATTATACATTTTGGATGATCCAAATATTTAAAAATGTTTACCGTAAAACACCATTTTTAATATTAAAACATGTTTTACTGCAGGCTGAGATGAATAATATTCTTTTATAGCATTGTTCTGCTAGGAATGCTCTTGTAAATACTTTTTTTTTTTATTTTATCTTTGATATGTGTATTAGTTAGAGTTCCTCCAGTGCAAACTATAAGTTCTGGCTTGGCATTGTGCTTTTATTTATCCAACCTCTTTTTCACATTTTATTTAATTCGGTGGTGGTGCTGCGGTAGCATTGTCGCCTCACAGTAAGATGTTGTCCTGTTCAATTCTCAGCTAGACCATCTTCTATGTGGTAACATGTGTGAATGGGCATACCTTCGTTGAAGGTTGTGTGTCAGGGCCGGCAACTTGGCACGTAAAAATCTACTGCCAATCATTAGTGGACTGGAGTTCTGCTCTGGCGACCCCTAACCGGGAAAAGCCAAAAGACACAACAACATTTAATTCCAAAAATTGGGATGAAAAAGTTTTACAGAGAAGTTTGAAAGTTATGTGGTTGCACCAAAAGGAAGTGTGTGTGTGTGGGGGGGGAGGGGGCGGACACAGGTGTATCTGATTGCTGTATTTAAATTGAAGCTGCATCAGTGTTGGATGCCTTGCTTTCATGCACTTTTTACCTTTTCCTCAGTCCATTCATGAAGATCACAATATTTATTCATCTGAGTCAAAAGTCAAACGTTTAAGATAGCCACATAATTGTTTGGTTGCATCGGATATGAAAAATCAGACTGTCTGTGACAGATATTCTAACCAAGTCTTCAGATGTTATGTGTTGTAGTAAATGTATTAGCTGGTTTATGCTGCAGTTGAGTGATAAACTACAATGATGGGGCTGAGTTACAAGGCTTGTGATTTGAAAATGAACTCTGTTGCCTAGCACATGCATACTGTGTGACCCTAAACAAAGACTATAAATGAAATAGAAGGGATTTCGTAAGATAATCAGTACAAGTATCATTTGGAAGATCTTACATTCTCATTTAAATTACTTGCCTCTATGATCACATTAACATTCCCTAACTCAAAGATACTGTTTTTATTTTACTTAATATTTTGACATAAGATTTTTGTATGATCTAATTATAACACAGTAGGGATACAACTGAGGCTGCAATCATTTTGATGAAAATGTACTTAACATATTCTATTTTTCTTTGTTTTAGTTTACAGAACAAACTGAGCTTGAACCCTATCCTTGAAAAGGCAGAAGAACTTTTCTTTAACTATTGCACCGGGACAGTATTAGAGTGCTTCAGAAAATATTACCTGAAACCTCAGAAAAGAATGTCTGGAATGTTCTTACTGAAGAATGTGCTCCTTGAAAAAACGCTGACATTTTAACCAGATCTAAGATCTATTCATAAGTAGAATGAACACTGCCAAGAAAATTAAAAGGAGGATTTCCGTGATGACATTTTTCCTCTGACACTTGTGTAAAATTAACTCACTCTGCCCACAGACTTTTGTGTAAATATAATTTATTGCTAAAATTATGTGGCGAGCAAACAAGCAGGTTATCTGTTCTGTACCCTTATTCTAAAGGCAGTCATTACTCCAAAATCTGTTTGCCTGTGCTTCACTTTAGTCCTTTTTCATGGAAATACGCTAAGCAAGAGATCACTTCTTCAGTTATTCACTTTGCTTTTGAATGACTGTGGTAATTAAAATACAGAGAAGGTGTTTGTCATTTTTCACTTTATCTTATAGAAAAACTTACTTTAAAAGCATGGAAAATTATGGCACTTTGTTTCTGGATTATCTAACAGGTGCATAGATGTCTTAAGTTTATTTTGCATTTTATCAAATGGTCTATATGTGTAGAAAATGGATTTCTAAGTTTGACAACAACAACCCAGATGACATGTCACAAAAGAATTGATCAGAATACTGAAGGATCAGACAGTTTGGAATAGATATTATTTATTTGAAGGTGTACTGGGGGGGGGGGGGGGGTTGTGAAGTTCCAATTGAATTTTAAATGATTAGCAGATACTAGAGGTTGTCAGCCAGAAATGAAATCCACTTATGGATTTGAGGTAAGCCAACACTGTGTGAAATATTTCATATCCAGGAATAGGCAAAATGTGGGGATAAAGCCTCTCACTGAGTGACATCTCTGTCTCTGGCATCATGCCCTTCCTAACTACATCACATGTGCCTGCTCTTGCCAGCTAGTTGATGGTTGTGGATTGGGTATAATTTGGAATATAGAATATAAGGGAATTTAGGCAAACATGCTTGCATATGGGGGCTACCTTTCTTAAAAATACAGATGAGATGTAACAGTACCTTAACAAATTGTTTTAAATGTAAATAATACTGATTTCCATCCCAGGTTTGTTTTCTGTCATGGACCATCTACTGTCAGATGCATTTTGCTATCCGCGGTGGTGCAGCAGTAGCGTTGTTGCCTCACAGCAAGAGGTTCTCCCGTTCGATTCTCGGCTGGAGTACAGGGAATGCCTTCTGTGTGGAGTCTGCATGTCCTCCCTGCGGTTGGGTGGGCATTTGAAAGACATGCGTAAATGGGTGTGCCTTCATTGAAGGTTAAACATTGAGCTGGCACCTTGGCGTTTATCAAAATCTACTGCCAATCATTAGCGGACCGGAGTTCCACAGAGGCGACCCCTAACTGGGAAAAGCCGAAAGACAACAACTAGTAGTCAGAATTACTAAGATTAAAGAAACAGAAACATTTGCTGTAGAAGGTTCAGCACTTAACTCTTATAGCAGGCAGTAGCAATGAAACACATGCTAAAACTGTAAAGTCGTGCTGTCACTTCTCGGCTCTCCATTCAAGGATACGTCAACACAAAAGTGTTCTGCTTATCTTCAGTGTATAGCTCTTGATTTTCTCTCCTTTACCCCTTTCATGTTATTTCATTATTAGAAATAAAGTTGACTGCTTCAGCTGAAAATGTCTTAGCGTCTTATTCCATTCAAAATATATAATCCCAGAACAGGAAACCTGGAATACTAATGTATAAAAGAAATGGAAATATTTGCAGTGGAAGGACTCAGGGCCAAACACATCAGTAATGAAAAATACATATACCCTGAAATCTCAATGCCCCTTTTAAGGGTAAGTCTTCTCAAAAGTATTCTGTCTGCCTTTACCTTAAATCTTTTGATTTTCTCTCTTTCAGCTACCTCACCCATGTGTTTTTATTTTTTTTTAATTTTACAAATAAGTTTAGTCACTTCATTTTAGTCTTCCTTTGTGTTTCATTCAATTCAAAATGAAAATAACCCTAGAGCAGGAAAACATCTTGGAGAATTATGCGGTAAAGAAACTAATGTGCATATGAATAAAGGACTGTTCAGTGACTGGTTTCATATGGTGGGAAGTCTACAGTGAATCTTCATGCCTGCTATTAAAATGCTGTTGTTAACTTAACCTACTAGTGTTCTGCTTAGGGACAGTACCTTTAAAATCCTTTTGCTGCTGCCTAAACCAGTAGACCAATAGATATGTGTGTCTATGTATGTATATAGATGTGTGTGTATGTATGTATGTATGTGTATATATATATATATATATATATATATATATATATATATATATATATATATATATATACCAATAGATATGTGTGTCTATGTATGTATATAGATGTGTGTGTGTATGTATACGGGTCTACTTCAAATCACAGAAGTTGCAGAACATCGAAAAACATATGGTTGAAGACCAGATGACTGAAGTTCTGCAACATCAAACATTAAATAAAAAAAAATTTAAAAAGTAAACAAGTCTTCTTTTACATTTTTGCAGGGGGGCAAGCTGCCTGTACCCCCCCCCCCGCCCACTCACACACCCTGTTACTTAAAGATACCAAATCCAAGATCACACTACAACAAAGAAAGTGGTAAATTTCCCATTCTGTAATGTACAACAATCTCCATTCAGACTGTTCAATGTTGCAAAACTTCAATCATCTGGTCTTCGACCATGTATGGTTCGATGTTCTGCAACTTTAATAATTGGAAGTAGGCCTATACGCGCACACACACACACACACACACACACACAGACACACACACACACACACACACACACACACACACACACACACACACACACACACACACACACACATTTCTTTTTTGCATTTCCATCAGTATACCTGCTCACATTTAATTAATTTTAGTCAGCAATAACTGGTTAACAAACAGGTACATCAAATATGGTGAGTGTGTTAGTGGTGATAACATAACAGTGTAGATTTGGAGTTTTGTTACTTATCCACTATTTTGCAATCATATTTTATTTAAGTTAGCAGGGATGCGGGGGTATGGGGGAACTTGCCCCCTGCAAAAAGTAGCTTAAAAGATATTTTTGTTTTCTTACTTGTATTTTCAGACTGCACTGTAGCAATTTAATTAGTTTGTGTAATACCTTGCTATCCATTAGTAAATGACCAGCAAAAGCAGAAACTGAAACACACATATTCTTACCATACTGTGATATTGTGTACATTGCAAACCTACCTGCAGTATAAGTTTTACCTTTAAAAGCCCTAATAAAGTGCACATATTGATATGATTTATTTTATATTACCGGCCTCAAACAGATGCCCTTTGCAGATCGTCTCAAAAAACTCCAGCTTTACTCTGTCGCATATCGCTTACTCAGAGGTGATCTCTGCCTAACATACAAAGCTATGTCAAACCTAGAGCTGTTGGACATGCTCCACTTAAAGAAATCTCAATCCCTCTGAGCTACACGCTCTAGGGACATAAACCTTGTCACCACAATAAACAGAACATGCCGGAGGGATAGATTCCTGTCCCAGAGACTTCCCATACTCTGGAATAAACTACCTATCTATATCAAACAAAGCTCCTCATTAGCACTCCAAGAAAAATCTTGATGATTGGATGGGAAATAGGAAATTCACCCCGAGGATCACCTCTGTGGCTCTGCTCAACAGTGGCACAGGAAAATAATTTTCTTGGGTGACAAAAGCCAGGGTACCTTTTTGACTGGACTTGTATAGGCCCCAGGGCCGATAGCCTAGTACCTACCTATGAACCTATTTATTTTATATAGTTCTCAATGAAAGTTTTGTCAGTCATTTCACCTATATAGCTAGCTAGATAGCTAGATAGATATAGCTATAGATATAGGTATAGGTATAGATATAAATGTAGATATAGATATAGATATTCTGTTAAAGAGTACCTAAAGAAGTTCAGTAGCACATAGTCATATTTTGCATCCCTACTACATATCAGGTAGTTATTGTACACAACTATGGAATAAAAGCACCTACATTACTCTGCTAAATCAAGGCATCCTGTAAGTTGTGCAACTTTTACCAGAATTGAGATACATGACTGAACTCAAGCCAGCAACTAACACAATACATAGACTTTTAGATATTACTTAGCAAAATGAGAAATAATGCCAGGTAGAATCAGATATTACACTGTGCTAAGATTTCATCAGTGTGTATCTAACTCTGTCTTGAACCCAGAAATTGCCAAATTATATCATCATTGTAAAATGTCACAGGAAGTGATTCAAGGCATGTCTGTAAGCAGGAAACAGAACAGATCAGTTATTCCAAAACTATTCCAAAAGCAGGTAGCAAGAAAAATTTAGGCAAATTATTTACAAAGAAACAAATGGGTCTATGTTAAATCATTGAACGCTTAAAAAAGCGAATGTTGGTTTATCGAACCCATGTAAGCAAAAGCTTACAATCTCAAATGCTTAGAACAGCAAATTTATTCCAAGGGAAAAAAAATTGCTGTTCCACAAAACAAAAAATTAAATTGTAAAACATTACATAATGTGGGGGGCTTCACCCCCCACACCCCCCTACTTAAAATATACCAACTCCAAGATCGCACTACAGTCATGAAAAAGTACAGTTTTGTACCTACCATAAATGTAGATGTTCGAGGATTCCATTGCTGCAGTCCTTACTATTGGGTATAGTCCGCATCCAGTCGGCCCGAATACCAGAGTATAAGGCTGACGTCGGTCAGGGCGCATTAGACTGGCGTCAGTACGTCAGGGTACTAATGCGCATGACCGGCGTCATATCCTCAGTCTTTTCTTGCCCCAGATGTCAGAAGACCCTAAAAAGACAAGGCCCAAAATACCTGCACCAAAACATGAACAATATATACAAAAATATAAGCAGGTAAATCACCTACACAACCACCCCTAAACACAGAGGGGAAGGAGGGAGGGAAAATTGGACTGCAGCAATGGAATCCTCGAACATCTACATTTATGGTAGGTACAAAACTGTACTATGTTCTTCGTCTTCCATTGCTGCAGTCCTTACTATTGGGTAGAATCCCAAAGCAGAGGTAAGGGAGGCTGGCAAATCATAAAGAAGCAGGAGCTGACAACATGCCTTGCAAAACAGCTGTGGCAAAACCAGCCCTAGACTTAGAGAAGATAGGAAGGTGATAATGCTTAGAGAAAGTATGCACTGAACTCCAAGTAGCTGCTTCCAAAATATCCTTAGTTGCCACCCCCCGTAGAAATGCTGTTGAAGTGGCAGTAGCCCTAGTGGAATGAGGCCGAATCCCAGCTGGAACCTCCTTGCCATGATGGGAATAACAAAATGCAATGCAAAAGCCAATCCACCTAGAAATAGTTTGTTTTGACACAGGCTTGCCCTGAACTCAAAGCAAAAGAAACAAACAACTGCTGAGACTGCCTAAAATCCTTAGTCCTGCTTAAGTAATAACGCAATTGCCTGTGTACATCTAAAGTATGCAAAATCTTTTCCCCTTTATTTTGGGGGTCTGCATAAAAGGTAGGCAAATGAATAGTTTGGTTTAAAGCCACACTAGAAACCACCTTAGGCATAAAGGAAGGATTAGTACGTAATGATACCCTATCCTTATGGAAAATCAAAAAGGGCTCGACTGCCATAAGGGCCTGCAACTCAGACACCCTTCTTGCAGAAGTAATAGCCAACAAAAAAGCAGTCTTCCATGACAAATATTTCAATTCAGCAGTAGCCGCAGGCTCAAAAGGTTGTAGAGTAAGTTTTTCCAACACAAAATTGAGATCCCAAGCAGGAGTAGGAGCTCTACGTGGGGGTCTTATATTCTTAGCCCCTCTAAGAAACTGCTTGAACAAAGGATGCGAAAACAATGGTGGGTCACAGTCATAGTGAGCTGAGATTGCTGCAGCATGAATCTTGATGGAAGAGAAGGACAGACCCTTGTCCAGTAACTCAGTAAGACATTGAAGAGCCATACTCAAATTAGGCTCAGAAATCTCCAAATTCTTTGCTTTACTCCAAAATAAAAATCTCTTCCATTTTGCTGCGTACACTTTCCTTGTACTAGGTCTTCTAGCTTCCATAATCACATTTAAAACTTGTTGAGGAAGTTGAGACCTGCTGTGTTTCAACACAGAATATGCCAGGCTGTCAGAGGAAGAGAGTGAAGCTTGACATTGAGCAGAAGACCGTCCTGCTGGGATAACAGATGTGGAATCAAAGGTTAAGGCCATGGAGGCTTCTTTACCAGACTCCGTAGTAGAGGGTACCAGTGTTGCCGAGGCCAATCTGGAGCTATCAAAATCAACCTTGGCCTGTCCTGTCTGACCTTTAACAGTACCTTTGGAAGAAGAGGCAGAGGTGGAAAGGCATACAGATGAAGGTTTGTCCAACTGAAAGACAGAGCATCCACTTTCCAAGCTGTGTGATGAAACCCCTTTGTGCAAAACTGTGGCAGCTGGTGGTTTAGTGGAGAAGCGAACAGATCTATGTCTGGAGTTCCCCATGACACTGTCAATTTCTGAAATACATGAAGATCCAGTTTCCACTTGTGGGGATCCATGATTTGTCTGCTTAACACATCTGCTAAGGAGTTCTGTGCTCCTGGCAGAAACCTTGCCTGAAGAGTTAGGTGCAAGCGTAGCGCAGTCTCCCATAAAATCAATGCATGCCTGCATAGAGGATAAGAATGTGTTCCCCCTTGTTTGTTGAAGTACCACATGACAGTTGTGTTGTCTGTTAGAATCAACACCTGCCCTGGAAGAAGTAACTCCTTGAAAGCCAGCAATGCGAACTGGACTGCTAACATCTCCTTTATGTTGATATGTAGATGCTGTAGTCTGGCAGGCCACTTGTCTTGTATCCACTTTACATTTAGATGAGCTCCCCAAGCAATGTCTGAGGCATCTGTCGGTAAAATCTGACTCGCCTCTGGCCGGGTCACAGAGAGTCCCTCGTTTAGGTGACATTCCTGAGCCCACCACAAAAATACTCTTTGAAGGCAAGGTATTATTTGAATGACAGTGTCTAAATCCTGGCAGTGCTGTGTCCATACATTTTTGAGATACCATTGTAACTTCCTCATATGCAGTTTGGCATTGGGAAGCACCAGAATACAAGATGCCATGAACCCTAATGCTTGAAGGACTGTCTCTGCAGTCAGCACGGACTGATGAGATAGTTGATGGAAGTAAAGTGACAGACTCTTTTGTTTGTCCGGGGTTAAAAAGGCCATCTGGGCTGCTGTATTCAGTCTCACACCCAGAAAGCACATGTCTTGAGAGGGTACTAGACTGGACTTTATTTCGTTCACAGAATACCCTAGGCATCTTAGCACTGCTATAAGATATTCCAGATGCTGTAGAAGGTCTTCCTTTTCTTGAGCCAGAATCAGGCAGTCGTCTAAATAAGGATAGATTTGAAGTCCTTGTAGCCTGAAGTAAGCTATCACTAGAGCCAGAACCTTTGTGAATACTCTGGGCGCAGTAGATAAGCCAAAGGGCAATGCAGAGAACTGATAATGAGAATCTCCAGCTTGAAACCGCAGATACTTCTTGTAACTTAGCCTGATATGCACATGAAGGTAAGCTTCCTTGAGATCTAAAGTTACCATCCAGTGATCTTTGCCCAGCAGGGGTAAAAGCTGTTGTAACGTCAACATCTTGAACTTGGGAATGTCCAGATAAGTGTTGAGGAGAGATAAATCCAAAAGCAGTCTCCACGTGTTCCCCTTCTCTGGTACTAGGAACATGCGAGAATAAAATCCTAGGCCCCTTTTTGACACAGGGACTGGGAGAATGATGTCCAACACCCATCTGTCTTGAGTAATTAAATCCCAATTTCCTTTGAAAAGAGACAGTTGTCCTTCCAAAGGAGCTGCCAGACGAGAATCTACTGGCAGCCGAAAAGGCAGGTCATTGGGTCTGTTTACGAAAGGACTGACCCCTGCCCTCACCAGAAGTCTGAGCAGGTGAACTCCCTGTTCTAGGCCTAAAAGAACCTTGAGCCCTGCCCCTACCACGTCTAGACCTACCCCTAGACTGGGAATCATAAGCAGGATATGTCCACCCCTTAGCAGGCCAATTTCTACTAAACTTCGGTGGCTGTACCTGCAAAAAATCTTTAACAGTTTGCATAGACTTAGCTTTGTCCTCCATTTTCTTTAAAACTGCTTCCACAGGTGAACCAAACAACACATCAGACTGTAAAGGAGCATCCAAAATCCTTGTCTTAACATGCTCAGCCAAATTTTGATCCCTCAACCAGGCATGCCTGCGAAGAACAGAACTAGTGGCAGCCACCCTCGAGGAGGCCTGCACAGCATCAAAACCACATTGCAAAGAATGCTTGCCCACTTGTTCAGACACATAAACTAAATCCAGCAAGTCTTTACAATCAATACCTTCCGCCAAAGCATCCACCTTAGATTTCAATTGTGAAAGGAGATAATTTTGATATTTCAGCATGTGAAACTGACAATTCAACGCTCTCATGGCTAGAGTGGAAGAAGTATACACTTTCTTACCCCACCTATCTAACGCCCTTGCCTCTTTGTCAGTGGGAACAGGATTTTTAACCACAGAGGCCTTAACACCTTTAGGCTCCTGAGAAACAGTTTCCGGGTCCGCCCTAGGACTCTTAAACAAATACTTATGAGCTTCGGGCACCCTATAGTACCTATCAGGTTTAACAGGAGCAGGAGGCAAAGAATCAGGGTTCAGGGAAGCCTCTGCAAAAACATCTTCTACCACATTCAACACAGGAGGTATAGCTAAGGGCCTATGCTGGGGTAAAAACAAGAATTCCCTAAGCCTCTTCCTGGAATCAGAGTAATCCTGGCCTTCCCATTTAAAGTGCTCCCTCATGGAATGCAGAGTCTCTGAAAATGAAAAATCCTCAGGAGGAGAAGCCGAAGGAGTGGCATCATCCACATCAGAATCAGAATAATGAGGATACTCCTGCAAATCTTCCGCAGAAGATTCAGAAGCCCCTGAACCCTGTTCAAAACTGTCAAACCCTGGTTCCACTCTAGGCCTCTTATCAGGAGGGCCCATAGAACCTCTAATCATAGTAATCAAATCTTCTGCCATTGTAAGCATATGTTTCTTAGGTACAGAACCCGAAAGGCTAGGAGAAGCCCCTACTAAAGCTGAAGTTGGCCTACCTCTAAAAGAAGTTTTAGCAACAGAAGGAGAGGCTCTAACTACTTTGGGAAGAGAGGGAAGAATAGTTACCTGAGAAGCCCCCTCAGCCTGGCCTGCCTCCTGAGAGGGTACATCCTGTAACAGTAAAGTTTCTGCCTGAGACTCTATAGAAACTCCTGGCAAAACCTCTGGCTCCACTGAGCCATCTAAAGAACCGACGTCTGGGACTGCCGGTTCATCAACCCTAGGCTTCGCTGTTTAGTCCTTGCGCTTCTTGGATGAAGCGGGCGTCGGAGCATCCGATGGCATTTTATAATTGCAACGCTTCCCAAACACTAATCTGGCACAGTCTAACCTCCTCTTAATAGTGCGTTTGTTAAACTTAGCACAAGAGCGGCAACCAACAACGTCGTGCTCAGGCCCTAAACAAGGTATACATAATGTATGGTAATCCCTATGAGGTATTTGTTTCCCACAAGAAATACAGTTATTCACTTTTTCTGACATCCGGTTAAATACTGAGGCAAGAAAAAAACAAAATGTTCCCCAACGGGGTACTTAGCCAACTCTGATTCGGTCTGAAACTCCGGTTTCGGAAATATTTCAGAACGCCAACCTGCACTCGCAAAACTGCTTCTGCATCGGATCACGCGGCAAAAAAGACTGAGGATATGGCGCCGGTCATGCGCATTAGTACCCTGACGTACTGACGTCAGTCTAATGCGCCCTGACCGACGTCAGCCTTATACTCTGGTATTCGGGCCGACTGGATGCGGACTATACCCAATAGTAAGGACTGCAGCAATGGAAGACGAAGAACATTGGCAAAGTAACGGAAGTGAGCAAGCGATTTCTTTCCCAGGGATAGAATTCCCTTATATGCCTTTTCGCTATTTTGCCTTTTCGTGCTTTCAAGTTTGATCAAGATGCATTCGAAAGAATGCATCTTCAATTATTTAATAGGAACCCAAAACAAATACATGTGGTCATCTATGAAAAAAAAAGCAATATACCTCATAAATGTTAAGAAAAGCCAATAGAACAGGTTGTCTATAATGCTGACTAGTAAATATAAAAAAACATAAATCTTACAGTTCCCAGTAATATTTTTGTATATGTCTATCCTGTAAAACACAAGTAGAAAAGAATATTGTGTAGACCAATAATCAGCTTGCCACAGTCCCTCACCAATTTATGTAGTCGTCCTGAATTCCAGGTGAACGACATACAGCAAAATAAGAATGATGCTAATCACATCCATTTTCAAAGTTAATGGACAATTTAATTTTCAGCCTATTACTATTAGCTACAGAAGAAAACTGATAAAGCGTGGCAGTGAAGTTATTTACTTATGGTTAGCACAATCTGTTTGTCTTTCACATGAGGATTACTTACACGGTTTATTACTATTAGAACACAGGTCTGCAAAGAAAATGAAGTAATTTTGCTGGCTGCATACAGCACACTTTGCCATAAAAATTGTACCTAGAGCCATAAAATCTACCCATAATAATGAAACTCCTAACATCATAATAAAAGTTATTAACCTAATATGCCTAATTACACTACAAAGGACAAGCTTTTATGGGATTTCATGATGCAAAGTTTCACATTTACATTACAATGATTTGTGCATCAGTACGGAAATGTTGGCTTTGTTAAGTGGGAGTCAGAAAGCAGGTGATGGCCTTTAGGGGAAAATATTTCAGACAATGAAATGAGAAATCTAAGCAAAATACAGATGTATTTTTTCATGTCTTGTTGTCCATTAGTAAAAGACCAGAGCAAAATGCATGTATTTTCTGCCTTATCTTGATATTCTGCATAGCACAAACTTCCCTGAAGCATAAGGAGTTGTTATTAATTTTTAGCCTGCTCTATCTCTAAAAAACCTGATGATGTGGCTATATTGTTAGTATTTATTTATCAGGGTGTGGTTAAGCCTTCTCCTTTCCACAATACACTCCATATCCAAAGAAGATGAGCTTGCAGTGCTCAAGTTTTTATACGGTATTGTTTCTATTTGCTTGTAATACTCTCCTTACTTTCACAATTTGTATTCATTGTGTTACTAAATGTATTCAAGTGACTCTCAGAGATTTATGTTCTCAATCTTGTTTTATGGACCCTGAAATGAACTTTCTCCTTCAGTGCAGAAAGAGCTGAACATAAATTGTCTTTTATGAAGTAAAACTTTATTAGCTTCAGGTCTTCTTGCCATGGCCCAGCCTTCACTACCATAGTCAGGCAGATATTTCATGCTGTCCAGTCTCTCTACTCAGACATCTGTAACAAAAGCAATATGTTGCCTCTTTACAGAAGACCTATACATCTAGAGGCACAATATGTTTATGGTGCCTGTGGAAGGAAAATATGACAGGGCTGCAAACACTTTGGTATTGATATGGCTTTTCTTTAATCAAAAATCTTAAATGCAAACTCTTAAAGGGTAATAAACTGCCCATCTTGGAGGGAGACAAAATAGTCTTGCTGCATTAAAGCAGTGTTATGAGACTGGTGAGTTCTGTGCTGCATAAGTAGTTTACAGCTTAGTCATGAGGTTGCATATGTGTATGTGTGCATGCACCTCACAAAGGTAGTGATAGCAGAGCTCACAAGGTTACAGCAGGATGACAGGAGTTAGGGCACACTCCCTGACAGCAGTATGCTGTTGCACGAGCATCCTCAATCTCTTCTCTGAATCCATATTTGGTTTGGATTGAGTGCAGGGGAGACTAGGGTGGTCTGGTAAACCCAGTGAATGAGGAAAGGCTCTATAAGCACTAGCAGCTAATAGTTGTGTGTAGGAAAAAAATCTTAAAATAAACAATATGATGTGAGAGCCCGTTAGACAAATTCTTAAACACAGTATTTTGAAGTAAACCCAACATGGTGTGCACTGAGGAAGCTGGAAAGCAATGAAATGTCAAACAAGGTAATACACAGCTAAGTCTTGCTTTATTTGCATATGACAAAAAAATTGACAGGAAATCACCTACATCCATCTTCTTGTATCATATCTTGACAAAAGCTATCATGCTGTACTTACTTTTTTCCCTTTCTTTAACTAAATATTTGAATAAAAAGATCAAAAAGTGGCTACATCATGTTATACTTTCATGATCATGACCTAGCTGTGCAAAACCTTGAGGACCTCCTTCATCTGAAGCACATCCATGATTGTGTTCTTACAGATACGTAGTGTGGGTGCCCAGAGACTGCCCCCTCAATACATGTGCTTTGTGCTTACTGCCAGTTTAGACCTGATGAAAACTGTGGTGGCACACTCATATTTGTTACGGACCACATTACCTCAAGACAGATACCTAGAGAAGTTCAAGCAATGCTAATAGAGATTTAAGTAATGATAAATAAGATTAACTATCTGATTATTATGGGCTACAGGACTCCCTCTCGTCATCATCATTATCATCATCATCATAGGTTCATGGGTGTTTACTAGGCTAATGACCACAAGGGCCTTTTTAAGCCTAGCCATGCATCCCAAATCTCTGACAAGTTCTGATACCCTTAATAGGTATAAGCATGGGCCTGGGAGATTAACCATTTACAGGTTAACTGTCTCCATTGAGACATAAGGGGGCAAACCATGGATGAATTTTCAGTTTCCCATCAAATTGTCCAAGTTGCACTTGAATTGGGTTAGGGAGGAACTCTGCTTCACATGGATGAGGAGCCTGTTCCATAGACGGGGTAGTCTCTGGGATTCATACCTATCTCTCCAGCAGGTCCTATATATATATTACAGGCAAGGTTTAAGTCTTTAGAATGGGTAATTCTGGTGCTGTTTGTTTTATGGATATGCAGGAGGTCCATCAGAGTGGGGTTTTACAATGCCTGTATGCCAGGCATAGATCTCCCCTCAAAAGCCTGTAGGAGACAGAATACAGGGATAGGGCCTTGAGGCAGTCTGCATATGGCATATTACTTACACCCTGTATTCTTTCAGTGAGGAACCTCTGTGGATGTTCCAGTTGTTGGATATGCCTGGTTAGGTACATACCAAAGGGGACATTGTACTCAATGATAGATCTGATGAATGCCAAATACAGTGGAACAATGACTTCCTTGGACTCAGATGCCATACCTTTGTTTATAAGTTGCGCAACATAGAATGATTTCCTCACCACTGTAGACACATGATGATCAAAGGCTAGATTAGTATCTATGTGTGTCTCTAAGTCCCTGACTACTGGGTCAACTCTAAGGGGTGTGTTGCCGATATTATAGTTACCAGGGATGGATGACTTCCCAAAGGATACTATTATGCATTTCTTGGCATTTAGTTTTAGTCTATGGCTCTGACACTAGTTGTTTGTCTGTGTCACCCCTTCCTGGAGAACATTTGTATAAGTGTGAGATTCAATGACAGGTCCTAATTTGCAATCATCTGCAAATTTAGTCAGCCAGAGACCACTGACATTGGCCTTGACTTCTGAGAAGTAAATGCCAATAAAGATCATCATCAATCCCCTTTTTCCCATTTTATAAATGGTGTTGGGGTGTTGCGTCAATTGTCACCATCTTCCCCTATTCAATGCCACTCTCCTATCTTCTACGACAGTTATGCTTGACTGTTGCAGGCCTTCTCTCACACAATCATTCCACCTCTTTGCTGGATACTCTTATTTCCTCTTGCGTTTTTTCTGCCTGTACCACATCTTTTTCACCAGATTGTCTTTTGCTCTCCTGCACATGTGCCCAGACCTCCATAATCTGTGTTCTTTCACCTTATCTGCAATTGGAGTTATTTTGGCTTCTGCTTTTATGCATCCTACCACCCATCTCAGGCACTTCATCTCCATCACCTCTAACTTCCTCAACCGTTCTGCCTTTACTGACCAGGTATCTATACCATACAGTAGTACTGGTCACAGCACAGGTTTGTACACCTTACTTTTCCACTTCTTTGACTATCTTTTGTCATACAACACCCCTGACACCCTGTGCCAGTTGTCTGCAGCCCTTCTGATTCTAGCTTTCACCTCCTCATTCAGACTTCCTTTCTCCTAAACCACCCCTCCCAGATACTTGAAGCTGTTAACCTGTTCCACTATTTTCTCTCCTATCTCAGTTTTCAGCTTCTTCTAATTCCCTCCATTTATTGCCATTACAGCTGTTTTATCTATACTCAGTTTCATCCCATGTACCTTCAGTTTTACATTCCATTCCCCTATCCTTTGCTGTAGTTCTTGCTCAGAGTCTGCCTGTAATGCCACATCATCTGCATACAGCAGCTTTCTTGATCCACAACAGGACTGCCCAAATCATCTTTCTTGGGACCTTGTCATATGCTTTCTCCAAATGGAATGCCCAGTTGGACTCTTTCCTCATTTCTATCTTCTTCTCAAGTATTTGTCATATTGAAAACATCTGGTCGGTTGTGCTGCACCCTGATCTAAATCCAAACTGCTCAGTTCTCATCTTACTTTCTACTACTTTGTGTATTCATTTATCAATCACCCTCTCCGTAAATTTCATGCAGTGTGATAGGAGTTTGATACCTCTACACTGCCCTCAGCTGTGAATGTCTCCTTTGCTCTTGAACACTGGCACTAGTATACTTAATCTCTTGTCATCTGAGATACATCTTTCTCTCCATACTGCTATGAGTATTCTCAGGGCCATTTCTTCTCTAAGAGCATGAAGGTAACCAGTAGAATTCTACTGGTACCTTTTTTAGCACCTCTGCTATTCAATATTTACTTTACCAATCTCCACTTATCAAGTGAGAAACATTGGTTAACAAACTTTGCAGATGATTGTTCATAGGTTCGTAGGTTCATAACTAGGTACTAGGCTATTATACCTTGGGCCTATATACGCCTAGCCAAAAAGGTAACCTGGCTTTTGCCACCCAAGAAAATTATTTTCCTGTGCCTCTGTTGAGCTGAGTCACAGAAGTGATCCATGGGGTGAATTTTCTATTTCCCATCCAATCATCAAGATTTTTCTTGAAGGGTGCTAATGAGGAGCTTTGTTTGATATAGATAGGTAGTTTGTTCCAGAGTATGGGAAGTCTCTGGGACAGGTATCTATCCCTCCAGCATGTTCTGTTTATTGCGATGACAAGGTCTAGGTCCCTAGAGCGTGTAGCTTGGAGGGATTGGGATTTCTTTAAGTGGAGCATGTCTAACAGCTCTGGGTTTGACATAGTTTTGTATGTTAGGCAGAAATCGCCTCTGAGTAGGCGATATGCGACGGAGTAAAGCTGGAGTTTTTTGAGACGGTCTGTGTAGGGCATCTGTTGGAGACTGGTAATCCTCTTTGTGAGGTATTTCTGCAGCCTTTCCAGTTGTTGTAGATGTCTTGTGATTTACATACCAAAAGGGGCGCTGTACTCTATAATGGGTCTAATGAGTGATGAGTAGAGGGGAACAATTGCCTCTTTTTTCCTGGATGAGAAACCTTTTGTGGTGAGGTGTGCCACGTAGAAGGATTTCCTGACTATTGTGGGGATGTGATTATCAAAGGAGAGACTACTGTCCACCTGTGTCCCAAGGTCTCTTATCACACTTTTGGTGTTAAGTAGACTACCACCTGTGTGGTAGTTCATGGGTACAGAGTTTTTACCAAAAGGGATGACAATGCACTTTTTGGCATTCAGCTTGAGGCCATGGCTTTGACACCATGCATCTGTCTCAATGAGGCCCTTTTGTAGGATGTCCATATCATTAGGAGTTTCGATTATGGCTCCTAGTGTGCAGTCATCTGTGAACTTCATTAGCCAAAGACCTTCTGTGTTAGCCTGTACTTCAGAGAAGTAGATACCAAACAGGAGAGGACCCAGGACTGAACCTTGTGGTACTCCACTTGTCACAGGTCTGAAGTCGGATTTGGAGTCTCCTACTTTCACAGTGTGGGCTCTGTCAGTGAGCCAGTTGGCAACCCATCTTGTGACATAGGGATTTATACCTAGTTTAGTGAGTTTATCTATAATTTCAGAGTGTGGGATGGTGTTGAATGCCTTGGCGTGATCTAGATAGGCTGTGTGAACCACCTTACCCTCATCTATGGCTTTGGTGACTGCTTCAAAGAAGTCTATCAGGTTTAGGAGACATGATCTGCCTTTTACAAACCCAAACTGGGTGGGTTCCAAAGTTTGTAGATTACCAATGTCTTTGTTTGTAAGTTCCATGATGATACATTCCATGGTCTTGCAGACCAGGCTCGTCAGGCTAATGAAGCAGTAGTTCCCGGGTTCTGTGGTGGATCCCCCTTTGTGGAGTGGGATATCCATTGCTGTGCACCATTCAGTGGGCACAAAGCCAGAGGTGAGGCTATGATTGAACATGGCACTTAGGTGGGGTTCCAGTTCGTTCTATAGTTCATGTAGAATGCAGCCTGGGATGTTGTCCGGTCCCATGGATGCTGTGTTCTTGGCTTTGGATAGTGTGTTTTTTACCTGTGCAGCCGTGATTACAGGAACTTTGCATTCTTCCAGTATAGAGATGGGCCCTTTAGGGGGTGAGAGGGGGGTAAAGTTAGCACTGAACCTATCTGCCAGGATGTTGGCAATATCAGTTGGTTTTGTATATTTAATGTCATTGTGCTGTAACTCAGAGCAGATCTGAGTGTTGCCATTGAGATTCCTGACATAGCTATAGAATGCTTTGTGGTTGTCTTTAGAAACAGTGATGATTTTGTTTTCGTAACTAGCTTTGGAGGAATTTATGAGGGATCTCAGCTTTTTACTGAGGTTGTAAGTTAGAAGTCATCATCTTGCCCCCCCCCCCCCCCGACATACATGCACTCCAGCAGCACCTTGCACTTGTCAGTAGCTGGTGTACTATAAATGGGCTCAAGCTCGATGGTAAAAAAGTGCAACATTGTTGCATTTGGTAATCACACCCAGCTTCTACTTATAGCATACATAAACATGCCACTTCAAAATGAAAATGTTGTATGAGATCTGGGTACTTGAGTGGAGAGCTCCCTAACATTTGACCATCACTTTGCAACAATGGTTAGGAAACCCTTTGAGCTTGCACAGCTCTTAACTAAAAGTATTTTTTTCCAGATCAAAAGACATCCTCACATTCTTGTTCTCTACAGTGATTAGACTCAAGATTGAGTACAACACCCCCTTTGGGATTTGCCTTACTAAGCATATCAAATAATTGGAAAAAAACAAAAGTTTGTAACTAAAAAGATCAGGGGCTTAAAAGACTTGAACTACCAAGAAAGATTGTATTATTTTACCCTATACTCAGTTTCATATAGACTGCTTAGGGGTGATTTGTACCTTGCTTATAGGGCTATAAGGGATCCAGTAGTCCAAAATGTCTTATATCTCAGTAAATCAAATAATCCAGCTAACACCAAGTCCAAAGAGCTAAATCAATCCAGTGAATAAATAAGACATGGAAAGGGGAGATGTTCATCACCCAACACTTATCCCTTCCGTGGATCCAACTCACTCTCCAAGTTAAACAGTATGGCACACTGTCTACCCTTAAAAAGGAGCTGAACAACTGGATGGGCAGTCATAAATTCACTTTTGGTGTGACTTATTGGCTTACTTGGCTTTACCCTGAGCAGAGAGGCAAAATGCCGCTGTGGTACAGCGGTAGCATTGTTACCTCACAGCAAGAGGTTCTCCCGTTCGATTCTTGGCTTGGCTTGGGAGTGCCTTCTGTGTGGAGTCTGCATGTCCTCCCCGCGGTTGGGTAGCGTTCGAAAGGCATGTGTGTGTAAATGGGCATGCCTTCGTTGAAGGTTGGGCATCGAGCTAGCACCTCGGCGTTTCATAAAAATCTACTGCCAATCATTAGCGGACTGGAGTTCCACTCTGGCGACCTCTTACCGGGAAAAAGCCGAAAGACAAACAACAACAACCCTGAGCAGAGAGGCAGGACCTAAGGGTGGGCACTGGCAAGGTAGAAATGGTCTAACAGTTCAGTTGCCTTGTAGCTGCTATGCTACTGTGAGCCTAACAATTAGTTTAAGATGCAAGAACAGCAACTGACAAATAGTAAGCAGCCTGTGATTGGGCAAAACAATGGATAAGAGTGACAACACACATTTTATCCTGGATACAGAATTGTATGAGTCTTTTCTAACATGTTCTAACATGGTATTTTAAGTAAAAATAAGCTTAAGTATTGTTAATAATGATATTGTCATTTAAAAAGGGATGCAACAATATTCCCCCAACTATGCAATACATGTGAAAGATGTAAGCATGGAATATATCTTCCAATCATTTACCTTTGCTACCCCTCCCTGTAAGACCCTGTACTATATACATGATTATTATTATTATTATTTGATCTATGAGTAAAAAATATGGACATGAAAGTAGGAGGGAGCTATACTGTTTCCTGTTGGGTGTACACCAAGCCATGTACACCTAACAGGTAACTCCACAGCCCCCCTCTATGGGTGCATATGCTGTGAGCCACTTAAGCAAGTCTTATGTAGTGAACCATTTCCAGAGTAGTTGCAATTTTCTTGCCCTGCAATTTTAATGTGCAGGGTGATTGAGTTTAGGGTCTGTGCCCCTTAGGGGTACTAGTGGTTGAATTCTATTTTCCAGCATTTACTCTCATGCCTTCAGAATGTTCTCCATCAGCTCTTCCTTATATGTTTATTCTGTTAACAAGGTTTTGTTTGGGTTCTCTTATAATTAATTTGGTCAACTGTCTTGCAGTGTACTGTCTGTCTGCCATTCCAGCATACCACAATTACCTGTCTTAGCAGTCTAGGTACTATTTACACCTAAAAGCCTGTACTGTGGCTTATTTATTGAACTTGGCCCATATAATATGAACAGATATTTTACTTACAGTTTCCATCAGTCCTTTTTAATTTGTTTCTCCAAGATAGTTGGAGCAAAGTCCAACCATTCACAGAGAAATGCATTGCTGTCAGCCACCTTGTGACCTATTCCTGCTTTGCTCCCCTTCAGCCCAATCCCCCGGGTACTACCTTGAGTCCCTGTCTTGTCCCCCTGGTACTCCCTATGGTCCCTGTCTTGTAGTTACAAACCACAACCACTCCTTTGCCCTTCCCTGCCCACTCCATTTACTGCACTAAGGTTAATGTAGTATAATTCCCTTCTACTTCCATGTCCACAAATGCCAGCTCTTTTTCACCTCCCATACACCTAAAATATTCAAGCAAAAATACAATGTATACATTTTATTAAGGCTAATCACCTTATACTCCCCACACTACCAAAAGCCTCCTTTCCATCTCACCTTTCCTCCCTTTTTGCTGTCTTATCATTTCTCTCCATCTTCACTTGCTTCATACAGTATTCACTTCTCACTACTTCCCATATCACTGTTATTACTCATCTTGATACCCTTCCAATCAAAACTTTCACCACTACTCCACTTTTCAGGCTTCCCCATCCTATATTCCAGAATACACTCACCTATACCAACTCCCCCACACCCAGTTCAAACATAATAACTCTACTATCCAACTTTCCACAGATCTCCACCAATCTCACTCTCCTGTACCATCCGTAGTCTCCTTGTCATAGGATCATAGGAGGTTACTGGGCTATCAACCCGGAGGTCATTTTAAGCTTAGCCATTTCTTCCCAATGTAATATCATAGATACTCTAGTCAGTACCCAGGACTGTATTTATTAATGACTGCCCCATGTCCAGGGCGGTTGTGGGTGCTATCCCTGGTAAAAATGTATGGTGCCCCATCCACTCGACCAGGTTTCTTTTGAACATGTCATAGAGGTGCTCTGCTTCACATGATCTGGCAGTCTATTCCATGGATGCAACAGTCACTGGAAAACAAATCTGTCCCTCCAGCACATCCTGTTCAAGTCGCAGGCCTTATTTAGCTCCCTGGAATAGGTAGCGCTTGCCCTGTTTGATTTACAGATGTGCAGTAAATTCATTAGGTTTGGGTCAGAGACTGCTCTGTAAGCCAGGCATAAGCTTCTCCTAAAAAGTCTTTGTGATACTGAGTATAGTGCCAGGGACTTTAGTCAGTCTATGTAAGCCGCATGCTGGAGCCCCATGATCTTCTTAGTGAGAAAACTCTGAGGTCTCTCCAATTGCTGCAGGTGCTTTGTACGGTACATGCAGAAAGGAGCATTATACTCAATTATGGGCCTGATTAGTGACATGTTTAGAGGGGTTATAACTTTGCTCTAGATATGATTTCTTTGGTAATCAAGTGTGCTAGATAGAAAGTCTTTCTTACTATAGTAAACACATGGTGAAAATTAAGGTCGCAGTCTACTTGTGATCCCAGATCTCTTACCACTTCGTAGGTACATAGAATATTCTTGTTAATTTGATAGTGTGAAGGGACATTCTTTTTACTGAAGGGAATGATAATGCATATCTTTGCATTCAGTTTGAGACCGTGACTAAGTCATCAGTCGTTGGTCTGCGTAAGACCCTCATGAAGTATACATCATTTGGGGATTGAATAATTGCACCCAGTTTGCAGTCGTCCACAAACTGGGTCAGTCCCAGCCTCTTAGTTTTGGCCTGAATTTCTGAGAAATATAAACCAAACAGTAGGGGGCCATGACCCTTGTGGCACCCCACTGGCAACAGGTCTGCTGGTTGATGTGGAGTCACCCACTTTGATAGTGTGTGACCGGTTTGTGAGCCAGTTGACAACCCATCTTACAACAAAGGGTTTTACATTCAGTTTGCTAAGTTTATCTGTAATGCCTGAGTGTGGGATTGTGTCAAAGGCCTCTGCCAAGTCAAGGTATGCTGTGTGCACAGATTTGCCCTCGTCAATGGCCCTGGTCACATTTTCAAAGAAATCCACCAGGTTTAACAGGCAGCATCTGCACTTGACAAATCTGAATTGGGTCTGATCCAGGGCTTGTAGATTGCTTATGTCTTTATTTATGAGGTCCATGATACGTTCCATAGCTTTACAAATGAGGACGGCCAGACTTATAGGTCTATAATTCCCTGGGTCTGTTAATGAGCCACCTTTGTGAATAACTGTTGCTGTTCTCCATTAAGCAGGAAAAAGCCAGCAATTAGGTTGTGATTGAATAGGGTACTTAATGGTGATGCTAGTTCATGTTTTAGTTTGTTTAGAAAACAGCCTGGGATGCTGTGTGGTCCACAGAGGCTGTGTTTTTTGCCTTAGATAAGGCTTTAATGACCTCCTCTTTGGATATGTAGGATGATGGGGGGGGGGGGGTCGGAGCAAGTTTTATGATAAGTTTGGAGGGGATAAAAGAGTGAAATTTTCACCAAATCTGTCTGCTGGACGGTCTGCTATCTGTGCGGGATCAGTGTGTATGACACTGTTAGTCAATAGTTCAGCACATGCTTGGGTCCCACCCTTTAAGCTACGTATGTAGCTGCCAAAGGCCTTATGATTATCATTGGCTGTGATTGCTAAGATTTTCTCAAAGTTACTCTTAGAGGATTTGACATGTTGTCTTATTTGCCTGTTGAGGCTGAGGAGGGTGCTCGCCTTAGTTTTCTTAGACAGCAACTTTTTGCATTTGTTGCAAAGTTTGTTGATGTTGGATATCCACCAGGTTATTTACTTGGGGCTCTGGCTTTGGTTCTGTCTGGAACAGCTGAGTCTATACACTTATACAAGTGATTGTACAGGGCTTTAGCGTAAGCTTTGGTGTAGTTACCACTTCCATCTGGGGGTGGAACTTGGAATGTATTTATATCTTCCCCTAGGAGGGTATAGTTTGCTTTGGTGAAGTTTTTTAGTATGTCTTCACCATTTGTGAGTTCTGTTGTTAGTGCCAGTTTGAAGACAACTGATTTATGGTCAAATTTAACTAATGAGGGTCTGACTGATGCGGTGGTGCATCTGTTTGTCATGTTAGTGAGGACCAGATGTAGTATGTTTGTTCCTCTTGTTCATAGGTTCATAGGTTCATAGGTTCATACTAGGCTATCTGCCCAAGGGCATTTATAAGCCTAGCCCATAGTTATGTGGCTTTCGCCACCCCTTTAGTTTGAATAAAAACTATGCCTATCATTTTTCTGTGCCTCTGTCAAGCAGTGACACTGAAGTAATCCCTGGGGTATATCTGCGATCTCCCATCCATTGGTCAAGATTCCTCTTGAACAAGGCCAGCGAGGTGCTCTGCCTCACATGTACCGGGATTTTGTTCCACAGCATAGGGAGTCTCTGGGTGATGAATCTGTCCCTCCAGCACGTTCTATTTATAACCGTGTCAAGGTTTAAGTCTCCGCCCTTGTGGTTCTGAGGGATCTAGATTTTTTGAGGTGAAGCATATTCATCAAATCTGGGTTTGACATGGCCTTATATGTCAGGCACAGGTCACCTCTGAGCAAGCGGTATGAGACTAAATAAAGCTGGAGTTCTTTCAGTCGGGTAGCATAAGACATATTTTTGAGACCCTTTATCCTTTTGGTGAGGAACTTTTGGGGCCTTTCAAGCTGCATCAGGTGTCTGGTCAGATACATTCCGAATGGGGCATTGTACTCAATCATAGGTCTAATGAGTGATGAGTACAGGGGGACGATGACCTCCCTTGATCTAGATGTGAATCCCTTCATGATCAGGTGGGCGATATAGAAGGTTTTCCTAACTACTTTAGCAACATGAGTGTCAAGCGAAGACTACTGTCAACTTGGGTCCCCAGATCCCTGATGACTTTTTCTGTGCTCAGTGGATTGTCACCTATATGGTAGCTAGGGGTAACCTTGTTTTTCCCGAAGGGTATGACTATGCATTTTTTGGCGTTTAACTTCAGGCCATGGCTCTGGCACCAGTTATCCGTTTCTGTGAGGCCCTTCTGGAGGATATCTGTGTCAGATGTGTTTTCGACTATGGCGCCCAGTTTGCAGTCATCTGCAAACTTTGTCAGCCATAACCCTCCTGTGTTTGCTTGTACTTCAGAAAAGTAGATGCCGAACAAGAGTGGACCCAGGACTGAGCCCTGTGGGACACCACTTGTGACAGGCTTTGATTCTGAGATGGCTCCAGCAACTCTGACCCTGTGGGTTCTGTCGCTTAGCCAGTTGGCAACCCATCTTGTGATGTATGGGTTTACATTCAAGCTGATGAGTTTTTCGATGATACCTGAGTGGGGTATTGTGTCGAAGGCCTTTGCCAGGTCGAGGTAGGCTGTATGGACTGCCTTTCCCTCATCAATGGCCTTGGTGACTGTCTCGAAAAAGTCAACCAAGTTTAAGAGGCAGGATCTGCCTTTGACAAAGCCAAACTGGGTTGGATCCAAAGTCTGCAAGTTCCCTATGTCTTTATTTATGAGTTCCATTATGATCCTCTCCATGGCTTTGCAGATAAGGCTTGTCAAGCTAATGGGGCGGTAATTTCCAGGGTCTGTGGAGGCACCGCCCTTATGAAGTGGGACCACAGTCGCCGTGCACCACTCCTTGAGTGCGATCCTGAGGTGAGGCTAAGATTAAACAGCTGTCCTAACTGTGGGTTTAATTCCTCGTTGAGTTCATGAAGCACACAGCCGGGACACCATCCGGTCCCATGGATGCTGTGTTTTTGCCTTAGTGAGGGCAGTTCTCACCTGGGCGTTGGAGATGTTTGGGGGCTACAATCCTCTGGAATAGATATCTCTCCTTTTGGGGAGGGGGAGAAGTTTGCACTGAACCTGTCAGCCAGTATGTTAGCAATGTGTGTAGGTTCAGTAATTTTCACATCATTTTGAACTAATTCTGAGCATATCTGGGAGTTTCCTCCTAGGTTTCTAACATAGCTAAAGAAGGCCTTATGATTGTCTTTAGAGTCCTTGGCGATTTTTCTCTCAAAATTTGCCTTTGATGATTTTATGACAGCTCTTAGTTCTTACTTATAATGATCAAAGGTGTCTTACCTTTCAAGGATTTTGCTCTATCTTGTAGTAGCTTCCTCCTTTTGTTGTAGAGCTTGTTTATGGCTGGGGTCCACCAGACTGGACGCTTGCCTTTGGTACAGAGAGTCTTAGTTTTGTTTGGGATTGCCTGATCCATGCAGTCCTGTAGGTGCTGGTAGAAGGCATTTGTAAGTGATTCAGCGGTTTGAGTAATGTTTACCACTGGCTCAGGGGCCTTAAAGGAGACCACACTAGTTTTTAGAAGTGTGAAATCGGCTTTTGAGAAGTTTTTCACTGTGGTCTTTTTGTTTCAGGTGGGGCGGGATGAGGACCTCCAGCGAGATTAGTTTATGATCTGATCTCACCAGTGAGGGTATACTTCGGTGTTGAACATTTTGATCCCATGTTCATGATGATGAGATCAAGTATGTTTTCACCTCTTGTGGGGATGGTGACTAGTTGTTCCATGGCATTTGAGTTTATGAACTCCAGGAATCTTTGGGTTAGAGTGTTCGGGCTTGAGTAGTGTTCCCAGTCTATATTAGGGTAGTTGAAGTCACCTAGTATGATGGTGTTTGGAGATACATTTATCCCTCCAATGTTTTCAGGAAGGCCATGTGAGGTTCCTGAGTTTGAGAGGGTGGCCTGTAACATGCTACAAATTGCAGAGCAGTCTTGCCTATGGTTAATTGCACCTGGATGGTCTCCGATGCATCGTGCATTGCCACCAACCTTGAGGTGTGGGTGTCCTTTATGAATATGGACACCCCTCCTTTCTTGGTGTTGTCCAGATTTTGTGGCGGAGCGTATGATATGAGGTGAAACCTGTTAGTGCTGGGGTGCTCTCAGGAGCCTTGAACCAGGTTTCTGTCACAGCACAGACATCGATGTTCTCCATATTGAGAAGGGCCTCAGTCGTGCATCTTGAGATTGAGACTTCTGGCATTGAGCAGCATTACCCTTAGTTTTTTCCTTTTGGTGTTCTAGGGTGGTAGGTTTAGAATTTGAGCCTTGCCTAAAAAGGCACTATGGGGTGGCAAGAGCCTTTGCCAATATCCGGAAGCCCAGGGTGACAGGTGCAAGCCATCCCTTGAAGCAGTGTGGCTTGTCCAGCATGTCATCCCAGGCAGACAGACATTGGATCCCCTTTGAATGACACCAGAATTTAAGCCAATTATTAAAGCTGATCATCTTATCACTGTATTGTGGCATCATTCTAGGTGAAGGTAGGATACTGCTCAAGGTCAGGGTCATACCTGCCTGGGCTACATAATCAGAGAGCTCCTCGGCGTCCCTTTTCATGTAGTCCAAGGAGGTGCGTCTCAGGTCGTTGACACCAGCGTGGACAATGACTGAGTCGTACTTGTACCTGCTGTTGAGAGACCTGAGTGCTTGCGTTATGTGGCGGATTCTAGCGCCCGACAGGCAGCTTACTGTGACCTTCTCCTTACTCAGTCTGGTAGCGGGACGTCAGTGTGTCTGACTATGGAATCACCAATGACAAGTGTGTCTGGCATTTTGTTTGGCCTTAAGGGCTGTGACTGTTTGACACTCTGACTGTGTGGTCTATGTGTTGCATGTGTTGGGTCGTGAGGTGGTAGTTGTTTGGGTGTCTGCTTTGGTGGCCTCTGCTGTTTTGGTAAATTTTTGATCAGAGCCTCCGAGTATGTCTTTGTGTGAGTATGTGTATGATTTGAAGTTGTGATGGTACCATGTGTGACTGGGTATGTATTGTGTGTGGTTGCCTTCTCCTCCTGTCTGGTCTTGCCAGTCCTATGTTGAGAGAGCTCAGCCTCCAGTTTGGCCGTATAGTTGCATCTCTCGCATGTATTTGTGTTTTGTGGGAGAAGGAGAGAATTGTCTGTGTACATGAGGCAATTGTAACATTGCCTCAATATTCCCAGGTTCACCAGTTGAGCTGGAGAGGACACTAGCAACTGATCCCTCGACATACTAGAAGTAGTAGATAAAGAACTTTCAAAGGACTCCGGGGGAAGTGGGTTTTAGGCTGGTGGGGTACTATCTATAATAAGAGTGCAAGTACTGTAGGAGTAAGTGCTAGGCTTTATAGATAGAGAATAGTCTACTTGGGAATCAAGTAGAGATGAACTTTTCAGTTATAGGATATGCTGGTTAGATCAGCAGTACAGTTTAGCGTGTTTTATAGCAGGGGGCTGAAGGGAGCTAGGAATTGGCCCAAAACGACCAATGGACTACCAGTTTCTGGCTGAAACTTCACCAAATCGGACAAAAAGGCCGCTCAGTGCTTCCCACTCCCACTGGTAAGCAAAGAAACTTCCCTCCTTCCTAATAAGGCAATGGATCAGTAACAGGAACTAAAAACAAAGCCCAGGGATCAGCAACTCTGAAACTGGACTACTCTAGTTCAGTAAAGTGGGAAAACAAGAGATTTTTGTTTTATTACAGAGATAAGGAAAAAACAGACAGTAAATGCTATAAATGCTGTAAATCGGCTAGCGCACTTTAGTGTGTAGCCTACAGAAACAATTTGCAACAATTAGTAACTTAAAGTGCAATAAACAGTGTAAAATGCAGAAGTCACTTAAAGTAGCAGTAAAACAGGCGAAATGCAGTCGCTAGCTTAATAACAGTGGGAAAGCCACAAAAAATACTTATATCTGGTAGAAAGTCACTCTTTTAGCTCTCTGCTGCTTGGATCACTCTGCAGGCCACCACGAGGATCTGTGCAGAGTTGGTACAAGCTGGAAAACACGTGTTTAGCGTGTTTTATAGCAGGGGGCTGAAAGGACAAAAAGGCCGCTCAGTGCTTCCCACTCCCACTGGTAAGCAAAGAAACTTCCCTCCTTCCTAATAAGGCAATGGATCAGTAACAGGAACTAAAAACAAAGCCCAGGGATCAGCAACTCTGGACTGGACTACTCTAGTTCAGTAAGGTGGGAAAACAAGAGATTTTTTGTTTTTTATTACAGAGACAAGGAAAAAAAACAGACAGTAAAGGCTATAAATGCTTTTAAGTGGCTAGCACACTTGAGTGTGTTAGCCTACAGGTAAAATTAAGCAACAAATAACTTTTTAAGAGTGCAAAACAGTTAATCAACACAAAAACAGTTTAAATAGAATGCAGAGCTGTATAAACAGGCTAAGATGCAGTCGCTAAGCAGTAAATATTCAAAAAGCCAGAAAAAAATACTTAAATCAGTTATATCAGTTATAGCAAATACAGTTATAACAAATGCTCTGAAATATACTGTATATTTCCAATATGTTTGAGAAGGACAGTCAGAACACAAGAAGGTTCAGGCGAAAAAGAAAAAAAAAGTTTTGTTTTACTTTTTGAAAAGGTAAAAAGGAGGAACAGAAGACCTTATCAAATGTTCTCTCTGTATTAAGAAGAATGAGCTAATGACACTAGACTGGGAGGTGTGCCACAGTAGGGGCGGGCAACTGCAAAGCCACCAAGTATAAGAGCAAGACACCAACAGGGAGGGAGGGTGGGTAGCCTAAGACAACAAGCTATGAAAGTTTTTAAACAGATAAAGATTTCTGAAGATTCTGAATAGACAAAGTGCTTTATATATATTAAATTATAAAAACAGTAATCTGTTAAAATAATCAAAAGATACTTATATTTTGTAGCTCAGTTGCGGTCAAACAACTTCTCCAGCCTGCACCAAAGACCAGAACAACAACTTTTTTTTTTTTTTTTTACAAGAACACAAAAGAACCAGCCCCACTAGCCAAGAGATAATTACACAGAGTAAATGTTTCAGTTTATACAATAGCCTAAGACAACAAGCTATGAAAGTTTTTAAACAGATAAAGATTTCTGAAGATTCTGAATAGACAAAGTGCTTTATATATATTAAATTATAAAAACAGTAATCTGTTAAAATAATCAAAAGATACTTATATTTTGTAGCTCAGTTGCGGTCAAACAACTTCTCCAGCCTGCACCAAAGGGCATTTGAGTTAACAAAATCAAGGAACTTTTGCACTAGTGAGTTAGGACTAGAGTAGGTTTCGCAATTAATGGTGGGATAGTTGAAATCCCTCATGACCAGAGTGTTTGGCAATATTTGGGTTGACTCCAGTTTGGTTAAGTAGGAACATGTGCATCATGATCCATAGAGGGGAGATCTATTACTAGCAATAACTTGAATGGGGGTCTTACCCACAGTAATCTGAACATGGAGTCCAGCCTAACTAGTCGGGAGGTGAACTTATCTCTAATATAGATAGAAACACTGCCTCCTTTGGTTCTCACACATTCGTTTTGCAGTCTGAAGGTGTGGAAGGCATTGTAGCCTTGCAAGACAGGAGTACTCTGTGAGGCTTTGAACCAGGTTTCTGTGACTGCACAAATATCTATATCCTCCAGTGATAGAAGTGCTTCCAGACTGTGCAGTTTTAGGTTTAAGCTCCTAGAGTTAAGCAACATAACCCTTATTTTGTTATGGCTGGCAGTTTTCAAGTCAGCAATTTTGTTTTTGAGACCTTACCTAAAAAAGGCACTATGGGGGGAGGGAAGAGCTTTTGCCAGCAACTGAAAGTCTAGTGGTGCTAGGTGCAAACCATCTCTGGCAAAGCAGCAAGGTTTATTGACCATGTTATTCAAGGATGAAAGAAACTGGATCCCCTTTGAATGATACCAACAACTAAGCCAATTATTGAACTCAATCATTTTTTGTTTATACTGTGGCATCATTCTAGGTGAGGGTGGTATGCTGCTCAAGGCTAGGGACATACCTGCCTTAGAGCTAAGAAAAATATCTTGCTCACCAAAACCTGAAGGTCTTGCCTCAGCTGAAAGATGAAGTATATTATCCCTGGAAACATCATCAATTCCCTAATTGTAGACACAGGTTCATTACACTTTTTAACTTTATAATTCAACCCATTTGTAACACAAAGAATGCCATCTCATATCACAACAGCAATCTTTATTGCACAAACTCAAGCATTTTTAGAATGAAGTTAATTGCCTAACTAGTCATAAAACAGCCACAATCAAAACACACTTCAGTTCCATACCTCACTCCTTAAATAAACGTTTCACCTCATACTTACTCAATAAATTCAGCAACCTACCCCTGTGTCAGAATTAACTCCCCAACAGGAACATCCCACCCCCTCCACACACACACACACACACACACACACACACACTCACACACTCACACACGCACGCACACACACACACACACACACACACACACACACACACACACCCACACACACACACACACTTCATACACTTCCTTCCATTTCAAATTAAATCATTCCAAAAAAACATCAAACCTTTCCTCCACCAAATTCCTCTTACTTCCCTACAGGCTGTGGTAACTTACTCCCCTGTTCATCTACTACTGTAAAGATTACATCACTACTCCCCTTTGCAACATCTGTAGGCTCTGCCTCACAAAAAGCATTATGCTCTCTTTGTGGAAAACAGCCTTAGTCAAATCACGACAGAACAGCCGATCTCACCAGTACCACCCATTACCATCCTATCTCTATCCTATTCCTTCTAAGGATGATTTTTCATATGTAATCAGTTAAATACAAACTTCTGTACAGCACAAAGACTGCACCTTCATCTTTAATTGATAAAATCTAATATGTATAAAGGTAATCTCACCGGAGCTTCTCCACTAACCTTGCCAAAACCTTTGGCTTGTTTGACTCCTCCTTTCCTCTAAACCATATAACTCACATTGGTGGAAGCCCTAGTTTCATGACATCCTGCAAATCACCATTTCAGAATCAAGATCAGATCTGCCACTTCCACTGAAGAACCCTTAATTAAAGGAGTCTCTCAAGGACATATCGCCTCTTCTCTTTTCAACTTTTATAAATAATCTCCCGTACAACCAGCTTCACCTGTGTCATTTTTGTACTGATGCCATGGCCCTTTTCAAATCAGACCCCTCTCCCTCAGCCATTCAAATTCATCTTCAAGAAGATTTTCACGCCCACACTAAATGGATACTCAGTCATACACTACTCTTAAACACTACCAAAAAAAAGCCATATTCTTTGGTACCTGACAAAAACTTTCAAACACCACAAGCCCCTGAAGAGCTGTGGGCCTTACCAATGAAGTTATTGAGACAACCACCTCTTTCAAGTGCCTTGGCTTCTTGCTAAGTATGTCTCCCAACTTCCAACTTTATATAATAAGAACGCAGACAAAAATGAATGAGCTACTATTCTGGACTGGAAAATGTCAGTCTTCTCTCCTCACCAAAATAGTCTGCTATAGGGAAGGTAATTTGACTTGCTCAAGCAGAGTTGCTTCTGTGCCAAATTATTACAGACCTATCAGTCTTACAAATTTCATCTGCAAAGCTATATAAAAATATTAAAACTGATCACACAAACTGCAGTATCATTATTCTTACTAGACTTGACCCCCAGCAGTTTGGGGGGGGGGGGGCAAGGATAGATCCTGTCTACTAAATGTAGTGAACTTCTAAAAAAAGGGTTAGAGAGGATGTAGGTGGTGACCATGCGGTGTACCCAAAGTATATTGACCTGGTCAAGGCCTTCATCACCACTCCTCATGCTGGAATCATACAATAGCTAAATGCTTTAAAAACCAACCCATACATGGTTAGATGGATACTAAACTGACTGAAAGCCAGAACTCACACAGTGTGAGCTGCATATGCTTCATCAAAAAGTATGAAAATGGCCAGCGATGTCCCTCAGGTTCAGTGCTGGGACCCCTCCTTTTTGGTATTTACTTCTCAGATTTCTAAAGGGAGAGAGACAAGACATCTGGGTAACAAAGTGTGTAGATGGCTGTAAACTGGAAAGTGTGTTAATTCACCCTTTGACACCAAAATCATCCAAAATGAACTCTTCCTAGTAATCTTTTGGTGTATTGAAAATGGGCTCAAACTAAATGCTAAAAAGTGTCTTATCATCACTTTTGGAAGATGAACCCTCCTCTTATCATATTGTACACCACTACAAAATGAAAATGTAGTCAGAACACAGATGCTTGGCTTGATAGCTCTCTGTCTCTTTTGACCATCATGTGACAACAGTTGTCAGGAAACCCTTTTATTGAGCCTATTTAATTGCTAAAGGAATGTCATCAAGGTCTAAAGAAATAAACAGTCCCTTACACTCAGCATTGACCAGGCCAGTTACAGAGTAAAATGTCCTTTTGGGATGTATCTCACTAAACATATCAAATGATTAGAAAGATCCCAAAGGTTCCTAACCAAAAGGATCAAAGGCCTAAAGTCCCTAAGCTAACGAGAGAGGCTGGAAGATGTATTCTTTTATTCAGTGCAGTATAGACTTCTGATGTGAGATCTGTCTGTCTCTCCCTCTTTCTCTCACTTACTATGCTAATAAAAACCCAATTGTTTTGGACCTCCTATTTCCTGCAAGTTCAGTACCTCCTCCAGTACTAGAACTAGGGACCCACATCTTTGCCAGCAGATAAATACAGCATGTTGAAGGGACAGATTTATATCACAGCACCCCTTAAAGCTCTGGAATAACCCCCCCCCCCCTACAAGTTAAGCAATGTAGCTCATTATCTTCCACATTCACTCCAATGGAGCTCAGGAAGTTTGCACTGTAACTTCCAATGGGCGGAGCCTAACCGTTTTGACAGAATCAAATTATGTCCTCACATTTCAAACAAATGTTCATATTTCTGGCACCACAGGGGTTATGAAAGAAGTATAAATGGCAAACTCTTCAGCACAAACTATTTTATAGTGGTAGAATTCTTCAGGTTCTAGGTCTTAAACCAAATTTTATAAGTCACAGTAAAGACAGTAATTCTTACATTTGTAATATTTTGTAAACAACTTACAATATCTCAGCAACCACTCAAGTTACACACATACTGTCAGCAGCATTTTATTCATCTAGCTGAGAGCTTTCATATGAGTCTAAGGGGTTCTGTCTGTATTATTTGTTTTTTGAGATATTTTGAAAAATGTGGCAATTGTATCTATATAAATTAATATCATAAAAACAACAGTTAACATCTATTTACCTGCACTAGACAGAGATCAAATATTAATTCAGTTGTTTGCCATTGTGTAAGCTTTAAGATGAAAGCTTTTACAACCTTGCACACAGCATGGTTTTGGAATTAATGATGCAAATATGAACAAGCAATATTTGACCCCTAAAGATGTCCGTAGGAGTTAACTGCAGATGCACCTGGAGGCATCACTCGCATGTAATGAGTTAAAGATAATCCAGCTGACTGGATCGGTATCCACAAATTTTCTCCAAGACTAATATAGCCCTCCTAGAGAAAGAAGGTATGACCCGAGGATGGGTACTGGCAAATCGTGACTGATCATGGGATTCAGTGGCCTTGGAATAGGCGTGACCTGAGGATGGGTACTGGCTAATCATGACTGGTCATGGGAATTCAGTGGTCTTGGAGTAGGTGTGACCTGAGGATGAGTAGTGGCTAATGATGACTGGTTACGGCAATTCAGTGGCCTTGGAATATCTGTGAATCTATGAATCTGTGACTGAATCTAATTGCAACTGCCTGTAATAAAATCAATAAAGTACTACAGACACCAAGTACAAAATATTCCATTTTGTAACCCTCTCCTTACAACATGAGCATCTCTGCCTTACACTCCAAAATGCAAAAGGGGCACATATTAAAGCGACAGAGCTTCTACATCTGGAAACCCCCATCCAGACATCAAAACTTGCACATGGGATCCCCTCTGAAACTCTGAGAAATCAATCTCATCAAGGTCTAGTACTGTATACTCCCAGAAATAACCTGTACAGTACACAACACATCTTCTCCATCTTAGGCCATACACTGTGGGAATCCCTCCCTACCAGCCTCAAATATCTGACCTCTTATTCAAAATGTAGAGTCCATCTTAGAGCTCACCTTCAAATATAAGCCCATTGCAACTGCTTCAATCACATTGCTTAATTACTTATAACCAGGGCAGCATCTCTGCACAATTCATGACACCTCTCTCACTATATCCTTATGTCATATTTATCTAAGCATCACCCCTCTGCATCACTCTTACTCTCCCCTCTCCTTACCCATTTATGTATTTATTTATTTATTGCATTTGTTAACCGGGAAAGTCCACTGGGCCTAGAATGAGCCCTTTTTCAGTGGAAGCCCAGGGAGAAAAGCTCCACAATAATTACATACAAAGAAAATATTAATACACATAGCAAAGAAGGTCGAGCTGTAGTATTACATTGGATGAAACTAATAACAACAATGAAAATAATTACAGTCATGGTAGGATAGAAGTAATAAATGGCATACATTAAATGACACAACTGTAAATATGTCTGCAAGGTTCCTAGCAGAGGGGAGCTAAGTTCGAGGTAAGAATAGGAGGAGATAGAAGGGCTAAGGAGGTAAAAGTCAGGCTAAAGTGAAAGCAGTAAAAGATAGTAATCAAAATAGTTAAAGGTGCAACACGAAAGAGAGAAGTCAGGTAATGTAGTTATTTGTTGGGGAACAGGAGCATAACCAGTGAGAGGAGAGATGCAGTTTGAGGGATTTTTTAAAGGAGGCATGATCGCTGATAGTCCTGAGTGAAGGAGGGAGATTATTCCATGACTTAGAGACGGTATAGGAATACAACATTTGGCCGGCTGAGTGCTTAGGTTTCTCGATAGACAGTTACATTTTGTTTTCGGAACTGAGGTGTTGATTAGGAGGATACATGGTCAATATGGAGAAGAGAGAAGGGCAGGTTTCGGGATGGTAGATGAGCTTGTGGGCTGTAGTTAATTGTAGATAAGTGAGATAGTGAGGGGATTCCAGCCAATTAATTGATGCAGAGAGGAGCAGTGGTGGGTAGAAAATGTTGCATTAGTACCAAATTTAGTGACTTTGTTGTAGCAGGAGTCTAGTTTGGTTTTCAGGGAGGACTGTAAATTAGCGAGGATGGGAGTGCCATATAGGAAAGTTGAAAACAGGAAGGATGAGGCCAGGGGATTTTTAGAAGAGAAGCTAAGAAAATAGTTGTGCCTATAAAGGGCACCTAGTTATGATGTTTTTTTTTTTTTGTTTTTTTTTTTATGTTGCTGTAGATGTGAAGGTCAAAGGTTAATTTGTCATCAATAATGACATAGTAATTTAGTAGTAGGGACAACTTCAATGATAGTGTTGTTTTATGAGTGAATGGGGAATAGTGGGTTGTCAACAGGGCTGAATTTTTTTGGGGGTAAATATTAAGAGTTTTGTTTTATTCAGGTTGAGGGCGAGATGGTTCTGGGCCATCCAGGTTTCGGTAGAAGTAAATGCTTCTTGGGTGAGATGTTGTAGTGCAGTGGCAGATTTAGAAGAGCAGATGATAGTCGAGTCATCTGTATATTGGATAACAATGCTATTGGTAAGAGTGGTATGAAAGTTGTTGACAAATATGCTGAATAAGAGGGGACCCAGTATTGAATCTTGGGGGACACCTGTAATTGTACTAATAATGTAGACTGCTGCCTATTGCTGAGATAATTAGTAAACCATTGAAGGGTAGGGGGAGATAGGCCAAGGTTAGAGAGTTGAGTAAGCAGAAGGGAGTGGGAAATGGTGTTGAATGCCTTTGATAAATCAAGAAAGAGTGCTGGGACTAAACAGCCAGCATCTCAAGCTCTATTTACTGTATATAAGAAGGATATGAGGGATGTGTTAGTGCTATGTCTGGGCCTAAAGCCATGTTGAGTGGGGGAGAGGATCTGGTGTTTTACCAGATGACTAAGGAGCTGATTGTGAATACATTTCTCTAGTATTTTGGATATGGGGGAGAGAATGGCAATAGGATAAAAGTTTGAGATAGCAGAGTTGTTGCTGCCTTTATGAAGTGGAAGGACAAATGCTTTTTTACAGATATCATGTATGCATGATTCCTGAATAGACCTGTTGAGGAGGGTGCTGATAGGATATGCAATGGAGGAGGCTGAGAGTTGTAAGTATTCTGCAGGCAAGTAGTCTGGGGCATTGGTACAGGGTTTAAATTTATGACGTTTTTTGATGGTGGAGGGAGGTATGGGCGACAGTGTGAAAGTAAGTAGGTCATTTAAAGGGGAATGCACTAATGTTGTTTCTGGTGGGTCTGTGTTGGTGGGTGGGAAGGTGGTAGTGAGTTTAGCAATGGTGTCAATAAAGTATGTGTTAAAGAGGGAGGCTAACTCGGAGGGTTTTTTTCTGGATTTGGACATGGATTATTATTATTAGTTCCTGGGTGGAGAAGGCAGTTGATTGCTCCCCAGAATTTTGGGGGGTTTAGTCTATGTTGGCTTTGAATAGTTTGGAAGTATTATTTTTTTGTTTTTGATAACTAAGCATTTAGCTTGGTTGCGAAGTTGTTTATATTGAGTGAAGTTAGAAAGTGTTTTGTTTTTTGCCAGACTTTCCAGGCTTTGTCCCTAGAGGACATAACTTGGTTTGTGGACTTTGTAAGTTAGCTAGCGTGTTTTGCCTTAATCTTTTTTAACCAGAGTGGGGCAAGACTGTTTAGGGTCCTAAGAAATGTAGAATTAAAGTATTCTGCAGCTATACTGAGTAGGAGAAATTTTAGTGAGCTCCAGTTAAGTGTTATGCAGGATGTCATTGAAGGTATTTAGGGAGAAATGGGATAGGTCTTTGGTGTATCGATATTGGTGTTGGTTTGGTATGGAGGTGGGCTTGCATATTATGAAAGCTGGAGAGTGATCACTAATGCTATTTGAGAGTGCGCCAGAGGAGGATATTTTTTCTGGGTCATATACTTTTACTACTCTACCCCTCCTTCTCCCCTCCATGTATATCCCTCTACATTCTTTCCTGCCTCTGCACTTCTTACAGATTGACTGATATGGCCCTTCTAGAGAAAGAAGGTGTGACCTCCTCTCTGGTCAAGTGTACTTATATATCTTTCCTTTTTAATAATTGTTTACATTGTTGTATTTGATTGTTGCAACATCATATATTCCCTTTTTGAATACATATTTCTGTACAAATGTATGTTGTTTTCTCTGTACACATAGGGCTGTTTAGTTTGGTATAATTGTTCTTTACTGTTACATGTTATACTCTTATAAGCTCTGTACTCATCTGTTTGTTCGTCACTGTTTATAAGTTTATATGGTGTCAGCACTAGTCACTCGGTAGTGTAAAAATGTCCTCTGTGTGACATGGCCACATCAACTAATGTCACCAAGAAGTGGTGTGAACATTTGCTAGTACTTTGCTAGTGCTGTTACCTGTGTTAGCTCTGCTGAGCAAAAATAGATGTAAAACCAACAAACCAGCCAAAAATGAAGTAAAGATTGACCACATTTTTGGGAGTGGATACTGTGATGTTAAAGAGAAGAAAGGATTTTCTTTCCATCGAGGAGACAAGGTGAAATGGCACTGCAGCAAACTCTCTTAGCCTGGCATCTAGAGTCTACTACTCTTCTTCTGGACATGATCTGAATCAATGACAGACTAATGGCAATCCCAATCCAGTGTAAAGATAGGGGAGTCTCCATAATCTCAGCAGACTGTAATGGAGAGGGAAAGAGGACATTCAGACATCAGTTGTAGGATCTCCTCAATAAATTCAGACAGAATGAGTTGGTCTTGATAATGCAGCACCTGAAAGCTCATATTGGGACAGGCTGAATAGGATTTGAGGATTACCTTATTTCACATGGATGAGACAATGAGATTAATAAAGCAGAAGCCAAATGGCTTAATAGTGACCAACATATGGTTCATCAAGACAGACAGCCACAAAATTGCCTACAAGAGTGGTCAACATGTAACTCAGGTCGACTTACTTCTATTGAGGAAAGACCACTATAGTGAATTCAAAGATTGCAAAGTCATTCCTAGTGAAGTTATTGGCCCCTAGCATAAACTGCTGGTGACCACAATCTGCTGCATACAGTGATCACAGAAGGCTATAATCTCAAAAGAGACTAGACTGAAGACCTGAAAGCTGACTAGAGCAAAAGCACGTGAGTTCAAGGAAATATTCAGTGCTTTAGCACCTCAGGAAGAAAAAAGAAATAAGTGGAGGTAAAGAAGAAAGGCAGTGCTTCAAATCAGCATATTTGAAGACAGAAGAACAGATATGCAGTCAATCCAGGTATGGAAATAAGGTAAATAAAAAAAAGCTGGTGATGGAATGTAAAAGTCCAAGAAATTATCAAAGGAAAGAGTGCAAGAACTGGGAAAAAATAAAAGACAGAGCAGGCAAGGAGGAAATACTGGTTGGTTAACAAAGAGGCTAAGAGAGCAGCCACAATAGCAAAGAAAAATGCATGGAAGAAACTCTACTAGCTTCTGGAAAGTGACTCAGCAGGTGGCACAAAGAAGCTCTATCAAGCTAAAGGGTAACAGCAGAAAGACAAAGTTACTAGCCAACAGATGCCATTTAAAAGCAATGCCTGCAACAATTTGCTTAGAGGTCCAGAAAATAACAACGGCAAATTGAAGGAGTACTTCAAGAAGCTTCTGAATGAAGAAAACCATACATAAGCTGTATTGCTGCATGCACAGCCTACAGTGAAAGAAGAAGGAGAACTCACCCTAGAGAAAAGTACAAAGAGCACTAAGGAAGGTGAAGGCATTGCATGTATGAATAATATGCTGGGTGCTGTAGGGTAGCAATGACTCCTGAGGAAACTCATTGCCATATGAAGAGAGAGGTATATACCAGATAACTGCAGAATAAGCATTCTAATGACCGTGTACAAGAACAAAGGGGACATTCATAACTGTGAGCAGTACAGAGGTATCAAACTCCTGTCACCCTGTATTAAAAGTGCTGAAGATGGTGACTGATAAATGACTACAAAGAGCAGTAGAATGTAAGATGGGAGCTAAGCAGTTAAGATTTGGATCAAGATGCAATACAGCTGACCTATTGTTTACAGTGACACAGATAGTACAACGGAAGCTAGAGATAAGGAAAGGATCCAACTGGCTTTTCCTATACTTAGAGAAGGTGTTTGAAGAGCCCTCAAAAAAGATGATTTTGGCAGTTCCATGATGGGTCAAAGTCCCAGAAACATTGGTAGAATTAGTGAAGGCTATGTACAAGGACTTAATGGCAAAAGTATGAACAGTGCTGAAACTCACAAAGGGGTTCCTGGTGAGAGTGGGTGTACATCAGAGCTCAACTCTGAGCCCACTGCTGTTCTTATTGGTGGTAGACTACATCTGCAAACAGGTCAGAGAGTACAGATCAAAACAACTGCTGTATGAAGATGGCATGGCACTAAAGTCAGACTGAACAGAAACTCAAATAAATAAGGTACTGGAATGCAAAACTGACAGGACATGGTATGAAACCAACTACAAACAAGACAGTGGTTGTGGCAGTAAAATGTGGGAAATCAGAAGAAGCATAAAAGAGAGACAGAAAGAACAATGTAATCTAGCTTCTAGTATGTGACAGATGTGACTGAGGTGAAGGGCAGTCTGAAGAAAGAGGTCAGAGTTAGACTCAGAGGTGCTGCAGCCAACTGGTGCAGTGTCAAGGATACTGCGTGGCAGACGAGTGCAGAAGAAGCTGAAGAGAAATGTGTATAAATTATTGGTGTGACCAATACTTCTGTATGGCACAGAAACCAGGGCAGTGAAGGCAGAGCAGTTGAGAAAGCTTGATGTGATGGAGATGAAGTGCTTGAGATGGGTAGTAGGATGCATAATGCAGAACAGATGAAGAAATGAGAAAATCAGACAAGAAGCCAAAGTACCCATAACTACACAAAGGGAGAAGAGATTACTGTGGTTCAGCAACATGTGCAGAAAGTAGAAAACAGTTTGGTAAAGCAAAGTTGGGAGAGACAGGAAGAAAGCAAGAGGAAGGGAGGACATACATCCAAGAGACTGATGGATTGCGTGCGGGAAGAGAAGACTTAAGGCAGGTGGGCATAACTGTTAAAAAAGCAGGAGGGCGGGTCTAACTAGAGATAGAAGTGATGATAGTTGATGCAACACCCTTACCCCATGTAAAAATGGGTTTGAGGATGATGATGGTGACGATAACTGCTTATTTATTTTGTTTGTCCCACTGAGCAGAGTCTGAAATAGGTCTATATGGATTAGTGATCTACACTGCTAAACAAATTATAGATAGATATATAGATACATAGATAGATAGATAGATAGATAGATAGATAGATAGGTTCATAGGCTGGTACTAGGCTATCGGCCCTAAGGCCTATACAAGCCTAACCATAACAATTCCCTGGCTATTTCTTCCCACAGTATTTACTTCCCTGGACCCCTGTCTAGCAGGGCAACTGACATGATCCCCGGGGAGAATTTCCTATCTCCCATCCAGTCATCAAGGTTCCCTTTGAAGAGGGCCAAAGAGGCACTCTGCTTGACATGTATGGGCAGTCTATTCCAGAGTCTGGGGAGTCTGTGGGTCAGGAACCTATCCCTCCAGCATGTTTTGTTCATTGTGATGACAAGGTTTAGATCCCTGGAGCGTGTTTCTCTGAGGGATTGGGATTTCTTTAAGTGCAGCATGTCCAACAGCTCTGGGTTTGACATGGCTTTGTATGTTTAGCAGAGATCGTGTCTGAGTAGACGATATGTGACAGAGTATAGGTGGAGTTTTCTTAGATGGTCAGCATAGGGCATCTGCTTTAGCCCTGTGATTCTTTTAGTGAGGTATTTCTGCGGCCTTTCCAGTTGTTGCAGATGTCTTGAGAGGTGCATACCAAATGGGACGTTGTATTCTATAATAGGTCTAATGAGGGATGAGTACAGTGGGACAATGACCTCCTTTATTCAGGATGAAAATCCCTTAGTGATGAGGTGTGCCACATAGAAGGATTTCCTGACTGTTGTGGTGATGTGGTTATCAAAGGTGAGACCACTGTCCGCCTGTGTCCCTAAGACTCTTATCACACTTTCTGTGTTTAGCGTACTGCCACCTATGTGGTAATTCACGGGTATATGTTTTTTCCCCAAAAGGGATAACTATACATTTCTTGGCATTGAGCTTGAGCCTATGGCTCTGGCACCAAGCATCTGTTTCTCTAAGGGCCTTAGAGAAACAGATGCTTGAGCCTATGGCTCTGGCACCAAGCATCTGTTTCTCTAAGGCCCTTTTAAAGAATATCCACATCATTTGGAGATTCAATAATGGCTCCCAGTTTGCAGTCATCTGCAAACTTTGTTAGCCAGAGTCCCTTAGTGTTGGCCTGTACTTCAGAGAAGTAGATGCCAAACAAGAGCGGCCCCAGGACTGAACCCTGAGGTACTCCACTTGTCACTTGTCTGGAGCTGGATTTGGAGTCGGCTACTTTTACAGTGTGGGCTCTGTCAGTAAGCCAGTTGGCAACCCATCAAGTGATGTAGGGATTAATGCCCAGCTTAGTAAGTTTACTATGATTCCAGAGTGGGGGATGGTGTCGAAGGCCTTGGTGAGGTCCAGATAGGCTGTGTAGACCACCCTATCCTTGTCCACGGCTCTGGAGACTGATTCAAAGAAGTCAATCAGGTTTAGGAGACAAGATTGGCCCTTCACAAACCCAAACTGCGTGGGGTCCAGTGTTTGAAGGTTGCCAATGTCTTTGTTTATAAGTTACATGATAATACGTTCCATGGCCTTGCAGATCAGTTTCCTCAGACTGATGGGGTGGTAGTTCCCAGGATCCAAGGAGGATCCCCCCTTGTGGAGTGGGATAACTGTAGCTGTGCGCCACTCCGTAGTCACGAAGCCTGAGGTGAGGCTATGATTAAAACATGACACTTAGGTGAGGTACCAGTTCATTTTGTAGTTCATGTAGTACACAGCCTGGGATGTCATCTGGTCCCATGGATGCTGTATTCTTAGCTTTGGAGAGTGCGTTTTTTACCTGTGTGGCCATTATTACCGGAATTTGGCAATCTTTCGATATTGAGATGGGCCCTTTAGGGGGTGAGAGGGGGATGAAGTTTGCACTGAATCGATCTGCCAGGATTTTGGTAATATCCTTGGGATCAGTATATTTAATGCCATTCTGTTGTAGCTCAGAGCAGATCTGAGCATTGCCATTTAGACTCTTGACATAGCTATAGAATGCCTTGTGGTTGTCTTTGGAATCTTTGGAAATTTTATTTTCATAACTAGCTTTGGAAAACATTATGAGGGATCTCAGCTTTTCACTGAGGCTGGTAAGGGAGTTTTTTGCATCCTGGGATTTTCCTCTTTTCTGCAAGAGTTTCTGCCCTTTGTTGTAAAGTTTGTTTATGGCAAGAGACCACTAGATTGGCTTCCTTTTTTTGGTTCTATTGGGGATAGCACGATTCATGCACAAGTGGATGTGCTCGTACAGTGCCTTAGTGTAGGATTCAGCAGTCAAACTTTCAGTTCCCTTAGCACGAAGTTGGCTTTGGAGAAGTTTTTTACGGAGGTTTCCTTACTGCGGGGGGGGGGGGTGTGGATGTCAAGGGTGATTAGTTTATGGTGAGACCTGACCAACGAGGGGGTGACCATAGCTGTGGAGCATCAATTTCCCATGTTGGTAATGACCAGGTCTAGGATACTGGAGCCCCTGGTGAGACTAAGGATTAGTTGATAAAGGGCACTGGAATTTATAAATTCCAAGAACCGTTGGGCAAAGGTGTTGGTACATGAGTAGTTTTCCCAGTTAATGGCAGGGTAGTTGAAATCACCCAGTATCCCAGGTTGTATCTTAATATTTTCCAGTATGTTTAGAAATGTGTAGTGAGAATCTTGGGGCATGGTGGGGGATCTGTAGCAAGCTACAATTTGGACTGCAGTCTTACCTAGTGTTAGTTGCACCTGGAGAATTTCAGATGCATTGTGTTGGGCAACTAGCCTGGTGTTGTGAATATCCCTGGTGAATATGGACACTCCTCCACCTTTAGTGGATAGATAGATAGATAGATAGATAGATAGATAGATAGATAGATAGATAGATAGATAGATAGACAGATAGATAGAAAGACAGATTGTTGGTATATAAAAGCGTATATTTTGGTAATGTATAGAGCTGAATCATTTAAGTATGATCCACAGCAATTGATGAGGGCTCTTTTCTGAAGAAAGATGGAGTTGACTAGAGGACTGTGCCTTCTGAGTCCTCAGATAATCAAAGCTTTTAAATAGACATGAGAAGTCTCATTTTTTTAAATTATAGCAAAGGATGCAATAAGGCAAAGGTGGAAATCCTGTGTATCTTAGTCACAGGAGACTCTATAATGAGACACCCAGACATCCCGCTCACCAGGCTGAACAAGGAGAAAGTCACGGTCAGCTGTTTTACTGGTGCCAGAATTCGTCAGATAATGCAGACACTCAAGTCTCTCAACAACAAGTACCATTATGATTCAGTCATAGTACATGTGGGTGTGAACAACATGAGACATACTTCCCTGGACTACATGAAGAAAGACATTCTTGAGCTCTCTGATCATGTGTCACAGGCAGGTATGTCCCTAGCCTTGAGCCACATATTATACTCACCTACGATGATACCACAATATAAATAGAAAGTCATTGACTTCAATAATTGGCTTAGTTTCTGGCGTCATTCTAAGGGGATCCAGTTTCTATCAGCCTGGGGTGACATGATCGATAGACCTCAATGCTTTGCCAGAGATGGTCTTCATCTGTCACCACAGGGATTTTGGCTACTGGCAAAGGCTCTTGCCACCCCCATAGTGCATTTTTTACGCAAAGTCACAAGGACAAAACTCCCAATGTAAACATTTAATCAAAAAACAACCTCAAGGTTATGCTGCTAAATGCTAGGAGTCTTAGCATGAAACTGCACTCACTGGAAGCAGCCCTCACCTTGGAAAATGCAGACATGTGGGCAGTCAAGGAGACCTGGTTCAAGGCTGTGGAGAGTACTCTAGCCATACCGGGTTACACCTCTTTCCACATGTTCAGACCACAGATTGTAGGCATGAAAACTAAAAGAGGCAGTGTATCAATATACATTAAAGACAAATACACCTCCAGATTGGTTGAACAGTATGAATCTCTGGAGATACTTCAGGTGTAATCAACTGTTGATAGGACACATATTCAAGTCATTGCCAGCTATAGGACCCCCTTCATGAATCAGGACACCCACTCTGCCTATTTGGATCTACTTGAGTTTATCACAATACATCCGAACAGCATGGTTTTGGGTGACTTTAACTACCCATCCATTGACTGGGTAAATTACATATTTTCAAACTCAATTGCCCAACGGTTCCTCAACTTCATTATCTCCAATGCCCTGCACCAGCTGGTTGACATCCCCACAAGGGGCACCAGTGTTCTGGATCTGGTGCTTACCAATATGGGGGACCACTGTATCACCACCACTGTGAGGTCTTCCCTGATGAGATCTGACCACAAATCAGTCTCATTCAAAGTAACTATTACACCTGAACCCCCCCCCCCCCCCCCCCAGCGACAACTAGACAAAAAAACTTCTCCAAAGCAGATTATAACCTCTTACAGGATGGCATAAATAGCTTTACTGTACCTCCTCCTCAGAGGGAACTGGCAACTATGCCAAGTTCTACACCAATGCTTTATACAAACACCTGTATAACTGCATTAACTTGGCTGTACAGGATAGGACCAAAGCAAGCTCTTCAAGGAAGAGAAAACCTGCCTGGTAGACAACTGCCATTAACAGGCTTTACAATAAGAGGAAGAAATTGCTGTCTAAGAGTAAGAGGGAGCGAGTTCTAAACTTGAAACTCTCCCTCCTCAGCTTAAACAAGCAAATAAGACTTCTTGTGAAGTCCTCCAAAGAAAATTATGAAGCCAAATTAGCTTCCTCAACTAAGAACAATCATAAGGCTTTCTTTAATTACATCTGAAACCTAGAATGAAAGGCCCAAATTTGCAACAAACTGTTAGTTAATGATACCATATATACAGAGCCTGTGGACATACCTAACCTGTTAGCTGACAGGTTATATGAAAACTTCACTCCTGTGTCCACCCCACACGTACCCCATGACATCCCTACCACCTCCTTGTATCTCTAAAGAGCATGTCATAAATGCCCTCTCCAAGGCTAAAAACACAGCATCTATGGGTCCTGATAATATCCCTGGCTGTGTTCTGCATGGGCTCCAACAAGAATTAGCATTCTAAGGGGATCCAGTATCTGTCTGCTTGGGATGACATAGTCGACAGACCACGATGCTTTGCCACAGATGGCCTGCACCTGTCGCCCCTGGGATTCCAGATACTAGCTAAGGCTCTTGCTGCCCCTATAGTGCCTTTTTTAGGCATGATTCAAGTAACAAATTCACCACCATAACAGGAACAGGCAAGCAAAAACTAATGGTAATGCTACTCAATGCTAGAAGTCCAAATTTCAAAATGCACTCACTCGAGGCACTCCTTAAAATGGAGAACATTGATATCTGTGCAGTGACTGAGACCTGGTTCAAGGATCCAGAGAGCACCCCTGCACTACCAGGCTATAACTCATACCACACTTTTCGGCCATGTAACCTGGACCGAAACACCAAAGGTGGGGGTGTGTCCATATTCATTAAGGATATCCACACCTCCAGGTTAGTTGCTCAGCATAATGCATCCGAGGTTATCCAAGTGCAACTAACTCTTGGCAAAACTGCAATCCAAATTGTAGCTTGCTACAGATCCCCCACCATGCCCCAGGATTCCCACTCCTCTTTTCTTGATGTACTGGAAAATATTAGGGTTCAACCAAACACCCTAATAATGGGCGACTTCAACTACCCTACCATTAACTGGGAAAACTACTCATGTACCAGCTCCTTAGCGCAACGCTTTCTGGAATTCATAAACTCCAATGCCCTAGATCAACTTATCCACACCCCCACCAGGGGAAACAATATCCTAGACCTAGTCATTACCAATATAAGTGACCGGTGTTCCACACCTGAAGTCAACTCCTTGTTGGTCCAATCTGACCATAAGCTAATCACCCTTGATATCCACATCCCACCCCACCCCCCATTAAGGAAACCACAGTAAAAAATTTCTCCAAAGCCAACTTCATGCTTCTTAAGACAGAAGTAGTGAACTTCACGACACCCATGCAGATGGACAATACAGTTACAACTGCTGAATCCTACACAAATGCATTTTATAAGCACTTACATGAGTGCATGGATCGTGCTATCCCAAACAGAACCAAGATGCTATCCTCCAAAAAAAGGAAGCCAGTCTGGTGGTCCCCTGCCATAAACAAACTGTACAACAGAAGGAAGAAACTGTTGCAAAAGAGAGTAAAATCCCATGAGTGGAGGAGCTCCCTGGTCAGCCTCAGTAAGAAGCTGAGATCCCTTATAAGATCCTCCATAGCTAGCTACAAAAATAAAATTGCCACTAATTCCAAGGACACCACAAAGCATTCTATAGCTATGTCAAGAATCTCAATGGCAACACCCAGATCTGCTCTGAGTTACAGCACAAAGGCACAAAAATTACAGATCCAACTGATATTGCCAACATCCTGGCAGATAGATTCAGTGCTAACTTTACCCCCCCCCCTCACCCTCTAAAGGGCCCATATCTATACAGGAAGAAGGCAGAGTCCCTGTAATCACAACTACGCAGGTGAAAGCTGCACCCTCTAAAGCCAAAAACACAGCATCCATGGGATCGGACAACATCCCAGGCTGCGTTTTACATGAACTTCAGAATGAACTGGCTCCCCACTTAAGCACCATGTTCAATAATAGCCTTGCATCAGGCTTTGTGCCCACTGAATGGCACACAGCAACAGTTATCCCACTCCACAAAGGGGGAGCCACCACTTATCCCGGGAACTATAAACCTATTAGCTTGACGAGCCTGGTCTGCAAAGCCATGGAATGTATCATCATGGAACTCATAAGCAAAGACATTGGTAACCTCCAAACTCTGGATCCCACCCAGTTCGGGTTTATGAAAGGCAGATCATGTCTCCTGAACCTGATCAACTTCTTTGAGGCAGTCACCAAAGCCATAGATGAGGGTAAGGTGGTTCACACAGCCTATCTTGACCTCGCCAAGGCTTTCGACACCATCCCCCATTCTGGAATTATAGCTAAACTCAATAAACTAGGCAAAAATCCCTACGTCACAAGATGTGTTGCCAATTGGCTCACTGACAGAACCCACACTGTAAAAGTTGCAGACTCCAAATCTAACCTCAAACCAGTGACAAGTGGAGTACCACAGCGTTCCATCCTGCGACTGCTCCTGTTTGGTATCTACTTCTCTGAAGTACAGACTAACACAGAAGGCCTCTGGCTAATGAAGTTCGCAGATGACTCCAAACTAGGAGCCATAGTCAAGTCCCCAAATGATGTGAACATCCTACAGAAGGGCCTCTCTGAGACAGATGCCTGGTGTCAGAGCCATGGCATCAAGCTCAATGCCAAAAAGTGCAGTGTCATCCCCTTTGGTAAAAACTCTGTACCCATGAACTACCACATAGGCAGCAATCTACTTAACACTGAATGCGTGATAAGAGACCTTGGGACCCAGGTGGACAGTAATCTCTCCTTTGATAGTCACATCGCCACAGTAGTCAGGAAGTCCTTCTACATGGCACACCTCATCATAAAAGGGTTCTCATCCAGGAAAAAAGAGGTCATTGTTCCCCTCTACTCAACACTCATTAGACCCACTATAGAGTACAACGCCCCTTTTGGAATGTACCTCACAAGACATCTGCAGCAGCTGGAAAGGCCACAGAAGCACCTCACAAAGAGGATTACTGGACTCAAACAAATGCCCTACACTGACCACCTCAAAAAACTCCAGCTTTACTCCGTAGCATATCGCCTACTCAGAGGTGATCTCTGCCTAACATATAAAGCTATGTCAAACCCAGAGCTGTTGGACATGCTGCACCTAAAGAAATCCCAATCCCTCTGAGCTACACGCTCTAGGGACCTAAACCTTGTCACCACAATAAACAGGATATGCTGGAGGGATAGATTCCTATCCCAGAGACTTCCCATACTCTGGAACAGGCTACCCATCTATGTCAAGCAAAGTTCTTCATTAGCACTCTTCAAGAAAAATCTTGATGAGTGGATGGGAAATAAGAAATACACCCCGGGGATCACTTCTGTGTCTCTGCTCGACAGTGGCACAGGAAAATAACTTTCTTGGGTGGCGTAAGCCAGGTAACCTTGTTGGCTGGGCTTACGTAGGCCCTTGGGCCAATAGCCTAGTACCTACCTATGAACCTATAAACACCATTGGGTACTCTTTCAGTCATAGTCTAAGCACTGGCTTCCTCCCAGCTAAATGGAAAATCACCATTATCCCCTTGCACAAAGGTGGTGCCTCCACTGACCATGGGAACTACAGACCTATTAGCCTGACTAGCCTTATCTACAAGGACATGGAGTGAATCATCTTGGACCTTAACCAACAAAGATATAGGAAATCTCCAAACACTTAACCCTACTCCGTTTGAATTTGTCAAAGGAAGCTCATGTCTGTTAAACTTGGTGGACTTCTTTGAGACAGTCACCAAGGCCCTGGATGAGGGGAAATCTGTGCACGCAGACTACCTAGACTTAGTCAAGGCTTTTGACACTATCCCCCATGCAGGCATCATTGACAAACTCACCCAGCTAGGTATCAACCCTTATATCATTAGGTGGGTCGCCAACTGGCTCACTGATAAAAGCCATACATTCAAAATAGGGGAATCCATCTCCAACAGCAGACCCATAACCAGTGGTGTTCCACAGGGATCAGTCCTGGGACCGCTACTGTTTGAAATATATTTCTCCAAAGTACAAGCAAAAACTAAAGCCTGTGACTGACAAGGTTTGCTGATGACTACAAACTGGGAGCAGTCATAGAATCTCCAAACGATGTCAACATCCTAAAAGAGGGTCTAACACAAACGAATGACTGGTACCAAAGTCACAGCCTTAAACTCAATGTAAAAAAAATGTATTATCATCCCTTTTGGTAAGGGCGATGTTCCTGCTAACTACCACATCAATAGCAACACCCTAAGTACACACTCAGTGGTGAGAGACCTGGGCACACAGGTTGACAGCAACCTTACTTTTGATCCCCATGTCTCCACAGTGCTAAGAAGGGCATTCTATATTGCTTATATCATAAGTAAGGGCATTGTCTCCAGAAAAAAAGAAGTTATAACTTCCCTGTACTCTTCCCTCATCAGGCCAATAACTGAGTACAACCCTCCTTTTGGTATGTACCTTTCCAAGCAGCTGCAGTAATTGCAGAAACCACAAAGGTTTCTCACAAGGAAAATTCAAGATCTTCAGCATCTTTCCTATGTGGATCAGCTGAAATCACTGTCACTTTATTCTGTTTTATACAGACTACTCAGAGGTGATCTCTGTCTTGCATACAGGGAAATCTCTGACCCTACTTTATTGGAAATGCTACATATCTACAAGTCAAATGGCACATGGGTTACTCGCTCTAAAGACCTTAACCTGGTATGTGAGATTAATAGAACCTGTTGGAGGGACATATTTGTCTATGTCAAACAGAGCACCTCAGTGGCCCTCTTCAAATGCAATCTGGACAGTTTAATGGGTAACCATAAATTCACCCTGAAAAAAATATTTCATTATCTTTGACATTTTATAAGTATCAGTATAATTTGTTTTGTGATTATCTAGTCTTATTTTGCTCAAAATGACTTCTAAAGGTGTCTTTCATGATCAGCGGCAGATTATAATAGGAGCAAAACTGATGGCCACCCAAGGCCCCCAGCTTAAGTGGGCCTCTGGCCAGCCAACAAAACTATTAATTTTAAATAATTCCTAATAAAAAAGTCTCTCTCTCTTGACAGATGCATTGAAGCACAGGTTCCTCCTGCACAGGAAAATGTACTTAACATTGTACTGGAATGGGCAGTATGTTTTTTTTCTTAATGGAGATACAGTTAATGTAACACAATCACAATAACTGATCATGAAGGCAGAATCTCTCTGCAACAACTTTCCGTGGGCAATATGCAAATCCCTGCAGATGCTTTTGCGGAAGCTATTTCCAGTACACGTGTGTGTTTCTGAAAAAGTTGATAATGCCTACCCCAGTCATAAAACAGATTTATTTTGCCATCATACAAGCACTGTTTGGTCAAGTGACTTCCTCTGAGTCACACAGTAGGCAAAAGGAGGTAGAAAGAATCAAACTAAACATCCTTAACCACAGGTAGCAGCTCATTAAGAGCCTAGAGCCTTAATCCTCTGCATTAATTCTCAGACACTGACATACATCTTCATCTTTTGATAAATTACTGAATGTTAAAAGTCACTGGAGTTTTACAGTCTATCAATAATGCCAGTCATTAGACTTCTAAGCAATATTAATGCACTGCTTCTTGTAGTCAGAATAAACATTTCCATGTTCATTTGCCTACTGTGTGACTTTGAGCAAGCTGTAAATGATGGTCACATGTCTGTTAAGTACTTGGTTCCTGCACCCCTCTATTCTGTTTTTAACTTATGAATTAGCATAGTAGATTAATGTTGTTTTCCTGGTTTCCTGGTCAAGATGAATTCTTGCCTTCCCTTTTTACTTTTGTTTGGCAGTTAGTACAGAGGGTTAAGGGTTTGACATATATTTCCTGGGACAAGGATTTGATCCCTCTGACCAATTGTATAACCTTGTCAAGTCATTTAACCAGACAGTGCTTTCTGGAAAATGAAAATTTGAACTAGAGTCTTCAATAGTCCTTTGGACTGCAAGGTACTAACTACCTATGAATCACAGTAGAGTCTCTTTTAACCAGGATTCAAGCAACTGACACCCCCAAGCAACCGGCAATTATGATCAGTTCATATGCCAGTATACGAGCCAATCAAAAATCGCAAAGTGGAGCCACTTCGATCAATGCGGAACAGCCTGCTGTTCTGCATTGAACATACTCTTTGGGTATGATAATTTTTTTCTTGAATGTTGGCTGTGTATTTATTATTTAGCTGTGATTCAAATGGGCAACATAAAGTTAATAGAATTTAAAGTTAATATTCTAACTGACAACTAATTTAGCTTGTTTCTGCAGACATGCAGGTGTAAAATGTGTAATAATCAAGGAGCCTGAATCCTTACCACTGACACCTATGGGAATGTTCACTTTCAGAGAAATAGATACACACAGTATTTCCAGATGCAGACCTCTCTGAATCAAGCACGATTTCCCTTAAGAGCATACAGGGCACCCACTCAGCCTGGGGTCTGGATCAGCTGTAGGGTTAGGTCCTCCGCCTATTTGGGTCGTATTCACGTCACACACACACACACACAGACACACAGACACACACAGACACACACACACACACACACACACACACACACACACACACACACACACACACACCATGAGATTTGAACATTCACATACATGCACCTGGGAAAGGCTAGTACAGATTTACCTGCTGTGCCCCCCTTCTGCCCACAGTATAAGGTAGTTATCACCACCCCAAGACACTCCACAATCAGCTATTCTAAGGCCCTTAACAAAGGGCATCAAATTATACTGTGTAATATTAATACTAATACAAATGGCAGTAGTTGACCAAGACAGCTAGGCTTCGGGAGTGGACCACACAGTGTCACCAAATAAATATAAGCATTCTCAAAGGTTAAATTCTTTCTAAAAGAATCAGCCACAATACAAGTTTTAAATATATTTAATAACAACTAATAAAAAAACATGAAAATGCTGAATATATATTTACAGTAAACCACAGAGTTCAATTCACAGGAAATATTGAAAATAACACTGATGGACAGGCTCAGACAAATAAAAACAATATCTAAACTAAGCTTCACCTGACTGAATCTAGGAGAATTACTTTTCTCTATTTACTTAATAGAGCAAGGCAGATGCTGAGGTGAATGGTCCTTCTTGTTGTCAAGCCCAAGACAGAATACTCAATACTGAGAGATTTCTCTTTGTAAATCTAACATTTCCAAGATGGCTGGCTGAATGACCTCATCTGGTCATCTGACTCTAGGTTCTCACACTATTCCCCTTTGAAGGTTGAGACAGGATGTTAGCATAGATGCAATAAGATGCATACCTAAAGTATTGCTAATGTTTATGCCAGTGCCTGGGGCTTTCTCTTTTTTTACTGAGCTAATGAACAAAAGCTCCTTCCAGACATGCCATCACCTGTACTATTCAGAACTGTGAAATAAGCACTTCCATGGCCCAATAGGTGGTCCAATTAACAGTATCTTTTCTTAAAGTAAGAAGTAATCTAGCTATTTAACCCATTCCCTTCTAGTTTTCTTTGCTAACATATATACATGTAGTCTCACATGTATAGTCCTTCTCTATCCAGCAGGACCCACTGTTGATACATTTTTAACACTAGCAACTTCACAAACACATTTTGATTTTCAAATACCATACAATTCTAATACATTTGTAACAGAAGCATCTCTGCAAATCAGTTTGATATTCAAATGCCATACAGTTCTAATACATTTGTAACACAAGCATCTTGTATAAATCAATTTGATTTGATGATTGTCTAATGGTACCTACTACTAAAAATACTAGCTGCTAAATTATAGTTTTAATATAAATTGAACTCTTTTTTAATGTTTTAGTCTATATATAAATCACAGTTATGTAAGTTGGTTGTAATATAGTTTTTTCTTCTGAACATTTCACATTTTAGCCACAAGATGAAGCTCCTATACCAGATTTTAGCATTTTCTTATTTTCACAGTTCATTCACTTTTATTCATTTTAAACTCATTTAGATTTTTTATATTTGCATACATAAACATTATTATGGATGAGAAATGCATTTATTTTAACATATTTAAGGTTTTGTCTATTTAATTCAATGGTTTTAATTGTTTTTTTAAGATGAAAAGTTATATGTAAAGTTTATTCACTGTCTTTTTAAAACAATGTCTAGAAAAGTTTAACAGGAAATGAGCTTGTATATAAATGGAGTGTTGGTTTTCAGTCCTGCATCTGATGAAGTCTTTGGAATACTGACGAAAATGCTTTGTACTACAGTGTATGTATTAATGTGTGTTACGGTGTGTTTCTGGTTCATTTGGCTTTATTAAAACATCGGACTTTTCTAGTGTTGGCTGTTCTTTTCCTGGGTACTTCAGTTTGGTTATTTTTCATTAACTTTCTCAAGATGCAGCAACCCATATGTCAGAACTGCTATGAAAATATCGAAAGATGTGGCAACCCTTACACTATCAGCATTTTTAAATCTTTAGGTGCTCAAATTACAAAACAGAAGGTTTTACTATAAAAAGCTGATTTCCACAACAATGCTGAAACATACAAGGGTAAAAAAAAATATCTTTAAGGTTTTTTTTTTTCAGGTAGGCAAGCCCCCCCCCACCCTCGAACTTTTATATAACAACTCCAAGATCACACCAACTTGAAGAGAGAAATCACTCAAAATAATATTGCTGATACATGCTTAGAAATCACACCAGCAATGATTCCCTATGGAAAATAGCAATCAGAGTTATATTCTTGTGGGGTTTTTTTTGTTTTTTTTTTTGGGGGGGGGGCTACTGATGCGCAAGGAATTTCACCCCAATCACCTATATTGGAGGTATAAAAGAGTAATGAGACTTTACATAAATTTTTAAAACAATATTTTATCAATTATAACTTCTGGTGTGTTCTAACAGATTAAGTGAGATTGTACATGGATTCTCTTTTAGCCAGTATTTGATACAGTGATAATTTATTTATTAATAGCAGCAATACATAGTAAAATACTTCTGTAAAATGTCCTCTAATTTATTTGTTACTACCATCAGTTCCAAACAGATGTGAATCTTCAGTGTGAAACATATCCATTGCCCACTGAGAGACTTTTTTCAAACAAAAATGAAAACTCATTAACTTACTATCAAGAAAAACATTTTCAAAGTGAGTACAGAATAGCAAAATATATTTTGTTCAGAATTAGGCCCCCAAAATTTGCAGGATTGTTTTATTGTCAAAATTCAGATATTGTTAGCATTCCCAACACAATCATACAAAGTCTCTCTTGTATTCTTAAGTGCATGATCTGATTTTAATAGTTTAGTCCTTTTATTTTAAAATTTCAACTATGATCACCCTCTTCTTAAGTATACTTGTAGATGGGTTAACTAATACCTATAAATACATATTTATTGTTCACATGCACACATACACATACATACAAACATTTGTGCATACTGGCAGGGATGTAAATAGCTCTTAATTTTTGAATGGATTTTTTTTAAAATTTACATCTACACATTCATACTTTCACTAAGGATGGGTTGCATCAGAAATTTAGCTCTAGGCTTTATAGAAAACCAACATATTCAAACAATTGTTTGCACTTCACTAGCCACCAACTGATATTCCAAAAGAAAAGTCTAGTAAAGTGACAGATGATACGAGCTTCAAGGTTAGCATCAGATGATAATCAATTTATAAGGGAGCTAGATGAACTATGTAAGATGTTTTTAGATAGGGCTTATCCCCCCATATTAAACAATATTAAAAATGATGCGATAGAGAAGGCTAATATATATATATATATATATATATATATATATATATATATATATATATATATATAGCTCCTTGCTCAGAGATGTTCCCCTTTGCAAAGAAAATAATTGAGATGTTAATAGAGTTACAAGTAGGGATGATGGGGACAACTATGAGAATACTAATTACTTAAATAATGAGCTGGGATCAAACAAATTAAATGTGCAATAATAAACAATTGGAAATGTATAGGATATGATGAGAACATTAGTGAGATATTGGGAAATCAACCACACTATGTATATGAGGCATTTGAACATCAAAGAAAAGCTTGAAAAAGGGAGCACTATGTCAGGGGATGTAAGAAACAACACAGGCATGAAAAAGTGTGGGGCATGTTGACAATCTAGGTATATACATGAGGGGCAGAGTCTAAATTTAAGAACATGGGAATGAGAATTGAAGCTGAATTGTAACTGTGACTGCAATACAGCAGGGGTTGTGTATACTGTGTACTGTGATCAGTGTCATTCGTACTATGTGGGTAAAACAGAACATATGCTGAAAAGAGGATCTACAAGCATTACTATGATGTACAATATTTAATATAAATTATGCATTATACAAACATAAGCTGAAATGCAATGAGAACAAGAATTTTTTTTTTAATTTTAGAAAAAGCTCCCATTAATCCAAGGGGTGGTCCTTGGGAACTTAGGCTCAAATATAGAAAACTCTTATGGTAATTACATTTAAATGCAAGTACACAATCCCGTATGAATGACATGGTCTCTTTATGGAGTATTTTAAAAATGAACACTACTAAGCTATAACATGTTCACTAAAGATTGGTATTAAAACATAATATATTTATGGGGGGTTGTCTGATATAAAGGCTGCTTTCTTATTTTGCATATTAATTTTAATTTAAATTCATCTTTTTTTAAGTGTGATTTTTAATATGCTTTGTGTGTGTGGTAATTAGTCACAGATTTAGATGTATTAAGGGTATGGATTGAAGTTGGGCATTTTTGTTCTAATTTAGCCCGTGTATAATTTTTTTCTGCATGAAAGCACTTAACAAGTCTTTCATTAAACTTGTCTGTATTAAAATACCTCAGATTTCTGGGTATTTTTGAAGACTGGAAGTTGGACTTGCTTGAATACTAGCATTGGCCCTGTTGTTTCTTTTTGCTGATATAGGTATGTTAGCACTAAATATGAATAGCATAAGATATGACATAAGAAGTCTGCTAGTGTTTGAGTGTAAAACTTAGATATGGAAATAATATGCTTAGCAGATTTGTAATTTGCAAAACAAGAAAAAATGAAAACAGTTGAAGAACGTTTGAAAGAAAAGTCATTTGTAAAAAGGTTCACTAGCTCAAAGGTACCACAAAAAGTAAAAGTTACTGCATACACTTCCACAAGTTTTAGCACCAACTTGCTTTGTCAAGTGATTAACATATATAGAGAGAGCAAAAAATGGAGGCTATATACACATAATCTTACCTAACTAATTAACATTTATTATCCAGTGAGCAACTTAGGGTGGCCATGGTGGTGTAGTGGTTAGCATTGTCACCTCACAGCAAGAGGTTCTCCGGTTCGATTCTCAGCTGGGGTGCCTTCTGTGCGGAGTCTGCATGTCCTCCCTGTGGTCGCGTGGGTTTTCTCCGAGTGCTCCAGTTTCCTCCCACATCCCAAAGACATGCAGTAGGTGGATTGGACACTCTAAATTGGCCCTAGGTGTGAGTGTGTGCATGTGTGTGCCTTCTGTGGAAGGTTGGGCACCGGGCTGGCAACTCGACACTGTAAAACTCCACTGCCAATCATGAGCGGACAGGTGATCCGCTGTGGCGACCCCTAACCGTGAAAAGCTGAAAGAAGAAGAAGATCCAGTGAACAACTTACTCTCATTATACATTCACATATCTAAAAAAATCGTAAACTAATAAATCATTCAATTCATATTCTTAACATCCTGGATTTCAACAAAGGTTTCAAATTACATATATCATTTTAAGTACTTCCATAGGTACCTGGTTTAAATGAGATATGTAACTTGAAACCTTTGTTGAAATCCTGGATGTTGAGAATATGAATTGAATGATGTTACTTTCAGATCTTTTAGATAGCTGAATGTGATGTGTGCAATAAATTATACTTTTTCTGTTACCTTTGAGCTAGTGAACATTTTTATGTTTGGAACTTTTCTTACACTACACCCAGGTTTTACCCATTTTAGGGCTGCCCTTTTAATTTATTTCAGAAGATTCATTTGGTCAGTAGGGAAGAAGATATGTTCAAGAATATTTATTCTGATAAAAGAGATGAAATAAAGATATCAGATGTGTCTGTAATAATTAGCAGAATGTAGTGATATGTGATATTAAAAGGAAAAAATGTGTAAGATTAATGGTATGTGTTTATACAAATATGACAGGAAGGAAAAAATATTTGCAGAATTAAAAAGAAAATGCTTTGGTAAACATGTCAGTAATAAACACAGGAGACTTTAATGTAATCTAAAGAAGAAGAGAGGAAAAATAACACAGTATGTTAAAATGCCGAAAAAAGTGATAAATGTAGGGATTACTGGAGGAAAATACATAAGAAAAATAAAATTTAAATTTTAGAGATTATAAAACAAGAAAAGGCAATAAAATTGATTACAACAAAATGTATGAATACATATGAAAAAGTAACACAAAGCAACGGAAGGATAAAGGAAGGAGAACTGTATGAAAAACAGAGAAAAGGTAAAGAATATGTTACACAGAAAAAGTTATTTCCTAAAGGGAAAAGAGAAGTAGCACCTTTTCTAGGAAAATCAGTAAAAGACAGGAGAAGGGAAGAGCAGGCTATTGATAAAATCTCATCTGAATTTTTGCAGAGAGGTTATTGTAAGCAAGAGATTGAATGCTTTTCATCAGAGATTAGGTCTGAGATCATTAGATGGTGAACCTTACCAAAGAAGGTATATGAGTATTATGCATAGACACAAAGTTTATTGTGCTAACTGTAGAGTACCTCTCACATATAGTAGTGATGTTAGTATAGCATGTGATATTGTTGCTAGAAATTGGCTGATCCTTATTTCTGATAGTAGGGTTAGGCAACTGGTGGGAGATAAACCCAGTTTTCAAAAACAATCTCTCTAGTAAGAGACAACTGTGTTATGGTTCTCAAGAGAAAATGATTCTTAAATCGAACAGGATGGGGACATCTCCTTGCAGGGCTTGCAAGGCTTGTTATTTGATGTCATGTAATGTTTTTGTACACCATATAACCCATAAAAGTTTTAAAACTAATTTCTATGCAGATTGTAAAACTAGTAATTTGATACATTTAGACAACTGTAGATTATGTGAAGCATTCTACATTGTAAAACTAATGGACTATTAAAAGATCGTGTTTTGCAGCATCTTAGAGACACCAGGAACAAGAATGATTTTAATGCTTTATATAAGAACATTAAGATCCATACTTGCCATTCTTTTGGATTTACTGTGTTTGAAACTGTTCCTGTTAATAAGAAGAGTGGTGACCTTTTGAATAAAACTGAAGTGTTTGAATTAAAATGGATAGCTTGTTTGCAAGCTGATAAGATTCCTGGCTTGAATAGCTATGCACTTTTAAAACTGGTCCTGAGAGCCAGGCCATTACATCATTAATTCTTTGATGCATTATATGTTTTGAATGGTGGTTTTAAGTTTAAATACTACAAGCTGTTCATTTTATTGTTAGATCTGAAGAAGCACCAATGTGAGAAAGCACTTATCTTTTGTCTATTTTGTACCTAGTTTTATTAAAGTATATCAAAGTTTTATGATAACTGCCGTGCTGATCAGATCATATTTTTTCTGTTTTTGATACTTCTTGTGATACCAGACTGACATTAGGCTGCTTGCTTTTCTTTTTTATTATCTATAATTTGTTTTCTGGTTATGTGGCAACACATGGCAGAAGGTTTTAACTTGGAGTTGGATTATCATCCAACTGATTACTCACACTGTCATGGATGCTTCAGCAGAGCTGTTAATGTTAATAAGAATCCTCTTTTGGATATCCACCTTACTGGTATGATGGCTGAACAAGAGGAAGCTAGTGGTATGAATATTTTTGCACTTTTATTAAAGGACTATGAAAATTCATAGTACAAACTAAAAAGGCTGTAATGGCATTGTATGCACCTGGAGGCTTGTTTACATCACAAAGTTATCCCAAGAGGCCTCTATGTGCTCCGTATACCTACATATCAAGATGCCTTCCTGGAATTGTTACAGAAATGGCAGGCACTTAATATTGAACTGAGCTTCAGTTATATTAGTCTGTTGATTTACTTATTTCTACCTGTTGAGAAGGAACTGTTGACTAAAATCGAAGGCATGTAGAATTCATTTTTGATAAAATTCAACACAGAACCCTTTCTTGCTAAAATAGATGATATTTTGTTGAACATAACAGCTTACGGTGATCAGCTACAACAGCAGAAGAAAAAGACGCTCAAGGGAGATTTTATGGGTTTTAAACAGGGGCACATTTTTGTGTGGCCATGTACCACTAAAGGCACTACCTCAGCTAATGAAATGGTTAGGGGACCAACTACTTTGCATTCCACTACTAAATTAGAAGGTGCCTCTTGCTCTATTGGTACTACTATGATTGAGAGATCTGCCATTAGCACTAATTCACTGATTGCATCCAATCATAATACAGAGAGAGGGGCCAAACCAAAAATCTCTCGGAACTTTATTAATAATTCCCTTTCACCTGAGTAATCTCATTCGTAGATTGAGGATGATACTAAAGTGAAGGCTCTACAAGCAATTCTGCTGTCTCTTCTGAAACCTTTTCTGATTTGCCTTTTTCCATTTAAACTGCTACAGACTGTGATAAGAGGGCAGACTACAAGCCAAGGTCAAAAAAGGTGAAAAATGTCACATGGACATCACCTGCAGAACACAGACTATCTGTAAGTGATATGGGGTATTTAGTACATAATATATCATCTGTTATTTTAAATGAAGCCCAGATATCACTATTAAATAAAATGTTGTTGTTTGTTCTGGTGCAACCTTCAAAGGTTAGTGATGTTATTATTGACCTTAGGTTGTTTGTGAGGGGAGTAGCTTTAAAGCTACTTTTTCCCTCAGTTGTGGACAAGAATACATCCTGTTTTAAGAAACCTAGTTTAACCCCCAACTCAGCCCTTTACTTGAAGCCTTTGTGAAAGTATGTGAGACAGATGTATTTTAAAGCACTTAATGAACATCGTATTTCATTTTATAATTTAACACAGCAGGAGAGGTTGGCTTTGGAACAATTACAGAACAGTAAGGATATTTTTATCTGTCCAGCAGTCAATGGAGGCTCAGTTGTTATTCTGGATACCACTTACTACATAGATAATTATGTGCACTATGCTTAGTGATAATTCTAGTTATAAGATCATTGCAAAGAGAGAAGTTGATATGTTGATTAAGGAAGTCAATGACAATCTTTATGATCTTTTTATGGCTGGGATGGTATCTAAAGAGTTGTTTGAATATTTTTCTGTAACTCATCCATTGGTCCCTTCCATCCATGGTTTACCGGAAATACATAAAGATCCTTAAATCCTCCAATGCGACCTAGTGTTTCTGGCCCTGGATGGATTATGGAACCATTGTCCATCTTTGTTGAACATCAGTTGAAGATGTGGTTAGATAAGGCACCAACCTTCCTGAAAGACACTGAATAATTTTTATGGGCGTTAGGGAATTGTGTTACCTGCAATGATCTTATTAATGATGAGTTGCTATTTGTGACTCTTGATATTTGCACTTTCTTCACAGTCATACCTCATAACTTTGGTGTGGAATTATTAAGAGTTGTTTAAGTAGGAACAATGATTTTAGCAATAGTCATTAATTTAGTTTGTGTTTTGTGAGAACTTATTTTAGGCTATAATATTTTCATGTTTGACAAATATTTTTATTGGCAGAAACCAGGTGTTGTCATGGGAACTCCTTGTGCAAACAGTTACGCAAATCTAGTTCTAGCCAACTGGGAACATGAAATTGTGTTTGCCAATAATGTTTTTAATCCTCATTTACTTTTTATAAGCACTTTGGTGATGATATTTTTATTTTATGGAAAGGATCAGCTGACCTCTTACATAGGTTTGTTAATTATTTAGAAAACAGTAGTCAGTGTTTTAGATTTACTGTGCAATTTTCTAACAAGAAAATTGATTTCTTGGATGTCTCCTTAAGATTTAATGAAAGGGGTACTATTGAAACTTAACTGTATAGAAAGAATTGTTGGAAAAATAGTATATTTCAATACTCCAGCATGCATCCACCTTATATTTTTAAGAACATTTTGAAAAGCCAGTTTCTTAGAACCTCAAGACTCCATACAGATGGTATTGAAAACTTGCAGGCTATTCATATGCTGTCATCTGAATTTTTGCAGATAAGTTATTGTAAGCAAGAAATGTAATGCTTTTCATCAGAGATTAGGTCTATGAGATCATTATATTGTGAACCTTATTTAAGAAGGTATATGAGTATTACACAGACACAACGTTTATTGTGCTAAATGTAGAGTACCTCTCACATACAGTAGTGATGTTAGTATAGCATGTGAAATTGTTGACAGAAATTGGCTGATCCTTATTTCTAATAGTAGGGTTAGGAAACTGATGGAAGATAAACCTAGTTTTACTTTCAAAAACAATCTCTTTATTAAGAGACTACTGTGTTATGGTTCTCAAAAAAATGGTTAGTAAATCAAACAGGATGGGAACATTTTCTTGCAGGGCTTGCAAAACTTATTTGATATCATGTAATAATGTTTTTGTACACCCTATAACTCAAAGTTTTTAAAACTAATTTCTATGCAGATTGTAAAACTAGTAATTTGATACATGTAGACAACTGTAGATTATGTGAAGCATTCTACATTGGCAAAGCTAATGGACTATTGAAAGATTGTGTTTTACAACATCTTAGAGACATCAGGAACAATAATTATTTGAATGCTTTATATAAGCACATTAAGATCCATATTGGCTATTATTTTGTATTTAATGTGTTGGAAACTGTTCCTGTTAATAAGAGGGGTGGTGATCTTTTGAATAAAACTGAACTGGTTGAATTAAAATGGATAGCTTGTTTGCAAGCTGATAAAAATCCTGGCTTGAATGGCCATGTACCTTTAAAACTGGTCCTGAAAGCCAGGCCATTACATCATTAATTATTTGATGTGTTATATATTTTATTGGTTGTTTTAAGTTTAAATATTACAAGCTGTTCATTTGATTGTTAGATCTGAAGAAGCACCAATGTGCAAAAGTGCTTATCTTTTATCTATTTTGTACCTAATTTTATTAAAGTGTATCAAAGTTTTGTGATAACTGCCTTGTTGGTCAGATTGCATGTCTTCTGTTTTTTTATTTTGATAAAAGAGAGGAAATAAATATATTAGATATGCCTGTAATAATACCTATAATGTAGTGATATGTGATATTAAAAGAATGGAAAATGTGTAAGATTAATGGTGATATGTGTTTATACAAATATGGCTGGAAGGAAAAAACATATTTGTAGAATTAAAAATAAAATGCTTTGGTAAATATGTCAGTAATAAACAGAGAAGACTTTAATAACATCTAAAGAAGGAGATAGGAAAAACAAGATTTTAAAATGCCGAAAAAAGTGATAAATGTAGGGATCACTGGAGGAAAATATATAAGAAAAATAAAATTTAAATTTTAGAGATTATAAAAAAGGAATAAGATTGATTGCAACAGAAGGTATGAATACATATGAAAAAGTAATACAAAGCAACAGAAGGATAAGGGAAGGAGAACTGTATGAAAAATAGAGAAAAGATAAAAAATATGTTCCACAAAAAAAGTTATTTCCTAAAGGGAAAAGAGAAGTAGCACCTTTTCTAAGAAAATCAGTAAAAGACAGAAGGGAAGATGAATGAAATAATATATGAAAAATGTAAGATAAGATATAAACAAATATAAATGCTGGATGTGGTGAAACATTTGTTGGTAAAATGTATGAGAAGTTATTAGTTGAAAAATGGAATGTAAAACAGAAATGTTAAAAAGGATTTAGAAAGTGAATTAAAACTGAAGAACTACCAGAGGTAATAATTGAAGGAAGGGAGGGAGGAATCTACACCAGGATTGGACAGATTCATTTATGATATTATAAATTGATGGATGATAAAGAAAAATGTTTTTACTGAAATATTAAACAAGTGGCTGGAGACAGAAATGGGAGAAATATGTTAGATTACATTTATATGGGAAAAAAAGATAACAGAAAGGACATTAAAAATTGGAGACTGATGTTTAGGTTCATAGGTTAGTACTAGGCTAACTCCCTTTTAGGCTATCTTAAGTCTAGCCTACCCTATGAGTATTTGGTCATTGAATCATAATAACTGACTAGGAATATAGTTGTGTAGAATGTAATTCGGTGCTGGACAAGCAGATGGATTCTGGATAATTTTATAGGTGGTAAGCAGTTATGTATATGTTAGTTTATGGGGTAGTTCTAACCAATTGAGGATTTTAGTACTATACAGTGGTGTGTTTTGAAAGGGTCATTTGCTGCAAATTTATTATAGCACTGTTCATCATTAAGTAGTGTGGGGAGGAGATATGTAGTGGCAAGTGTAGCTTTAGTTGCTTTGGTGAAAACATTTTTGGTTCTATAAAGCATCCCTAGTTTTTGATAAGTTTTTTTTTTGTGTAGTTTTTTATATGCAGGGTGAATTTAAGATTGTCATCCACTATCATCCCTAAAAAATTGCTATGAAAAATGACTTCAATGGTTATGTTATTAAGAGAAAGGACTTTACAATTTGCATTTTTCATGGAGAAGGATTTGGGGGAAAAAGTAGTAGTTTTTTTTTTTTTTTAGGGTTGAGCATGACTTGTGAGTTACAAGCTGTTAAAGCTTCCAGAATAACTTGCTGCAGGTGTGCTATATTGTTAGATGTGCAAATGTGTGCGGATTTATGTACTGTATTAGGGAGGCCTGTTATGTGAATATGTGGAGGGTATTGGTGACAATGTTAAAGATGAGAGGACCAAGGACAGAGCCTTGTGGCACACTGGTGGTGACTGGGAGGTATGGAGAGATGGTGGAGTGCTATTTTACTGACTTATATGCCTATTGGATTGGTAGCTTTTAAACTACAGAAGGGTGGGCTGAGAAAGACCTAATGAGGAAATTTGAAGTAGAAGTTTGCTGTGAATAAACTATGTTGAAGGCTTTAGACAAGTCTAGAAATAAAGAGAAAGACTAGTTTAGTTTGCCATTACCTCTAGCTTTATTGACAGTATTTAGGATAGAAGTGCAGTATGGAAGGATGGGGAGCCATGATGTGTGGGGGATAGGAGTTCTTCATACAGAAGATAGCTTAGCAATTGATTTTGAATACATTTTAAGTACTTTGGCAAGGCCTAAAGCTAGTTACGTCAGTTGCTTCCTTCCTTTGTGCAGAGGGATAATGTATAACTTTTTCCTGAGACAGGGAATGTGGGAATCCTTGATTAACCTAGTCATAATGACTGAAACAGAGCAGGCAATGCTACTGGCTGCTATTTTAAGTTATTTGCTTGGAAGGTCATCAACTAAAGTAAAGCATGGAAGTTTTATATAGGATGTGGGCATAGGTTTGAAGGTAAAAGGGATATGGTAAAGTGGCTGCTGGGCAGGGTTAAGATTAAATGTTGGGGAATCCTTGTTTAGAGATGCTATACTATCTATGAAATAAGAGTTTAACTGTATTACATTTTTTAGTGATGAGCTATTGGGAGAGAAGTTATGGTTGAATTTATAGCGGAGATGCAGGATTTATTTAATGGCTGTCCAGAATGTTTTAGGGTTGTGTTTGCTATTATTCTGAACGTTTAATAGTTATGTTTTTTGTCTTCATTAATTTGCTTTTAATATGATTGCAAAGCATTCTGAAGCTTTCAAAATACTGCAGAGTTTTATACATGCTTTTTCTCTACCCTGCATTTAGCATTCTACTCTTTTTGGATAACCAAATTGCATTATTTCTTTCTAGTCTCTTCTTTCTAGGAGGTGCAAGACTATTTAAGATATTCAGGAAAGTTGTACTGAATTCATCCACTGCATCATCTAAGGGGAGGATTTTTAGGAAGTTCCAGTTAATAGATGATGGGTTAGGGATTAACATTTCTAGGATAAACTTGGAAAGGTTGCATGTTGTCTTATAAACATGCTGTTTAAGTGTATGTGTGAGATGTCTGGTTGTATAGATTTGAGATGATCACTGTGACAGTCAGACATTGTACATGAGATAATGTATTTGCTAGGGTCTGATACTAGGATCCAGTATAATAGGGAATTTGAGGTCTTGCTATAATCTGTGGAGCTATTAATTAGTTGTGTGAAACCAAATAAATTCAGGGTAGATGTAGGAGAGTTAGAGTTTATGCCTAACCAACTGACATCACCTAGTAGTATTATTTTCTGTGAAATCGTTATGGATATCCAGTGTAAGATATCTTCCAGTATAGCTGCATTGTCACCAGTAGGGGATATAAAGAATAGTAATATACGTCTGTTTACAACTGTTTAATTTCAGGAATGTTATAAGAAACTCTGCTGAATTGAATTTTGGTATTGTTTTTTTATAAGGGGAAATATGGTAGTTGTTAGGAGATATTAAAGTAATGTTACCACCTTTCCTCTTTATACAGTCATTACAGATGAAATTATAGCTGGGAGGTGTAATTTTGGAGCCATTTATGCTGCTTTTAAGCCAAGTTTCAATTACAGTGAGAATATTTGGCTTATGCTGGGTAATCCAAGCATGTAGCTCAGCAATTTTATTTCTTATACCATTTATGGCAGCAAATTTTAGATTACTGGGGTTGGGGGTTGGCTGTTGTAGGGCTAGAGAAATGTGTGGAAGAGAATTGTCTTGATGTTCATTGTGATAGGTGGGGCTAGGATTACAGTGAATGTTTCCCCCTAGAAGGATTTTAATATATTGGGGAATTAACACTTGTTTTTTGGAGAGTATTTTTCCACCTTATTTTGTTTTAGTTTGAGATGAAATGGAGTTAATCAGTCTATATTTGGAGTAAAGGTGAGGGGCATCATTAAATAGGTTTGGTGCGATAAAGAATGAAAAGGGGGCTGGGACAGAGTTGGAGATATGTTGAGAACTATTATGGAGTCATAGTAGGATGAGAGATGGCCCGGCAGGAGGAGAAGAGTAGAGGATAAGTGGAGTAGTAGCATGATTAAGTAAAGGGATCTGTATGTTATAGTTGGCAGGTAGCAAGTGGGGAAGTAGGAATCAAGAAGGAAAAAAAAGTTACAGGGTAGAAGGATATTAAGATGATAGAGGGTATTAAGGTTGTCCTAGTATCTTCTCTGAAATGTATGTAATAGTTTTTTTTAAAAAGCTAGAGTTTAAGAAGTGAGGTTTTATTTGGGAAAAGCAGAAGATATAATGTAGAACAGACAGGTGTTGCTAGGGAGCTGTATGACTGATGTGCATGCATTTAGTCAGCCAGTGGATGGCCAACCGGAAAATGGTCGAACGTATGTCTGCAAGTTTGCATAAATGCAAACACAAAGTAAGCGAAACGCAAAATGTCCCCCCTTTGTGATCCATGGTAGTGCTTGATAAGGTGGTAGAGTGGTCGGAATTGTTGAATTCAGATTTTTTTGTGACATTCCGACCATTAGACACCTGGAGATTTGACATTAAAGGTCGGTAAAACAGACGTTTTGGTTGCGTGACCAAATGCATGTATTCCATGTGACTATGAATGCATACAAAGCAAAGCAGTATGGGAGAGAAAGATAGTTGGAAATGGTACTAAAAGATTAAATAGAAGTTGGGAACTAGATAAAAAAGATGAGTGTGCGTATGATAGTAGTAAGGTTGTTTTGGAGGATATGGAATAGTTGTCACAAGTGTAACGTGTGTGTGTGTGTGTGTGTTTGTAGGAAGTATAATTGTAGAGTAAGAAGTGGGTGGTAATTGGGAGTAGTGTAGGGGAGCGAAGCTAAGTATGGAGTAGCGAGGATGAGCATAGTGGACTTCCACCCTCAGGTCAAATTATTACAGACAGTAATCAATTTATAGTCGATACAAATTCATTAACAGAGAGGTACCAAGTAGAACAGGTTTGCATTCATTTCCTGAATGCAGAAACCTGTTAGCCAGGAAAACTAAGTAACTGGTATATACAGTGTAATCTATTGGTCAAGAGAAAGGACAGTGTCCTACTTAATAAGTGGTCCTTAGAGTGTAAGGGCATTTCTGTCAGAGAGGGGGATATTAAAAGTAATTTCCAGCACAGGCAGGCATGTTTTGACTAGATGAAGTTAATACACCGCAATGGCCTTCAAGTTAAATTTGCTTAAATTGTATAAAGACAAAATTCTCAGTGAAAATGCTTGGGAGATGGCCTTTATGGCAGTGCTTTAGCAGTGTCTGTGTCAAATATAGTGACCCCCTGGGCTCTGAAAGGAAAGAAAAGAGAAAAACGCTACTAAACTGTCATATTCTATTGAGGCAGTAAAGTTAATACTTGTTATAGAAAGAGATGGAGGAAGGACCACAGTAAGTCAGAGCAAGAGAATATGGGGAAAGTATAAGAATACAGAGATGGCAAAAAAGTTTATGAATATAAGCTGAAATGGGTTAGCAAGAGATATATTTATAGAGAACTACAGTAGTACAGTATATATAGAGAGCAAGTTATCATAGCATAACACTAAACTGAAAAACAATATAAAACCATCACTTAGTAACATTCCTGGGATTAACCAGTGTATCAAGAGTGTCGAGTGTTTTTATATATGTATATTATATATATATATATATATATATATATATATATATATATATATATATATACACACGCACACATACATACACACACCAGAAACATTACATAGTTAATGGGCACAGGCTCAACATACTTATACGATTTGAATGAAATTGATACAAATACAATATACTACCAAAGTCTAGTCTTAGACAGAAATGTAATAACATAACAGAGAGTAAGTGTACTAGGAGTAAAGCTTGGGAAGCATGACAGTGTAGTACAGTATGGAAGGTAATAACTGAAGATATAAAATGATTGTGTTATAGAAATGTTTTTATTTATTATATGAGGAAAGAATATATGTTAAATACTTATGTTTTAGGGAAAATTGTGTATTTTGGGGGTATGCATGCACTTCCAGTAAGAATGGAAAGAGTTTAGACATCTTTTCATGGGGGAAGTCAAGACTGAATCCAGTAAGAAGGCAGGTGGGTATTATATAATAAAGGAAAAGGAGGGAGCTTGAATAAAAAAAATCCTATTGTATCCTATTATATTCCTGGGTATTAAAGAATATTAAAGAAAGACAAACTAAACTGACAGGAAAGCTTTTGTATGCAAAATATGAAGAAATATGGCAGTATGAAAGAGGAAGTAAGCAAGGATAATTATAGAGGAAAGAGTATATAAATTATATAAGAAATCTATTACGTATATATATATATACTTAAAAGATTAAGTCTTGGAATTTCAAAGGTAATGACATTAAGGTGGATAGGAAAGAATGGTATGATACAATTCTGGAAAAGCATTACATGGTGTATCCATGGAAAAAGTTTAAGGAAGAGGTTAAACATGCAGTAAATGATATAAGAAAAAAAATTTGAGGTGTTTTATGAAGCGGGGATTTTTAACGTAGAATTTTGATACATAAATTACCTGTTAAAGGTAATATGAAATGTAAAATAATGGAAGAAAGTGTAATGAATGTACAGAGGAAAGACTACAACGCATTGTGTGTTGGAATGTAAAAATGAAATGTTATGAAAGATTTAAAGATGAATACAGATAGGAGGGTTTGAAGAAATAAATATGGAATTGATTTTTATGGGAGCTATGAAGAATAAAAGAAATAAGAAAGCAAACAATGGGATAAAATATTTGTGACTATGTGAGTTTTGTGGGAAAACAAGATGTGGTGAATTATGTTATACCAATATTAAAAGATGATTAAGTTGTTTTGGCTGAAATAAAAACAAATTGTTGTGAAAGGAAGAACAAGGAGGATGGAAAGATGGATGAAAGAAATAATTATCGACATCTCTGACAGGTTGCAGAGCTGAAAGGTGTGAATATTAGTAAAATGATAATCAGAAAACATAAATATAACTAACACAGAAGAGTAAATGGTAAAAATGTGAATGTAAAGAATGTGCATATACTAACAAAGCACCCTCTATGTGTTTTGATAAAGGCCTGTGATGTTACATTCACTTGAGCTATCACCAACTCAAGTAGACAGAATCTTGGTTTAGCATTTCATATGAATGAAGCCAGGTGAAGCTGATATCCATAATCTAAATTAACTATTTGATTCATGTTGTCTGTCAGGATATAGCAATTTCTCTCCAGATGAAAGGCAATTACATGAATTTTTTGGATGGCATTTGATCTGATAAGCCACATAATCAGTCTGCAAAGGTGACAATAGTCTTCTTACATTCGAGTTTTTCTTAGGCCATGTGTCTGTGGTGTTTAGTGACCTCCTGAATACTGCTTGGTGAACAAAATTTACAGATACTTTGCTAAAATCACCACCACATCATCTTTATGTGCACTGCCATTTGCAAGCAGGAACCATATTTCCTGAAATGACCAGGACTTCAGAATGCTAAAATCCTTTCATTTTAAAAGGGATTAGCAAAATGGACTGAAGTGTATGCACATTATATATTAAAACAGGAAAAGGGGTCAATATAATTAGGGCATGGAGCACAGGGTTTCTTACCACACCCCAAAGATGTGCCATAAGTGAACTGTTATAATCTGCATGTCTTGTATGTGAGAGTGTGCATCTTGTAACAGATAAGTTTCTCTGCCTTGCATCCACCGAGTGCTGGGATAGGCTGCAGCCTCATTGCATCACCAAAATGGATAAATCAGGTTTCCCTTGTTGAAAGCTGGATAGGCTGCCTTGCAGATAAAGAAAATAAAATCAGAAAGGTTTATGTGATATCTGGAATAGGAACAGTATGCAGCACACCAAAGTAAAATATTTCTCAGAGAAAGAAACAGAGACCAAAAACATGTAACTGAAGGCAGTTGATCACATTTTGTGATGAGATTTTTGAAACTTGTGCTAAAAGATAAACATGTAGCAATAATAAAGACATGTAGCACAACTAAATTCTCATTATGTGCAAATTTGTTTGTTTGTGTCTTTTGGCTTTTCCCAGAGTTAGGGGTCGTCACAGCGGAACTCCGGTCCGCTAATGATTGGTAGTGGATTTTTATGTACCGGGTTACCAGCCCTGACGCACAACCTTCAACGAAGGCATGCCCCATTCACGTATGCCTCCACACAGAAGACGGTCTAGCTGAGAATCGAACAGGACGTCTTGCTATGAGGCGACAACACTACCGCAGCACCACCACCACAGTGCTCTCATTATGTGCAAATATTGTATAAAAATGAAGTTACTGTCTGAAGTCACATGGTGTCTCCATAATGATGTTACTTTATTGTGATAAAACATGTTTTGTGTCAGCAAATTATCAAGTACAAACCAAAGCATATGTCTTGACGGTCTCTAATTTTCAAGAATATCCCTTATTTTGGCTCAAAACTTTGCTCCGTTCCTCCTAACATTAGTAACTTTTTTTTTTTAAAGAAAAGATGGTGTAGCACAGGTATAGCACAACAAAATGCAGTAAAACTGAACATCAGCTACAGACTAATTTCAGAAAATGCAGGTTTTACTACTAACACATTTATTTTTGGCTATATCCCTGATTGCAGAGGTAATACATTGAATGGTATGAGCCAAAGAGGAAGGGATATTGCCCATGATATATTAAAGTTCAAAGAGAAAGGCATATTTTCTCTCATGATATAATAGAGTTCACTAAAAGCCAGTAGTCATAAACAAATACTCATTGAATAGACAGGGTGTTCCACAAGCACTCAAGTAGCAAGTGCTCAAAATCCACTGTCTCAAAGCCAGTGACTTGAGCATCTTGTAACGAGTGTTGGCTGCTGCCAAATATGATATTTCAGAATATGAGTTCAGGAAAGCAGCTGTGAGGAAGGACCAGGAGGGAGGTTTTATGTCCAAGGAGCAGGAGAGAGGAGGATTTTAGGAATATGGAGCAGTATGGGAATTTTAGGGTTAGGGAGTAGGAACAGAGTTTTAGGTTTAGGTAGTAGAAGGGCAATTTTGGGGTTAGAAATGACTGGGGAATTTGGGATTAAAGAGATGTGTAGGAGTTTGAGGTTTAGGGAGCAATCTGGGACTTCAGGAGAAAGTGGAGCTTTTGGGTAAGGATATTCAGGAGTCAGGTTGGGAACTGGATACGAGTTTTAGGGTTAGGGTTTAGGTTCTGGTACAGCTATGTACTTTACAAGATCAGGTGTGGAAGGGGGCATGTAGAAATGGGAAATAGGGCTACTGGGAGTTTCAGCACTTGCTTTTTCGAGCAAATGGCAATGAACAAGTACAACACAAGCTGCTAGCACATGAGCACCTGTAGTAGACCCAACTAAAATATAGATTTTGTTTTGTAAAAAAAATGAAAGTACTCTACAGCAAAAGATAAAAAAAAAAAAAACAGTTATAGCTATGTACCAACTTTTAAGCAAAGCTGAACGGGTAGAAGGCCATGTAGCAAACAAGGCCTGACATCTATAATCATAGTCCATACAACAGCGCTTAGGAAAGGTATGAACCAATGATCAAGTGGTCAAGTTGCAATCAAAGAACCATTCCACTGACAGCTTTGGAGGACAAATAAAACTGACTTCAAGAATGGCAGATTCACCTTTCTTGGTAAAGTGGTCAAACATTTAGAGAGACGACACTGTCAAACACTTGGACACCTAATTTTTCTACAATGGAACTTATTCCAGCGAAACTGATCATGCCTAAAAAAACATTTGGGCCTTTCTTTACCAAACATACCCTTCACACTGACTAAAGATTAATTTCTCTAAGACATCCTCCATTAAGTCCAGGGATGCCAGAAAAAAGTACTTTGTACTGCAAGGAAATATACAGGAACAGTGTCAAAGAAAAATACTGACCACAACATTCTGTAAAAGCACTTACCCATTCAGACCTATTCAGTTTCTATATTTATAATGCTAAAACAATCAAAATAACAGTACACCATGTGGAATCACAATACAGAAACTGTGATGAAGGTCTTGATCCTGAAATCAGCTTTAATGTTTTTCCAATGCCTGATTCTCTAGGTAGGACTGGAACCTGGACAGGTAAGCAACTGACTGGCAATGGAAATTATCCAATCTAGTGTATTATGCTTCATAGATGGTAGGACAGAAAAGAGATGCAGTCTCTAGGGCTTGTGCTGGACCAGAGAGATTGCAAAAAATCAGCCCCAGAATGCCTGATAAGTATCTCATGACATTCATCTGGTAGCTTGCAAACAGCACTCCCCTTTGTAGGAATACATACTGTATGATCTGGATACTTCGTCAGCAAACTATGAAATGATCCATGGACCCTTCTCTTCCTTCCTCCCTGAATACTCAATGAGGCATCCCTAGGGGCTAAGTAAAAGGGCTACACAAGTTGTTCAATAAAGGATTTCTTTAGACTTGATGTCACCAAAAGGAGAGGTAATCTGGGGAATTGTAGGAAAGAGAGGATTCATTGTCCTTTGTTCGCTTTGAAATTGGCATCTTTTGGTCCTCTGAGTATCATCCCCCAAAAATAGGGTGAAGGATACCCTCTCCTAAACCAATTTTTTGGAGGTTGGGGATTGGTCCCCACACACTGATTACACATAGGGGCAATCAATAGGTGACTACAGGAGGTCATAAGACAGGACACCAGTATTTGAGGACACAACTGCTGAAGTTAGCACTAGGGCTAGAGAGAAAGTACAGTTTTGTACCTACCATAAATGTAGATGTTCGAGTGCACATACTGCTGCAGTTATCACACTTGGGTTATCCTGCCGTCAGGCGGGTCCACGGTCGGCCAAATTCCAAAGTCTTGGTCCGGCATCGGTTGTCGTCGCTTCTTCCCTGACGTCAGAGTGGCAGGGGTATAAAAGAGGCAGCCGACGCCATTTTCTTCAGTTTTTCTTGCCCCAGATTTCAGGTGCCCCCAAATAGGCAGGCAATACATGATGTTATACAATCTTACATAAGTAGTTAAAACCAATCAGTAGTTGCAAGCAAATACACCATACAGGAATACCCCAAGTTGGATGTATGCTAGACGTGTTTGTCATAAGCCCTGTCCTGAGAGGGGATGGAGGGAGGGTAACCTGGACTGCAGCAGTATGTGCACTCGAACATCTACATTTATGGTAGGTACAAAACTGTACTATGTACATCGTGCCATACTGCTGCAGTCATCACACTTGGGTGAATCCCAAAGCTATGGAAGGGTGGCTGGTATTAAGCTGAATTAGGAGGGGCTAGAATGCCCTGCAGGACTGGGGTGGCAAAGCCCACTCTAGATTTAGAGTATAGTGGCAGGTGGTAGTGCTTGGTAAAAGTGTGCACTGAACTCCAAGTAGCTGCTAACAAAATGTCCTTGGTTGGGACCCCCCTGAGATATGCTGCCGAGGTAGCTGTTGCCCTGGTGGAGTGTGATCTGATGTATCCTGGCACTGTTTTCCCATGAAATGAATAACAAAAGTGGATGCAGTGGGCTATCCATTTTGAAATAGTCTGTTTGGAAATTGCCTTTCCTTGAACACCAGCAGCATAAGACACAAAAAGTTGTTCAGATTTTCTGAATGACTTTGTCCTATCCAAATAGTATTGAAGTTGTCTGTGAATGTCCAAGGAGTGTAGTAGTCTCTCCCCTTTATTCTGGGGGTTTGGATAAAAGGTAGGTAAATGGATAGCCTGATTCAAAGCCACACTGGATACTACCTTTGGCATGAAGGTAGGGTTGGTAAGTAAAGAGACTGTCCTGATGGAAAATGAGGAAAGGTTGCACTGCCATAAGGGCCTGTAGCTCCGAAACCCTGCATGCTGAGGTAATAGCCAAAAGCAGAGCTGTTTTCCATGACAAGTATTGTAGTTCTGCTGAGGAGGCAGTGTCAATTTTTCCAGTACGAAGTTAAGGTCCCAAGCTGGAGCTGGTGGTTTTCTTGGGGGCCTTATATTTTTTGCCCCTCTGAGGAACTGTCTTAGTAAAGGATGTGAGAATAAGGGAGGATCCGTATTGTATTGGGCTGAAATAGCTGAGGCGTGGATTTTGATGGATGAGAAGGAAAGGTCACTGTTTAACATTTCAGCTAGGTACTGTAGAATCTGAGGTATATTTAATATCCAAGGATTTTGGCCTTTTGCTTGGTTCCATGCACAAAAATTGCTTCCATTTGTCTGAGTAAGCTTTTCTGATACTGGGTCTCTTGGCCTCCAAGATGACATTCTGGACCTCCTTTGAAAGGAGTGTAGATTGATAAGTTAAGGTATTTTCCATGCAGCTAGATTTAGTGTCCTGAGCTGACTGTGGAGGATCTTGTAATTTTGCTGAGACAACAGAAGTGGGAATTGAGGTAGGGTCCAAGGTGGTGAATGAGACAGGTTCTTTAGGAGCGGGTACCAGTACTGACGAGGCCAGTCCGGAGAAATGAGAATCATTTGTGGCCTCTCTGCTCTGACTTTTAGTAATACTTTTGTCAGTAGAGGTAGAGGTGGGAAGGCATAGGTTGTCAATGTTGTCCAACTGAAAGATAGAGCGTCCACTTTCCAGGCCTATGGATGATAAGTCCTTGTGCAGAATTTTTTCAGCTGGTAATTGCTGTGGGAGGCAAATAGATCTATGTCTGGCTGTCCCCATTTTCGTGTTATCATTGAGAATACTTGAGGGTGTAACTCCCACTCCTGAGGATCTGTCATATTTCTGCTTAATTTGTCTGCCAGTATGTTTTCCTTTCCTGGCAGGAATTGCGCTTGTAGTTGTACTTGTAAGGCCAATGCTGTGTTCCACAGGGTCATTGCCTGTCTGCACAGGGGGTAGGAATGTGTGCCTCCCTGCTTGTTTATGTACCATATAACTATGGTGTTGTCTGTTCTTAATAGTTGGCCTGGATGCAATGGGTCCTTGAGGGCTGTAAGAGCATTTTGCACTGCTAGCATCTCCTTTTGGTTGATGTGAAGGTGCATCTGTTTTTGAGACCATCTTCCTTGAATGCACTGACCTGCCATGTGTGCTCCCCAGGCGTAGTCTGAAGCATCTGTTGTGATGGTTTGATTTGCTTGAGGTATGCAGAAAGGGAGACCCGTGTTTCTTTGGCATGCTTGAGCCCACCACAAAAATTCCTTTTGAAGGCATGGAATGAGTGGTATAATTGTTTCCAGGTTGTGTTTGTGTTGAGACCATAAGTTTTTCAGGTACCATTGTAGTTTCCTGATATGCAGCTTTGCAAATGGTATTAGTAGAATGCAGGATGCCATGAACCCCAAAGCCTGCAGGATTTTCCTTGCAGTTAGCTGGGTTAAAGTTGCCATTTTTCTGAAGTAGTGAGACAGTTGCCCTTGCTTGTCTGGCATGAGATAAACCATCTGGGCCGTTGTATTTAAGCTGGCACCCAGGAATATTATCTGTTGTGAGGGTATTAGTTTTGATTTCTTTTTGTTTACTGTGCACCCTAGGCAGTTTAACATTTTTATTACAAATGCTAGATGCTGTAGTAGAATGTCCTTGCTGTCCGCTTGGATCAGGCAGTTGTCCAGATATGGGTAGATTTGTATTCCTCGTTGTTTGCAAAATGCAATTACTGATGCCAGGCATTTCGTAAATACTCTGGGCACAGTAGATAAGCCAAAGGGCAATACAGAGAATTGATAATGTGTTGTACCTGCAAGAAATCTGAGGCATCTTCTGCAATCTTGTCTGATAGGGACATGCAGGTATGCCTCCTTGAGGTCCAACGTTACCAGCCAAGACTCCTTGCCCAGCATGGGAAGAAGCTGCTGTAATGTGAGCATCTTGAATTTTGGTACCTCTAAGTACGTGTTCAGGATAGATAGATCTAAGATGGGTCTCCAGTCTTTGTCCTTCCTTGGTACCAGAAATAGTCTTGAATAAAAACCTTAACCTTGTTCTTTTGTAGGTAGCTTTTGAATTGCTTTCATATCCATTAGAGCAGAAATTTGCTTTTGTGCCTCTGCACATTGATTTTGTGGCAGGTTTGGCATTCCTTTCATTTTTGGAAGGGTATGAAAGTGGAATATGTAGCCTCTGTTTATGATGTCCAGAATCCATTGGTCCTGTGTAATTATGTGCCAATTGTCTGAAAATAAGGCCAGTTTTCCGCCCAAAGGTGCTGTCATTGAATGTTTGTTTGGCAGGTGTAGGGGGAAGTCGTTGAGCTTGTTTCCTGAATGGTTGAGGCCTTTCTTCTCCACCTCTTGGAGTTGTTGTTTGCCATTGTCTAGGCTTGAAAGAACCTTGTGGTTGTCCTCTGCCCCTGGGGCATCTGTACCTACCCCTTTGGGGTCTGTCAGTGGCTGGAAAGGACCAGTTTTTTGATGGCCAGTTTCTGCTGAAGCGAGGAGGTTGTACCTGCAAGAAATCTTTAACTGTTTGCATAGATTTTGCCTTTTCTTCCATTTTCTTTAAAACCTCCTCTGCTTTGACACCAAATAATACATCCTTTTGCAGTGGTGCATCCAATAACTTTGCTTTTACATGATCTGGTAAGGTTTGCTCTTTTAGCCAAGCATGTCTATGTATCACAGAGCCGGTGACAGCTGCTCTACATGAGGCCTCCAATGAATCAAAACCACACTGTAAAGTATGTTTTCCCACTTGTTCTGCTCCATGCAACAAATCCTGCATCTCTTTTAAATCTGGTTGATCTGTTTGTGACATCTTAAGTTTCGATTGGGAGATCAAAAACTGCTGGTATTTTAGCATGTGAAATTGGCAGTTTAATACCCTCATGGCTAAAGTGGCAGAAGCATACACCTTCTTCCATCTTTCTAATGCTCTGGAATCTCTTTCTGAAGGTAAAGGATTTTTAGCAGTAGAGGCCTTAATCCCCTTTGGACCCTGTGAAATGGTTTCTGGGTCAGCAGCAGAGCTTTTATATAAAAACTGGTTGGAATCAGGGACCCGGTATTATCTGTCTGGTTTAACTGGGGCAGGAGGCAAGGAGTCTGGATTCAGATTGGCTTCTGCAAAAACATCATCCAAAATATCTAAAACAGGAGGAATAGCAAGGGGCCTATGCTGAGGAAGAAGAAGAAACTCCCAGAGCCTTTTCTTAGAATCTGAGTAATCCTGTCCTTCCCAGTGGAAGTGTTCCCTCAAGGTATGCAAGGTTTCCCCATAGGAATAGTCCTCTGGGGGGGAAACCGAGGGAATGGATTCCTCTGCATCAGAGTCTTCATAGGGAGAATAGGAGTAATCCTGGTCCTCAGAAAATACCTGAGGCAATGGAAGCTTGATCTGAGGAAGGGTAGTCTTCCTCCAACCTGGGTCTTTTTTCTAAGGGGGGCTGAGAACCCCTGATAAGAGTAATTAAATCCTCAGCCATCCTGAGCATCTGCTTTTTAGGCATGGGTTGCTGAGAGGGGGTCTGAGGACCCCGTTTCCTAATTTTCATAGGGGCTTTAGATTTTGAGTAGGATTTAATGGTAATGGAAGTAGACTTGAAAACGCCTTCAGAAACTGAAGGCCTAGCTAAATTTTCTGGTTCCCCGCCAAGAGTGGCGTCAGTGTCTAGAGAGGTAATCCGCTCCGGAGGGCCTACAACTTCAGATTGTGAGGTCGCCGGTAAAATAGATTCAGCGGTAGTCAGGGGCTGCAAAGGCACCTCACTGAGAAACGGAGATCCGGCGGCAGGCCTAAGCGTGGTCTCGGCATCCGTTTTGGGCCTCGGATGCCTATCTTTATCTTTGCGTTTTTTCATTAAGCCTGGTGTCAGAATATCCAACGACATGCTGTAGTTACATTTTTTTTGCCAAAATAATGAAGGGCGAACTCTGCCCGGTGTTTTATAGTGCGTTTATTGAACCTAGCACAAAAACAGCAGCCCGAGACGACGTGGTCTGGACCTAGGCAAGGAATACAGTAAGAGTGTAAATCCTTATGCGGTATTTGCTTCCCACAAGAAAGGCAATTATTAACTTTGTCTGACATCGGTCTGAGGCAAGAAAAGTTTCCCCAACGGGGTACTTAGCTTTAGAAAAGACTTCGGCTGAAATCCTTTTCAGAAATCTCAGGAGCTGGCCGACCGGCACTTGCGAACTGCTTCTGCTTCGGGCACTGCGCGGCAAGAAAGACTGGGGAAAATGGAGTCGGCTGCCTCTTTTATATCCCTGCTGCTCTGACGTCAGGCAAGAAGTGACGACAACCGACGTCGGACCAAGACTTTGGAATTTGGCCGACCGAGGACCCGCCTGATGGCAGGATAACCCAAGTGTGATGACTGCAGCAGCATGGCACGATGAACATCAGCAAAGTGTCTGAGGCTGGCATTATCTCATATTTTTATGGGTTCTGCAAATCCTACTAGTTATTGCTTCTATCCCATGAGCACTCCTGAACATAGTGGACCCACTTCAACCTAAGCCTTCAAGCCATGCTGAGTCTAGAAAGAAGAGTCATCAAAACAAGTATTCACAGGAGACTTAAGGGACCTCTCTATAACCTGCAGGCAGGTGATGACTAACTTCTGTCTACACAAATGCACATACACCGTGTGATCACTGGAGATGCAAATCTCATGGGTCTCTCATCATCCACCAGAGCAGAGGATAGTTATGAGCTTGAACCATCATTACTCAAGGGGGAGCTCACAAGACCACTCTCATGGAAGGATTTACCACAAATGAGATATCCACATCTTTCTCCTGGTGCTGAGCACTAGCTTAAGATTAAGTGAAGGTTCTTCTTGCATTTTCCAGTGCCAGACACTCTTGACAGATACAATCTTGTTAAATATTAAGCAGGCCTCTAACTTCTCCGGTACACTATTTTGAATGACCAGATTCAAAGCATGCAACATTAAACACAGCTTAATGTCATCCTGTTCCACTGGTAACATTGGTATTGCTTATAAGAGTCTTGCCTTGGGATGTGGTAGACAAGATCACTTCAAAGGCTTGAATTTTCTAGGCATCACATGTAGGAAGTTTTTTCAGAGGCATCATGCTCAAGGTGACTCGTGTTTGCATCAGAAAATAACTGGATGGTGAAGATTCTGTGTATGCTTTCCTAGCCTGTCATATGATGCCTTGGCATTCACCAATAAATGGTGCACATGTACCTGAGTGCAGGAATGAAGTATTAATTTTGTGAGAGTAGATTATGCTAATGAATGAACAGTTGTGAATTAATGAATTTTTCAACACTTATAAGACACTGGACACAGGACAGAAATGGTCAACAGATGTTGGCTTATGAGGGCCTTTCCCTTGTGTAGAGAGTTACGGATAACAAATTTCAACAATTTTGTAATTTGGTGCTCCACAATAAAATGACGGATCAGAAACATGGCTTGAGTTTGTGCAAGACTTTTCTTTTACAAAGTTGGAGTAAATATTTTGCAGAGTGGCAGGTACCCTGGCTAGGAATAGCACAACTGACCAGTGCTGAGGAGGCACAAATGTCAAAAAAAAAAAAACTGTGCCACACGCATCTCTCAACCCCCCATGTGGGCCCAATTGGCTGCTATGTTTTGGACTGCAACAGCTTCGGCTCAAATGTAGCACTAGTGGGAGAGGCTTCCTGGAAAATGAATAAGTAGCAGTCAAGTATCCACTAGCATGGTGCTTTTGGAAAAGCTAGTATGACACTAAAGACAATGCTGCGCTTAGTAAGGCTCTAGTAAGTAATTATGTGGTGCATGCGCGCGTGTGTGTGTGCGCATGAGCAGTTTTATAGAATGTACGTGATTTCAGTTCATATTTTAGCCTTCATTTACCTAAAATGTTTTATTTTTCTGGTAACCTAAATCACGGAGGATTACGGTCAGTCAATAATACCAGTCATTATAATGTCATAGTTCTTATTGTTCAGAAAATACATGTTTATACAAACCTGCTGCTCTGTTTTTTTTAAGTTAGAGTTGCCCATCTCATACCGGTTTCTGATTTTGTAGAATATCTCTGATCTTGTTTCATATGTATGCGCTTTTGCTCTCTAATTTCATTTTCTTGGAAATCACAGAGGACTGCGGTCATTCAATAATGCCAGTCTTTAAATTTTCATAGTTCTTTCTGTTCAGAAAATGAATGTTCCATTCAACAATTGCTCTGTTAACTTTTTAAGTGAACTAAAGATGTCCAACACTTAAGTCTCTGAGTTGTTAATGCACTAGTTTCCTCAGACACACAAGGTTTGATGCCTTCTACCTTCTTTTGTGTAGTGTAACCTTGAGCAAGTCGCTCAGACAGTGCTCCAATGTCATCCCTGAAAAGGGATACTTTTCTTAGTGAGTTTATTCAATTAACAAATACAATAAACAAACAAAATATGTAAAATTTGTCCCCTTTCGGGCCTTTGCCCTCTCTCCCCATTATTTCTTCTTTTTCTAATAATTCTTATGAAAAATTGTGGATTTCTACTACATTCTTGTGCATTACTGTCATGTAATTATGAGACCATCTGAGTTTCAAAATTGTCATTCTTCAGAAAATCCCTGTTAATGCAAACCTATTATTCTTGCAACTTTCTAAGTATATAAGAGCAATATATAAAATCTGTTTCTGATTTTGGGTCTTTGGCTCTGATTCTTAACCTGAGGTTGAGAGGATGTGGTGGGAGGCAATGAGTTGCACTCCAGGGTTCTCCGATATCTAGGTAATCATTTATGCAATTTTTTTTTTGCCCACAAGCAAACATATGAGGTATACAGAGTCATAACGAGGGTTGTAACTGATGGTTGTGTGTGTGTAAATACTTCTTTATTTCTTGCATCCAACAGTAGGTTTGGTGTAAAGGAAGAAATCAACTGTGGTAAACCAGGAGCATCATCATATGAGCCATGTTCTTTGGGTACAATCCATGATTTCCTTGTTTTGATGACTGTTGATAGTATGTTTATTATTTGACTGTGAACAAACTTGCCAGCATTGAGTCTACAAGTGTAATATGAACATTTTAACCATAAATACATCTTTGCTTGGTTTCTGCATGTACACTGGTGTGAAATGCACTGTGATGGGTTACAACAGTTTGCATGCCACTTAGTACAGAAGAGTAAAGCTAAGAGCTGCTAATGAGCTGCTTCCTGAAGTGCAGGGTTTGAGACCCACAGCCTTCATTTCTCTGTTGTGTGACTAAGTCACTTCACCAGACAGTAATCCTGATGCTGCCTCTGAATAGGGACACTTGCATCCAGTTGGTTGTCCCATACTGTTAGTAAGAGTTGCACAGCCTTTCGAATTCCTGTACCTTTCACATAGCAGCTAATTAGTGTTTCACTATATGCTATTTGTGAATTGTAGCATGTCTCTTCTAATTCAATAGCTTGCCAGATGCGCTTTAATTACATGTGAATTTCAAGGGAAGTGAAGTTTACTGGTGTTCATGTTAGTGCTTTTGCTGTAAAATCTGATATAAAAGTTTTAAATTAAATTCAACCCTCTATAATCATTGTAAAAGTGAAGAAAATAATAAGCACACTGAGAAGTTTGAAGAGTGCTTTATGATATTTTGGGAAAGACAGACAAGTAATGGGATATTGGTATATGATGGGGGATGGCTTGTCCTTTACCCTGCCTGGGGCCCCATTTGACCATGATCTGGTTCTGAAATTGCTGTTTTAAACACTTATAACCAACAAAAGCAAAATATACATATTTATAATGGAGGTACACCAGAAGCAATATCACTGCCTCAAGATAAACAAAGCTGAATCACTACCTACACATCCTACACAGAAGCCTTTGTATAATGCTCTACAAACTAATACATCTAGACCCATGTAGCATGTTGGAGCAACTGATTTAACAGAAACAATATACAAAAATTGCTGAGATCAACTAATCCTCTGGTTGGCTCAAAGTTCCTCACCACTCTCTAACACATACTATGTTCGTTGAAATAAGGTTTTGGTGCTGTCATCTCAGCATACACACACACACATACACATAGATATATATATATATATATATATATATATATATATATATATATATATATATACACACACACACACACACACACACACACACACACACACACACACACACACACACACGACTGTTGCTATGGTTTCTCTTCAGTTTTTCAAGCATGGATACCCTGCAGGATTATGTGCTTGTGGTAGACAATCAAGGACATAAAAGATTATAAAAAAATAGAAAACATCTGAGAAACATTTAATCCAAGCAATGAAGTCATTGACAGCAACTATATACAAAAATATGAGAGACTGGACAGGGTAGCTTTACTATTCTAGAGATCTACTGCTAAAGTAAGCTTTCTGCATTAAGTGCATGGGATAGAAAATTTGATATTAGAGACTAAGGCTGTTTTTGTTGGAAATGTCAGGGGTGCTGTCGTGATGTAGGTAGTGGCTGGTTCATTGCAGCAGGATAATACAGAATCTGAAGGAAATGATCAATTCTGCAATATTGATATAGGGATGGGATGCTGGAACTACGAGAAAGTAGAATCTGGAGTTATGTATATCTGTGGTTGAGTTAGGAAAAGAGAGAGGGGGAAGCTAAGTGAGGCTTGCATTGACTAGTACAACTTATGCCAAAATACAGCAATGGTAAAGTGAGCTACTAAATGTCTCAGTAATAGGGTAGCTGAAAATAGAGACTGAAGAAAATAAAGGAATACATTTAACCTGATGTAACAGAGGGTGTTGAGTTGTTTTGGAAATTGGGTATTGTTATATTGGTAGTGTTTGGTGAACACTGGAGGGGACCATTGCAATGCCAAAACCTGCCCTACTTCTAGATCATGCTTCAAACTGTTACGTAAAAGAGTGGAATGCATTACACACAGCAGCTAACAAGTTGTGCAATTGCTATTTCTCTAATGGAATGCCCTATAATAGTGTATGGTAAATGCTTATACTTAGAGCAAAAGGCAATACAATGGGACAGCCACTTTGGTAAGATTTGCTTAATTACAAGTATGCTTTTTTCCCCTTTCTTAAAGAAGATTAAAACTTAATCTTTCAGAAAATGTTTATTTTCCTGCTGTAAACTCTTAGCTGTCCAAGCACATTCATCATGTGCTTGACATGTAACCTGAATAGAAGCATGGAGCTGAATGGACTGGGTCGAGAGACACTGCTGAAAATACCAAGGACAAGTAAGACAGATTGGTCTTTAGAGGCATCTTTTCTTTATGAAAGACAATAAAGTGGCTTGCATTCCATGGTCCACAATTCTGAAATAATTTATGCTGGATTTACAACGATGTCAAAGATAAATTACATAATGTTCACTCTGACAACTGGTTCAAATTGTGATGACGTTAGCTTTTCCAACATAAATTTCAAATCCCCTACAGGAGAGGTATGTCTTCTTCCTGAAGGTCTAAAATTAAGTGTATCTATTAGGAAAGCTTTTGTAGGTACAGCTGCAGTTGTCTCTGGAAAGACTACTGGACAATCAAATACTGAACAAAATCAAAGGTAGCATAGTCTGAACAAAAGCAAAATATGTTTCGTGTTTTCAGCATACAATATGAGCATGAAGAAAATATCTGAAATTTCTGAAATAGGTGAAAATCATCCAAAATGGCACACAAGGCTATATTCCCCTCACAGTATGCTATATCAGGTCATATTAACTTGTTTTATAATAAAAAGACATGCAACTCTGAACACAGAAGAGCTGTTAGTGTGTGTACTTCTGTTTGGGGAGAGAGGGACGCATCTCCTGCTGAATAAATATCTTTGGGACAGGTTTTGCATGCTTGGCCTCAACTATAAACTGCCCGAAAACGCAGCATCCCATGAATTAACTTTTTCCAGTCTTCAGTACAAATTCAATATCAATGACTGTGACAAACAATTATTGACAATGAAGGCTTACTGTGTATATTCAATGTGCAGTTCTGACACACAAAATTTTAATTTATGCATGTCTGGTCTCTGTGCTGCAGAGGGATGGAGCCCTGACTGTGACCTAGGTGACCCCATGGTTTGATTAGTAGCCACAGCAATGGAGAAGCCAGACAGGGAGAAGAGGATGAAGTGCATGCCCTGCTGGTCATTGCTGGGGTGGGGGAGGCAGGGATTCTGTGAGCACTCAGGGTGGTGCGATTTCTCTGGTGAAGAACAAGGAAACAATCATCCATGCTCAAGAATGGCAGGACAGGGATGCTTGTTGGCAACACACTGCTCTTTGCAAAAGTGAGGGGCAACTAGTGCAGTGAGCCTACTGTTGCCTCCTTCCCCCACAAACTAAGAAGCCTTAATGGAGTAGTGCATAATGGAAAACATTGAAACATCCCACATGGCTGTCCAAATAATGGTGTCTTCCAGAAAAACATACAACTGTAATGTGATAAGAGTGGGCTACTTGGTCAGAAAAGGCTAATGATCATCAGGTAGTGGAGGAAAAAGCCTTTAAAGAAATGTACTTTACATAAGCCATTCACAGAGCAGCAGGGCAAAATCATGATAGCAACTAAATGGTACTGTGGAAAAATACAGAATGCAATGTACAATGTGTGTCAGGTTAAATGTACTTCAGTGATGCATCCTTTGCTAGATACAATAGGAATGCTTAAAAGAAAAACAACCCTCTCACTTCATTAGAAAACAATTTTTATTTCATCTTCCATCATTCCAGTTTGCGCTATATTAAAACCCGTTTATAAAAAATAAGAATGTTCACTGCCACACTTGAAAATCTAGTTAAAATCTCAAGACTCATTATTTTGGCATTGCACAGCAATCAGACCAAGCAACCACTGCACTTAACTGCAGCAAATCAGAGGATAAGGCACAATTCTTTACATCAACCTCCACAAAAATTTCTTTGATTATAACAGATTGACTGAAGTCCAGTACTTGTGAAGTTCATATAAGTAACCCTGATGTAATAAAGCTATGACCTGAGACAGGACGGTGAACCAACATTTTACCATCAAGCCCCAAGGTTTTTCCCACATAATATAAAATATTGCTCTCAAGTTAAAAAATACAATTTCTGAAGTGGTACACTGAATATACAAAAGCATACTAGTATGACAAGCACTTAAAACAGATTCTGGCAAATACACTTTTAAACACACTGCTTACAAAATGTGGAGACAGTTATTTTCACCAATAACAGAGAAACAGCCTTTTGGAAAGGACAATAAAGCACACAGAGAAATCATAAATAAAATAATTTAGTTCACATTAATTTGGTGCTTCATTCACATTTTTGTTACTGTGCTCTTTGGAGTTTCTTCAGGATTTCTAGATCCTTCCTTTGAATTTTGACTACTTTGGTGCAGCCATATTCTTCCAGCTGTATAGGAATGTATTTCTCTACAATGCCCAATCCCTGTCCAGCTGGACTAGTGAACAACTCAACCCATGATGGCTTAAAGTGACCTTTGAATCCATATAATGCTAAACTACCTGTAAAAAGAAACAGAAAAGGCATGATGATTACTATGACCAAATAATACCAAATGTTAACTGTGATTACATAGCTACTTGGAAATGTACTAGGACATGGAAAGTACAGTTGTGTCAGAACTTACCATGCCAGTGAATGCCTGGCTGATCACTGCTGCAGTATTACTAACACAGTCTGGGATATCCAGCCAGGGACAGCCACATGTCTGTCCAGTATACCAAAAAACAGGTGTCTTCCTCTCACATTGCACAAACATCTTACCCCAGACCCAAAATTCAGGAAGACAATGACAAGAGGTTATTAAAAAAAAAACATGTCAACCAAAAGATGGGAGAAGGACAGGATACTACCTTGACCCAAAGAGACAACAGGACAAAGACAGGGAAGGAGTGAAGGATGGATGCTGCAACACTGATCAATCAAACATCCACTATTTTGGTACACTCTTATACAATGGTATGACGCCCTTCCTATGATCACTGTTGCTGTATTAATAACAGTGTTCTAAAGCTTCCTAAAAGTCCAGGGAGGAGGAAGGAGGCAAAGATTCCTTCCAAGATGGACTTAGCAAATCCAACCATAGCTCTGTAGAAGACATCAGTCTTGTAATGTTTTGTAAAGGTATGTACAGAAGACCAAGCAGCAGCTTCCAAGACGGATCTGGAATCAAAACCTTTGAAAAAAGCACCAGAAGAAGCAACAGCTCTGGTACAATGGACTTTGACCAAACCTGTAAGGTCTTTGCCATAAAAATGAGTAAGTAAATGAAATAGTGGAGAAGGCAACTGGAAACTGGTTGCTTGGAAACAGGAAGTCCCAACTTTTTTATCCTGAAAGTAAATGAAAAGGTTGACAAATTTTTTGATTTGATTTTGTCAAGGCAATGACTCAGTTGCCTATGGACATCTAAAGAGTGCAGAATACTTACTCTCTCTTTTTTTTTTTTTGTTTTGAGAGGAGTTAGAAAAGGTAGGGAGATTAATAAGCTAGTTCAAAGACAATTCACAGACTACTTTAAGCATAAAAGAAGGGTAAGTCCTGAGCAGCCCATCTTTATGAAAAAACAAACGAGTAGAGGCCATGACAGCTTAATGCTCAGAAACGATTTAGCAGTATTAAGGGTCACAAAAGCAGGACTATCTTCCATGTAGAAAACTTCAAGAATCTAATGAAGACAGGCTCAAAAGGTAGAAGAGTAAACTTTTCCAAGACATAATTAAAGCCCCAAAGAGGAGGAATGGATTTTCTAGACAACCTGAGGTGGAGGATGGGTTTTAAAAATTGGTTGATCTCAATAAGTAAAGCCAAAGGTAGGTCTAAAGGGGGGCAGACAGAAATGGCTGACAAATGTACTTTGATATAGGAATATGCCAACCCTGAATTGAACAACTTACACAAATAAAAACAGATTAGGAGGGATATCCACTAGATAAGGGTTCTGATTATTCTTGAGGCAGCAAATGGAAAATATTTTTCATTAAGAAACAATATTTTCTTGTAGCAGGTTTCCTAGCTTCCTCTAATACCTGCAGCACATTCTCCGAAAATTGGTGCCTGAAGGGTATTAGAACTCTCCATCATCCAGAGGGGGTTATATTCAGAGGTTGGAGATTCAGATATGCTAACGAGCCCTTCTGCTGTGTGATTAAATCTATCATGTGAGGTAACTTGTGGTGATTGCCCTAGGCTAGATGAAAGAGAAGGGGGAACCAGTGCTGCTTGAGCAGAGGGGAGGCACCAGCAACATTTTTGGATTGTCTATTTTGATTTTCAGAAGAATCCCAGGAATCAGAGAAAGGGGGGGGGGGCAAAAAGGAATCTCCCCTTCCAGGAAAGAGACTAGGCATCCATTTTTCAAGTTTCTGGATATGAAAATCTTGAACAAAACAGCCTGAGCTCTCTGTTCTGATTGGATGCAAAGGGATCTACCTGTGGAGTAGCCCACTTATGAACAATCTGAAGGAAGATCTCTTTATTCAGCATTTATTTGTTAGGGTTTCACTAGAACCTAGTAAAAAAAAACTGCCACTGAACTGTCCTCCTAATGAATGCAAACTGCCTGAAGAAACAGATTGTGTTGTACATCTAAATTCAAAGCAGTTTTTGCCAGCCTACAAGGGTGGTAAGATCTTGTGCTTCCTTGCTTATGTACCACATAGCCATGGTGTTATCTGTGAATATGCAAAAAGTGCCTGGGGACAAAAGGTAATGTAGTGACTGCAAAGCTAGAATCACTGCTTCATTTCCCTGATATTTATGTGATTCTTCCCGACCTTCCTGGAAAGCTCCCTAGGCTGGGTCCGAAACATATATAAAAAGGTCCTGATTGGGGGGGGGGCAGACTAGAAACCGCACCCCTGGATTCAGAGATTTCTAAGTGATCCACTAATGACGTTCCCTTTTTGATGAATGTTAAGAGAGGAATTGGAAAGTTCAGGGAGTGACAGTGCTGCAGCCAGACTGATTTTAGATAGCACGGAATCTGCCTCATGTGGAGTTTGCCTCAAGGAATCATGAGAATGGTGGAGCCCATAAACAAAAGCGTTCTCAAGATTTTTCTTGCTGAGGTAACTTCGAACAGAAGGAGAGAATGAAAAAGATACTTTAGGAAATTTTTTTTTTCCTGACGAAGGAAGGCCATTATTGTAAGTGAACTGAGCCCTCAACCCAGAAATATTACATCCTGTGAGAAAGTCATATTGAATATTTTGATGTTTAGGGTGAATTTTTTGACAAACAAGAAAATTCACTGTACAGTAGAGATCCAGAAGGAGCTTATCTCTTGTTGGAGCCTGAAGGAGCATACTGTCCAGATAACAGGAGATATAAATTCCTTGAAGTCTGCAGAAAGCAACAACTGGAGCTAGGTACTTTTTGAAAACTCTTTGTGCTGCAAAGAGCCCGAAGTTGAAAATACAACTCTGAAAAAGAACCCTTAAAACCTCCTGTAATCCATATGGAATGGAATATACAGATATGCAAAGATCACCAAAAAGGCTTTGGGCAAAATCATAGGAAACAAAGACTGCAATTGGGGAATTTGAATTTTGGAAAACAAATTGAGAACTGACAAGTGCAGAATAGGACTCAATTTCTCTCTTTTTTGAGAACTAGGAATAATCTTGGATAAAATCATTAACTCTTCTGATGAGGAGAGACCAGTTTTACTGTGCCCTGGAGAAGAACTTCAAAATTTGAGAAATTAAATTGAGCTGCCTTGAAGGGACAGGAGGAATGCCTGTTCAGGGAAGCAGTGAAAGCCATTAAATTCTGTAACCACTTTGAATTACAGAAAGAACACAGCAGTCTGTGGTGACAGATTCCCAAGCTGAGAGGAGTTAAGGGTAAGTCAAGGTGCTAGGGTGGGAGGCATTGACAGATGGTTACAAGGAGGCTGGTTTGTCAAGAAATGGGAATTCAGACTTCTTAGGTTTTATCTGAGATCTTTTTTTTTTGAGTATATTTACCTTCCTGGGGGTCTATTGTTCTTTATGAAACAAAGGGACAGCTTTGGCAGGTAGTTCCCTTGAAATCTAGGAACAGGAGAGTGAAAATCTTTAAACTACATTGTTTTATTTCTCTTTTAAAGGTTCTTAAAAATGCTGCTGAACCAAGATAAAGAATCCTTACCCAGGGGAGCATTCAGGAATTTAGCTTTAACATCCTCAGGTAGCAAGAATGAAAGCTAAGCTAAGCAAACCCTGCCAGAATAAGACCAGTAACAGCTGTTCTAGTGGAAGCATCAGCTGCCTCATAACTGCTTTAATAGAATGCTCTTACACTTTTAAAGCAGTCCTGACCACAGAAACAGCAGAAGACTCAGGCATATCAAACAGCAGCTTGACCTAATCCACCAAGAACAACAACAGATATCTGGAATGCAGAAGGCCAGAGTGAAAAAGTTGTGAATCTTATATCTATCTTTATAATTCGGAAGGCATTTGAAGAGGGTAGGAGCTTAGTAGGTTTATCAGACTCCAGTGAAATGACTTCAGGGTCAGATGATGGGTACATATACAAAAATTCATGGCTGTCTGGCACATTTTAGAACATATCAGGCTACTTAGGGGCTGGAGGTTAGGGCTCAGGAATGGAAGCCGTGATGAAAAGCGTCCAGAACCAGAGGAACAGTTGAGGGTTTAGACACCCCCATGAACATCAAGTCATTGCATCTCTTCTGCATATCCAACACTGCTTACCCTCCCAGTGAAAATGTTGTATCATCTTATGTAATGCATCTCCAAATGAAAACATCTCCAGAGGGGAATCAGGTGACATAGTGTCCTCTTTTTCAGACTCATACCCAGCAGCTGAATGAATCTAGGAACCACCATCAGAGTGTCTCTGCTGAGGGAAAACAGAAGAGGGGGAGCATAAGAAAAGACCTGCGGAGACTTCAAAGATACCAAAGCTCAGCATAGACCTTGGAGAATTCATACCACTCCTTCTGAGGGTTTCTAACAACTGGGGCAGGAGGAGAGATATGCTTCATCTTTTGCATTTTTTTAGCTACTTGGATGTAATGAAGAGCCTCTGATGACTGATGTATTTCCTTTCAAACAAGAATCTGAGGAATGTTGTCTAGTTTCTCAGAAATAATCAGCCCTGTTTCCTTCTTCTCAGCCGAGGCAGCTGTTCGATCAAGGTGGACATAAGGAGCTGCACCATGTTGGTTTCTGGCAAGATCTCAATACAGGGAGCGGCTGAAGCATCCAGAAGGTCTGGGTACTCATCAGGCGACACAGTGTAGGTGTATAGGTCTGTACAGACATCTAAAGCATCTGATTTATATATTTTTAGGTTTTTTTTGCAGCTAAACGAGCAAGGTCAGTCTCCATTTCCACATGCACAAGCTCCTCAAGTCTTTGTTTTTTTAAGTATATCTTGAGAGCGGACAAACAGTTCCTAAGGGTATTGGGTACAAAAGATTAGTCAATAGAGGAATTTGTATAGTTATGACAGGCTACTAGGCAAAAGAATGATTAACTGTAAATATTTAAAGATACATTTGATCATTTCATACCAGTGCAAATAAGACTAAAAAGGCTTTAATCAGCAAGAAATATATGCTAGCAAAATGGATGATGAGGTAGCTGTTAAATTGTTTCCTGTAGTCCAACGGTGCAAGGTTTGACAACCTCAGTTTCCACTGCCTAACTGTTACTCTGAGCAAGTCACTTAACCAGACTCTTATCCTGGGCTGAGTCTGAAAAAGGGTCTATGGAGATCAGTGGTGGTCTAACTCAGAAAACAAATACAAATAAAATAAATAAAAGTAACTTCTAATTATATTAAGGCACGCTAAACAATAATATAGAGCTTTTCTGCAACAACTCATAGCTAAATCAGGGATGTGAAAATCCAGTTTTCCTTAAAAGTAGGGGGTCAAGAATTGTATGAATAGTGAAATGAGCCTTCACACACACACAAAGCTAGGCATCATCACTGTTAGCTGTGCTGGTCCGTTTTTTGTCTTTTCGTATGGTTGGTTTGGACCCTGCACTTTGTCCTACGTGCGTGCTTCTTGGTTTGTTCCAATCATCACTGTTAAACCTATAGGAATAACTAAGCACTGCTAAATATATAAAAAGGCAACACTAAAATGTAATCAGCATATCATGGCTGTACTGGCACTATGCAAATGAAGATAAGCATAGAAATGAAAAAAAGTGGGATGAACACAGGAAATTCCCAGTGCAGTTATCTGTCTATGATTAAAAGTAACCACAATGATCTGAAAACACACACATAAAGCTACATCCTTGCAGTGTGTTAATTTCATATCAGAGCCATTAATGTATGATAACTGCCCCTCAAGACTTGCATTCTTGTACCTTAATGTGGCAGTTCATATTTGCCATTATAATTTCTGTATTTTCAGAAAGGCAATGAAGACACACATCCTTAAAATTCACTAAAGGGAAAGTGTAAACAATCATGTAAAGAACTGAGTAGGATGAAAATCACAGCATATGTTAAGGTACACTGAAAATGTAATAGGACAGTGCAGTTTAAAGATCCTTCAAGACAGCAGTGTACAATGATCTGCTGAGCTGAAAATAATCAATTCACTGTCTCAAGTTCTGTTCAGATTAAGGTGGTACAATACACTATTTTATCTCAGCTTTCATTAGTCTGTTGCAATGGTAGGTGCACAAATGCTTCTAGGCAACCCAAGACAAATGCCTGGTTAAGTGCCTTGCACAGAATCATACAGTATTGCATGCAAAGAGAACTGAGATCAAACCTAATACTATACTGAAGTTCTGCAGCAGCTAACAGCTTTAATCCTTTGGGTCACACTCACATACTTTAGTGTTATGTTTACCACAAATGTGACACTGTCTGCTTGCCAGTGGAACAACAGATATGTTAGGGCATCTGTTGATTTGCAAAGGGATCCTCCGTAATGGTCCTATGATTGGATTCATCCTCTTAAGAAATTATATTTTAACATTTTCTCAGAAGTACATGGGGTTGGGTTGCACATGACCAACGCAGGCACGTGTAGTGACATCACCTGTCAGCTACACAAGTATTAAACCTAAGCTTGCCATTCCACTCCCAATGACTAGCAAATCCATTTCCAACCAATCAAGATGGGAGAATGAAGATTACAATACATGGGGTATATAGCTTTAAGCCGTATGTCATATTCATCATCAAGAGAATACAGTCTGATTAAAGATTTCAGTGAGGGTGGAAGCCTACCCTCAGTGTCTCTGCTATCTACTTACTATCCTGACACAGATCTATGTTAGAATGTCAAATGTTCATAACATCCACATTCATAGCATCAATCCTAAAACATCAAAATGGTAAACTACTGAAATGCAGTAACGCCAACATTTTTGCAGAGAAGCAAGCCCCCTGCACCCTCAAATCCCCTGGTAATTATATATACCAACTCTGAGATCGACCTACAGCTGGGAATGGACAAATCTCAAACCCAGCTATAACACAATCTATACAATCACCCACTTGCACTATGCAAGCTTTTGATCTTTGAGGTTATGGCACAGAGATATTGCGATGTTTCAGTCTTCTGGGCTTGATGTTTTAAATGCCAATGACATGGACATTTGGCATTCTATCCTAGCACACACCTATATGTCACACTGTGCAGATGGACAAATATATTTGCAGATGTGAAGAAGAAATATATTTTGCAGAAGTGAAGATATATGTTTTTCAAACAGCGTGACTGGAAGTACAGAAGGACAACTTAAGTGGAAAAGTGTTCCAAATGCAATCAGCAGGGAGTTGTGTGTTGTACTCTAACTTAAGTGAAAGCTAAAGGACCTGAAGTTCAATTTGTTCTTCAGTGTGACAGGAATAGCCTAAACTCAGATCACCTGAAACGACACTGGAGGTTGAGATTGGGAAGGAGGCAAACAATGCAAATCAAAGATGTAACTCTTTAGAAACGTACTAAGAAACTAGGAATTCTAGCCGATGCCCTTACAGGTTGGGATAAACTAGCTTCCTACTGGATCTCCTGTCACTGTTAGAATTCATTAGAACAACTGCACATCTGCATTCATGTCCGGAGCAATTTTGGAGAATTTACAAGACTGCAAAAAACAACTAAAGGGGGATTTTGCACTTAAAGAGCTTCCCTTGTCATGTATGGCCATTATCTCTCTTGCAAGGCAGGGACAAGTACAGAAACATAGGAATATAATATGTGACCTCTCTCACTGACAGTCAAAGAAAGAAATTATGAAATAGGAACTCATCTTCAAAGGGATTGCCAAAAGTTCTGTCTCAGCTACTCATACACAGAGAAAAGGCATAAGCAGGCAGTCAATATTCACTGAACCTGTTTTAGCTATTACATCAATGGCATCAAAACTGCACCACACTTCAAAAAACACAATTTCTCTTCTGGATCTTACCACCTGAGCTAGACTTTACAACATTACAAGGGCCGTTTAATTCTTATTCCTGTGTAGCTCTTGCACCATCCTGTGGAGGGTTTTCTGGGGGAGGAGGGTGATGATACCCTTTAATGTCTTCATCTTAGGTCCAGGCAAGCTAAAATCAAGTGGCAGCTGACCATCTATAGCTAGTAAGGATTTTATTTCTTTTTGTTTAATGCCCTAGCAATGCTCTGGCTCGTCTGCATGCAAATAATGCAATAAATGTTAACATCAGCCTTGTTGCAATGTTACTAATTTTGCTGTCTAGAAGTTCTGTCCTCCATTTCTTCAGCCACAAAATTTTAATTCCATGGGCCTAGCATTCTGGTCACTTCCTAAGGAGACTCCCCCGCAGTGTGAAATCCCTCCCCTTCCTCTTGTGACAGAGTATCTAACTTCCATTTATAAACCAGGGAACTCTGCTATTTAAACCTGGGTCTTCTGAATCAAACTCAGGGCTCCAACCTCTAATGCTAAGAGAAACAGCTATGTGAAACAATTTCAGAGCAATATGTAACAGTTTTTCCACTGCTGGCCATTCTGAGGACTCAGACATGGAAGAAATGTTACCCAAGACCTGATCAAAGAAATTTGGAAACCTAAACAAATCTGAGATTGAAGTTGAAAGCAGGTGTTTTATCAACAAAACAAGGAATAATATAATAAGTAAATCAAAATTACATGAAACACAAACAAAACAGTAACAATTATAAACACAGATCATCTTAACTCATCCCATCCCTTCAAAAGCAGATTCAAAAAGGGAAGTTTTTAGTGACATGCACCAGCCAGACAGTACTAGAATGACTGAAGTAGTTAAGTTCCACAAGTGCAGAGTCTGAAAAGCTAAAAGAACAAACACCAACAAAGTCTCAATATGCACCCATGGAACTACTAGCACCCCTGAGTGGCACAGCACAGTGCCTAAGTCAGGGTATATGGCACCATCAACTTCAAGTCATGAATGGAAAAATATGCCAACAGCAGAATCTGACAGAGAATTCTAAATAAGACTGGCAGCAAATGAAGGCTTGCGCAGAAAAGGTAATGGCTTGTACCTGTTAATCTAGCAGCACAGTTCTGTACCATCTGTAAACGGTCCAGTTCCATGCTGTGAAGTCTTGGGGAAAATGCATGGCAATAATCCAACCGGGAAGAGATTACAGCATGAACTACTACCAATAAATTAGCTTCAGATAGAAGGTACTTGATCTTGGAGATGTTTCATAGAAGGAAACAGGATACTGACCTATGTTTCATAGAAGGAAACAGGATATTGACCTATCAACCTACTATCCAAAATAACACCTAGATTATGCACTTTCTCAACAAATTCAAGCTTTTTTCCATCACATAAGATGCCAAGTGACAAAACAGTTAAGAGTGCAGTGTGTGCCAGAGATGCAACAGAGTAGATTTGCTTATCATGCCTGTCCAGTAATTTCACTTTTATCAGGCTCTGGGATCAATTTAAAACTGGAAAAATAAAGTAATCCACCTTAATGTGCTATGCAAGTGCATCCACAATTCTGAAGGAGGAAGGCAAAAGAAGACAACAGAGTGATCCAAGACCAAGTTTATAAAACGGCATCTCTAAAGATAGGCTCAAAAAGTGAGAATGACCCGTCTTTGAGTCAGTCTGCCCTTAGCAGGCATTAAGAAGTATCTTGGATGAGAAGAGCACTCCAGGGTAGCCTCTATTATCCTTTAATGGTAGCTATCACTTTTCATTCTGATATACACCCAAATTCCTCTAGGTGTCAGTACAAACAGCAGGACTGGCTTCCTCATTCTCTCACAGGATGGGCAACCTGGCCCTAGCTGCTCACTTGCATCCTCCCTACTCAGCTCCTCAAACACCAAGACCACTATTTGAACTTGGGTTCTCCGGGTTGTAATCAGGGCTTTATCCTTCTGTACCACGGAGCATCTCGGTTTTACTGAAAACATTACATTTGTACAGTTGTGTTAAATTCACAGAACTTATTCAGCTTAGTCGAGCCATTTGCCAGAACGGAAGCACATCACAACAATGTCCTGCCAGTTGTCATAGGGATCAGGGAGGCAGGTGCAGCCAAAACTTAATGGTTGTTTGGATGATGAATTCCTATTACAGGCCAATCAGCCTTCTCCCAGAATGGAGGTGAACAAAAAGTGCCAATGCGTCACCGGAGGGTTGATGGTTAAGCAGACAGTTGGGGCCATAAAAAACAAAAAAAATATTAATGCAAAAATAAACCATTACTTTTTTATCTGCATTTAACCTGAACACCTCTAAACTGTTACTAAATACTGCAAATTTAGTGGCACAATTAGGTTTAAAATTACTGAAAAGTTATTTATAAAAATGAATGTCATGTGCTTACCATATACTAGAGCCAAATTGTCTTCTTCAGTCTGTCTCAACTATTGGTACATCGGGTCTATATTACAAGCTCGACCACTTAGGTTGTCGAATGACTAAACGTCAACACCTAAACAGCGAAAGCTTAAAATAGCGAACAGTCACATACGTGAATTCTTTCCTCAGGAAAGAATTCGCTAGGCCGATGCAAACCAAAATAAACTTCCAAATCCTAACATAGTGGGGGGCTTTACCCCCCCCCCACTACCCCTAACTAAATATACCAACTCCGAGATCGCTCTACATTGGGGAAAAGACAAATCCCTGATAATGGCCAAGTGAATTCTTTCCCGAGGAAGGTGCAAGTGGCCGTTCGCGATTTTAAGCTTACGCCATTTAGTTGTAGACGTTTTGGCGTTTGACAACCTAAGCGGTCGAGCTTTTAATAGGAACCCAGTAAATCAGATCTGACCAAACACGATGTCAACAACTCTCAGACTTTTAGATGTAAGGCTCAGACTCCTTCCCTACCCACAATTCCCTCTCATTGCTCACACTTCCACAGACAGAGTTTGCTTGCCTATACAGACTGGTCCTCCTATACTAAACAAGCAAAAAGGCCTGAAGTAACAACAAAACAGTCAAAGAATGCAAGCAAGACAAGGCTCTAGTCAAGTCCAGTATGGTCAGTTGACAGCCTAAGACAGTGAAAATTTGGCAAGGGGGGCAGAGGGAGGGAAAGTTGAGATGGACGGAAAAGGCAACACAAATCTAGTGTTATTAGTAAGTACGTAACTTTCATATTCAATGCTGGCTTTTCCATCCATCTTAACTATTGGACAGAGTCCACAGTTACCACAAACCTTGGAAAGACTCAAGGAAGGATGTTCATAAGGATGATAGAGCCATACAAGGCCCTAGACCTACACTGCAGGTACAACCTGTAATGAGAGATAAATGTGCCATGGCACACACATCATTAATAGGGACTCAAAAGAAGAAAGCTGTACAAGTTACCATAGTCCTAAATGAATGAGCTTTAGGTATGTGAGGCACTGGCAGTCCCTTGGCTTTATAAACAAACATAAGGCAAATGGGCGGCCACCTAGACAGGGTGACACTGGTGACAATGGTTCCCAATTTAGCTTTAGAAAAGGCGAGAAAAAGTTGATCAAAATTTTTGAAGTCCTTGGTACAGTGTAAAGAGAAGTGTAACTGACAATGAACAGCCAAGAAATGTAAGAGATATTCACCCTTTTTGAGAAAAAGGAGATGAAAAGCATGAGATTAATCACCTGATTCAATGCCATTTTAGAAGCAACTTAGGAAAATAAGTTAGGATTGGTTTGGAGTGACAGTCTATCTTTATGACTAACCAAATTGGGTGGTTTACATGACAAAAGCCTGTAGCTCTGAGATTCTCCATGCTGAGGTATCTGCCACCACCAAGAGTTTTCCAAAAAAAGAATTTCGATTCCGCAATAGTTGCAGATTCAAAAGGTGTCTTTGTCAAGGCCAGAAGTAGAACAGTAATATCCCAAGGTGGAACAGGATCTTTTGGAGAAGGCCACAGGAGAAATGCATCCCTCAAAAAAGTTTAGACAGTTTTAAGGAAGTAGATATCTGGCCTTCACTAATATGAAAATCCGAGACAGCTGCCAGTTGGACTTTGATAGTTCAGTAGTTAGCTCCTGCATGAAAAATGTCCATCAGAAAATGAAGAATTGATGGCAAAGTGGCTGAAAAAGGATCTAGACCCTTGGCAGAGGCCCAGATGGAGAATCTCTTCCACTTGCTTCTACAGAGGTACCTGCCAGAAGACCTTTAAGATGATAAAATGTAAATCTAACTGGATGAAAGCATGGAACTTCTGGCCATCACACTGGAAGTGGAGAAACCAAGCAATCAATTTCAGGGATTTGATGCCCAGGTGAGGCTTAGCTAGACAGGTGAGAAATTAAATCTGGAAGAGTATCCAGGGTGCATCAATGCGGCCACAGAAACGGGAACCATATCTGTTAAGACCAAAAGAGCAAAAAGAATGACCTTCACCTTTCACCATGCCACTTTCTGTAGAAGTTTGATTAGAAGAAAAAGTTGGAGAGTACACAAAGGAGACCCAGAGGCCAAATATGGACCAAAGTATTCTTCAAGAACTGCTCCTCCTGGTGAATAGGGGCAAAGTAGCTGCTGCATTTGGTGTTGGTTTGAGATGCGAAGAGATCACAGCAAGAATAACCTCAGTGGCTGAAAATCAAGGAGGACACTCAGATTGCAGGACCGCTCATGCGATAGAAGGATGAACTTGCTCAGCTTGTCTGTTAATACACTGGATTTTCTCAGGCTATGCACTGTAATCAGAAGGCACTGGGGAAGCCATTGCCCACTGCCAAACCCCTCATGGATATGAATAGGTTCTTCTTTGCTTGCTGATGTACCAGAGCACATACATGATGGCTGTCTGGACAGTGATCACTCCCCCATGAATGGAGTCCTGAAAGGGCTGCAAAACTAGGAGTGCACTCATCTCCAGAACACTGATGTGAAGGTTGGCCTCTGTTGATGACCACTTGTCTTGGACAGTCTCCCCCCAAAAGGGATGTGCCCATAGTCACCATGGCTTTCAGGAGAGGGAGAACAAAAGGACGGCCTAAACAGACTAGAGAAGAACTTAACACCATTGAATATGTTTGCCTGCAGACCCTCATGAGTCTGGCTGGGAAGTACAGAGGGTGAAGGAAAAAGACCTAGAATACATCTCACTGTGGGATTTTGGTGAGGCAGGGCCAGGGAAGGCTGTTGGAGCTTTGTGGCTAATCTTAATTCTGGAAGTTTAGCTATATACATGGTGGTGTCCAGCTGGCATCGTACGAACTCTGTAATTTGAATTGGCATCAGTTTGGAATTCTCTGGGATGATCATGATTCCTAGGTGATAACTGGAGCAAGGGGTCCCTGGCTTGAATTAGCAAATCCCTCACAGAGGTGGTTATAAGCCAGTCATCTAGATATGGGAACAGCCAGAAAATCTGTAGCCTGAGATGTACTGCTATGCATTTGGTGAACACCCAGGGGTCCGTTGAAACAGAAGGGCATGTCTCTGAAATGAAAATTACTTGCTCCCAGCTGAAAGTGAAGGAATCCCTTGGACTGCCTCTTGATTTTTATGTGGTAGTAGATATTCTGAAGGTCCACTGAGCACATCGTCATTCTTTTGCAGAAGAGGTAAAATGGCCTGAACCATGGCCATCCAGAAAGTTGTCTGTTTCACAAACTGGTTCAAGTGATGATGGTCCAGAATGGGCCTGAGGTCCCTGTTTTTCTTTTGAAACAAAAAAAAATCTTGAGTAGATTCCAGACCCTTGCTGGTCTGGTGGGACCTCCTGGTTGACTCGCTTGTGTAGCAGCTTTGCAAATTGTTGTGCTGCTGTCTTTTTCTGTGGGGGTGGAACATCAGGAAGATTTCTTAAAAACTTTTTGGTGAGTACAGAATAGGGTTGTTATAGCCCCCGATTACTACTCTCCGCACTCACAAATTGAGAGTAATGGTCGACCAAGAGTGAAGGTGTAAACACAAGCCCTCCCCCTCCCCGACTGCCTCTAGAGTGCAGCAGCTGGGTAATCATTCAAGAGCAATGGAAGGGTTTTTGTCAACAAAACGGGCCTCAAAATCCATGGTTCTGCAGACAACCTATGCCTCTATGGCAACGTCTATCCCTCTGCACCTGTGAGGTATGTTTCCAGGACTGTCCTGAGAAAAACCCTGAGAGTTGCATACTATAATCTCTTTCCACCCTTTTGGTTCCAGGTAAAGTCCTTTGAGGGGTGAAGGAGCAGATGCCAACTGCAAAAATATTTTTGCCATCCTCTGCACTGTTGGTGTGTCTAACTCTGGGCCCAAACAGGGTGGATCTGTCAAAGGAGGCATTCAAAAAGGACATTTTGAAGGACTACTAAAGACCCTTTTGCTCCAGTGAGGTCTGCCCTGGATTGAAATCAAACCGTTGTCAGGTTGTGATGCACTTCCTCTACCACGTCAGACTCCTTCCATGCCCACTGGGACACAAGGTCAATCCACTTGTCTGCCCTGAGGACCATCCAACAAGTAGATAGGCCAGTTCCAAAGACCACGATTCCTCCTGGAAAAGGGCAGAGGACCAGCCTCCCCATGCCAAAGTAATTTTAGGACATCCTCAAAGAAGACTTCTTCCAGGGGGACATTGAGGACACCTCCACTCCATCAAAATCAGTGACATCCATAAGAAACTCCTGATGGAGTTTAAATTGCTCTTTTTGCTTGCATGCTTTCTTTGCTCTTTCACTGTGGGGCGATCCAGGGAAGAATCGGAAGCTGAATGAGACCTCATCTCACATGAAAGCCCATTGTAACTGGCTGTCCTAAAGGGATAGGATGATGTGGAGAAGAAACCACAGGTGCCAGAGGAGATTCAGGATGGACCTGAATGGGAGCAGAATACCTCATCTCCAGATAATGACATAGCTCTCTCAATTGTCAGGCCCAAATGAGTCCTCTTAGAATATGAGTATATAGACAAGACATCCGTCTCAGAACACTGTCCATCTCTTCTTCTAAGAGGACATTGAGGACGAGCCATCTAGCTCTAATGTGCCTAGGGGAAGGAGTAGATTTGAAAGTTTCAGTAAGTCCTGTGCCCCATATGTCAGCAGTGCTCTCTCAGCTCTGGGACGCCTAGAGATTTGACACCAGACCGAGCAAATGAGACAGACCATCAGTAGCTGAAGATGTCTAGTCTACCAGCTTCAACAAAGGGATTCAGCGGGAACTGCTTGGGTCCAAAAAACACTGCATCTGAAGATTAGATTGGTGAAGGAGAAACTAAGTGAGGCGTGGAAGGTACTCCAGGTGTGGGAAGGACCCCATCTGTACCTCAGTCCTCAGAAACTTCCACATCATCCTGCCCGCATCCACATTAGAGAAGCTTCTCGATGACCTCAAAGAAGAGGTCATCGGGGGAGGCCTGGAGGCTCTATGAAAGGACCTCTCTGACTGATGGATTGGAGAGCAGAGCCAAGGGATGGTTGGCTCTGGGGAATATCTTGACTCCACTAGCAGACATGTATGGACTCCAGCCCCTAACATAAGAAAAATGTCAGATCCAGCAGTTTAGAAACTGTACGATCCACAGATATCTTCCCTGATTCCTTACCAACTTGTTCTCTTTCGCTTTAGATTTCTCCCTCTCCTTATTTTTTTCCCTCTCTATTTAGATTTCTCTCCTTTGGACTTCGCAGTTTTCTCCAAAGTTCTCTTGGCTGAAGGAGGTTGATTCTCCCACAGAGGCAAGAAGGCCTTTAAAATCAATTTAGACCATTTGTTTGAAAGGACCCATGGCCCAAAGAATACACAAAATTCACAATTTTCTCAGAAATGGGAGGCCTCCAAATAAGAAAATGCATTTTGTGTGCAGGTCTTGTGGGGTAATTTTTTGCCTCTAGGTAAAGCACTTTTTGGATCCATAAGCCTTGTCAGCCATTGCTACAAAAGAAAAAAAAAAAAAAACAGCAAGAAGGTACACCACAAAGATAATACTCTACTTCTATAAAAGTCAGATCAGCACACTTACCACAGAGAAACAACTTTCAACCATAGAGTAGAAAATTAAGGCTCTCTTTCCTTCTACATACATACATGCATGCATATCTTCTTCTTCTTTAGGCTTTTCCAGATATATATATATATATATATATATGGTATACATTCACTTGACCGGCAGGTGGATGGCCGATCGGAAAATGTGCGAAAGCAGTGCACCAGGTTATCACAATTGCGAACCGGAGATATGCGAAACACACAATATCCCTCCCTTTTTGACCCATGGTAGTGCTTGTTTAGGTGGTAGGGCGGTCGGAAATGTCGCATTCTGTGTTTTGTATGACATTCCAACCATTCGCCACTTTCAAATTTAACATTCTGATTTGGCGTTACACCCGTTCGAGGTTGGTGTGGGCACTCAAATGAATGTATGTATGTATATGTATATGTGTGAATATATATATCTATATATATATATATATATAGATATCTATATATACATACACACACATATATATATATATATATATATATATATATATATATATATATATATATATATATGTGCGTATGTATGTGTGTGTATATATATATATATATATATATATATATATATATATATATATATATATATATATATATATATATATATATATATATATATATATAGATAAAACAAACAATCCCAGTGCGGAAAGAACTGCCAAAAATTATATAACAGCCAAGAAATGTATAAACCAAAGTAGATGCGTAACTTCAAAGAACAAGTCAACGTATATTCCAAAAAAAGTAGAAGTTTAATAACGTGAGCGCTTTCGCGGCCCTGCCGCTTCTTCTTGATGGTTTTTGAATTTTACTATATATGTAAGCATCATTGCTAATGTTTTTATTCACGTCTGAAGAAGCGGCAGGACTATAATTTTTGGCAGTTCTTTCTGCACTGGGATTGTGTGTTTCATTTTTATCCTGGGACTTGGTTGAAGTTTTTTCATATATATATATATATATATATATATATATATATATATATATATATATATATATATATATATATATATATATATATATACATATGCACATACATATATATATATATATATATATATATATATATATATATATATATATATATACACATATATATATTTATTTACAGACACACACATACACATATGCACATACTTGTAATTTTTAGAAGGAAACAAAGAAAAAAAGGCAGGAATGTGTATACTGCAAAACACTTGAGTAACAGCTACAGACCTAACACTAGAGAAAAAAACAACAGCTAAACTCTCAAAACAGAATATCTGTGACAAAGATTTCAGTTATCTGAGCAATTTTTGTGAAAAATCCCTAATACTACACTGAGCCCTGGAGACCATGCCTGGCTAGACAAATAGGCAAAACAGAACTGAGTAATTGTGAGGACAGAGGGAAATTATGGGTCAGGGAATGACCGGAATCTTGGATCCAAAAGTCTGAGAGTTGCTAGTATCAGATCTAGTCAGATCAGATATACACAATAGTTGAAGCAGACGGAAAAAAACAACATTGGATCTGCCCTTTGGCAATTCCAGTATTTCACAAGTGTCTTTAATCTAAAAAGGTGCTACCGGCATCTTTCTGAGAAGTACCTCATTTACCAAAGATGCTAAATTGTTAAAAAGTTTTACAAAGAAGAGGCCCTTACAGGAACAGTTAGCAAAAGAATATTCAGTGTTCTGATCAATATACAAAAGAAGATATTCAAAGTCCTCAGATGCAGTAAAACAAGGGAGTCAAACACGCAGCTCACCACACTCCCCCATGCATCCCGTGGCACACCCGCCACTCCAGTCCCAGAGACGGCCTGCCCTCCCATACACAGCAGGGCCACTAGCCAAGCAACCTTACATGAAACCATAACTCATCACACTCTCATCCTGTCAACATTTCAAGCCATCAATCTATGAATACATGCATTCACTCACTCTATCCAATTGCTCACCCACACAGTCTCTTTAGCATTCATACATGCATTCACTCATTTACTTACTCCAATCACCTACTCACAGTTTCTTCAACATTCATTCATGCATTAACTCACTCCGATCACTCACCCACACATTCACTCACTCACTCGCTCTGATCACTCACCCACACAGTCTCTTCAGCTTTCATACATGCACTCACTCACTCACTCACTCACTCACTCACTCACTCACTCACTCACTCACTCACTCACTCACTCACTCACTCACTCACTCACGCAGTCTCTTCACTGCCATCCCTATCCCAGATATCTCTCACCTGTCTGGAATTTCATGGAATGTCCAGACGTTTACATCACATTTTGGTCTGTTCTTCACAAAATGTGTAGTTTTCTCACAAATCATTGAGAGTTACAGTCAATCTTGTTTGGGGGGGGGGGGGGGGCAAAAGGCCCATGACAGGCAGTGAACACATCAAATCAGTGTCCCCAAAATCACTGGTGTGGGATACTTGGTAGACATCCCACAAACTGAAATGCAGGCTTGTTTTAAAAAAATAAGTGGGTACTTGTAGTCAATGCAGTAGCCAGTCCTGTGCTTTTGATTAAATTGCAACAGGTTTTGGTTACTGTTCTGGACAGCTGTCACAGAGCGATCTGTGTTTGAGCAGTAGTCTTGCTTTGTCAGTTAGAGTGTTAGACTGAATATATATATATATATATATATATATATATATATATATATATATATATATATATATATATATACATAAAATACTTTGAATAGCTTCATCATGTTTTCAAAGAAAAACAGTTAATGAAGAATATCGTGCGGTGCTGGAAAAGGAGAAAACCTTGTACTTTTTTGCTGAAGTGAATGGAAAACCAACTTGTTTGATAAGTAAGTAAAACTGGGCTGTGGCAAAGGAATACAACATTTGTAGGTATTACACAAGTATTCACTCTTCGAAGTATGATGAATATAATGGAAAGATGCATGAAGAAAAGGTTAGGGAGTTAGAACAGTCACTCAAAAAGCAGCAGTTACTGTTTATATGTGTTCATCAAGCTAGTGATGCTGTAGTTCGCGCAAGTTATAGGACTGCACAATAAATAGCTGTGTCATCGAAACCTTTTTCGGAGGTGGACTTTATAAAGAAATGTATGTTGGTGGCTGCTGAAGATATTTGCCCTGAAAAATGCCAAGCATTTGCAAAACTAAGCCTTTCAAGAAATACAGTTGTAGATAAAATGAATGAATTATCAGAAAATCTTAATCAGCTCAAAGAAAAAGTTGCTAAAGTTGTTGCATTTTCTGTAGCAACTGATGAAAGTACAGATTTAAGTGACACAGCACAAGCTGCAGTTTATATACGTGGTGTAGCTGACAATATGTAGGTAACTGAAGAATTTGTGGAACTGGTACCAATGAAGGGAATAACAACAGGTGATGATATATTTGTGAGTTTGGTAGGTGCACTAGATAAAATAGGTGTAGACTGGACAAAAAACGGGTCTGGCTACAAATGGAGCACCTCAAATGATTGGTAGAAAAGCTGGCGTGGCAACAAAGTTAAAGGAAAAACTACTAGCTATGAACTCAGAGCATCAAATGCACAGCGTCCATTGCATAATTCACAGAGAAGTGCTTTGCAGCAAAACATTATAAAGGGATCATGTCATGAATGTTGTTATTAAGGCACTGAACCTCATACTCACTTGAGGTCTGAACCACAGACAGTTCAACAGCTTAATGGAGGAAATTCACACTCATGGTCTGCCGTATCACCCTGATGTTCGTTGATTAAGCCAAGGAGTTGTGCTGAAGACCTTTTATGAATCAAAAAGTGAAATAAAGAGGTTTATGCATGAGAAAGGAAGGGATGTGCAGGAACTGAAAGACAATGAATGGGTTCAAGATCAAGATTTCATGGTAGATAAAACACATGCATTACCTGAATACAAGCCTGCAAGGTCGCAATAAATTAGTGGCAGATTTATATGACTCTATTTGTTCCTTTGAGTTGAAGCTTCAACTTTTTGAACACCAACTAGCAGCAAGGTAATACTGCACACTTTCCAACTCTGACGTCCCTTCAAGATGCACCTGAGTTTCATGGTGACAGCAATACTGAGAAGTACTGCACCAAGATTTCCAAGTTAGTGAGTGAGTTTGGAGAAGGATTTGCAGACTTTAAAAACCTTGAGTAGGATTTTTCTATTTTCCACAAACCTTTCTCTGTTAGTGCTGATGAGGTACCAGAACAGTTTCAGTTAGAACAAGTCTCATCTCGGGTCTCAACTTACTGATGAACATCTCAACTCAACAATGAAGGTAGCAACTGCTCAGTCCTTAGTGCCAAACATTGATGCACTTGTGTAGGCCAAGAGGTGCCAAGTTTATGGGAGCAGTGGCACCAGGACTCAAGGTAAATAGCTTGATTTTCTTGGTTAAATTGACTTTTCTTTATTATTATTCTTTATGAACCTATTAATCTATTATCATTATTATTTTTATTATTATTATTCCTATCATCATTATTATTACTATTACATTAGTCCCCTAATAAGTGGTCTCGATGTGATAATTACCTGGCCTGCTTACAGTGGCTTTGAGCCCTATTCTTGATCTATCCCTTTCTTCAACTTATTAATGGGGTCTTTATGACAACAAACTCAATCTGAGGTACTGAAGAGAGACTAGGGCATTATGAGTAGAAGGAGGAGCTCAAGAGTTGAATCCAAAGTCTGAAGTATGTGGCTAAGTCGGATTCAAGGATAGTATTTGTAACCAATTCCTTCAGGGAGGATGAAAAGGACAATATCAGACTCTAATGATCCCCAAAGATTGTGGAAAAAGTGATTACCTGTGAATAACTTTACACTATAAGGAAGTTTAAGATAAAACACTTGCTTTTTCTTTTAGAGGTACAAATCCTCCTATCCTTAGATGGAAAATTGAAATTCATGCATAAAAAGCACAGATGAATCATGCAAAAAGGACTTGAACAGTTCTATTTATTATTATTAACTTTTAACAGACTAATACTGCTGTAGAACTCTACAAAATCAATGGATTAACTAACGTAATTACTGCAACTGTTGATTAAACATGACTGAAAAATTACATATACATATATATTATACACACACACACACACACATAGATATATATTATACAAAAATTTACTAGTGAATCTACGAAGTGACTGCTGTTGACTGGCATGTGGTTAAAAGGCAGTTTTCAAATGGGCAGAATGCCAACTAAAAAAAAACATCAACTACGCTACAGTGAACGGGTAGTGTAGTTTGATTATCTGATTTCGGCATTGTGAACGAAGATTGCAGTTCACTGTGGAACAGGGAATTAACCCATTTCCTCACTGTAGTGCGATCTTGAAGTTGGTATATATAATTTGCAGGGTGCCCCCTGCAAAATAGTAAAATACATGTATCGTTGACTGTGGAATGTCATGGTACGGTAAACTGCATAGCATGGGTGACTGACATAACCTCCTGCTATGTCGAACACATCAAACTACAGGTGTCGATGTATTTAGTTTCGACTTGGCCTCATTTTCTCCATTCCAGATTCAAGATTTCGGGTCTTCCATGTGACCGGTCGAAGTATGCAGTTTCTTTCCAGGTTTCAATA